>NC_052481.1:13115291-13433260 GCF_009730915.1 Dioscorea cayenensis subsp. rotundata | reverse complement strand
TACAATGTATTGGGGCTAGGGCTTACACTAATAGGTGCGATCCTCGGGAGAGGGGGCTTGCTAAAATGACATAAGGAAGGAAGCGATTGTAGGTAGGAGATGCTCAAAATGAGTCAATTGCTACAAAGTGGGCTGAAAGAATTGGGAGGGTTTAAGGTGTCACAAGTTCGGTTGTAGCGAGCTAGAACTCGGGTATGTTCGGCAAGGTGGATAGTGATATAAGCTGGGTGTTGCAACATCTAACTTTGTAAGGTGTCTAAGTTAGGAAACCGTGGAGAAGTTTAAAAGAGGAGGATCTATTGGGAGGTGGGTACGAAGATACCTTACTTGAAGATTTAAGATGAGCCATGAGTATGAGACCCTTTGGTCAGGGTTGAGGAGAGTGGGCATCGGGCAATCTTAAGAGGGTGTTCTTTATTATTGGTGGATTGTTTTTCTGGGCTTGGCCCCCCAGATGTAAGCAAGGTTGTGCTGAACTAGGTAACCAAATTATATGTCTTTTTTTCTCTTGCACGATTGTTTGTGTGTTTTAATTTCTTGTGAGATTGGGTGTTTACTTTACACACATCTACCCCTCCGGAACTAACAATATATATATTTATATATATATTTTTAATTTTTTATAAAAATATATATTTATATTTTATTATTGACCCCGATCGATCCTGGTTGAACCCTTGACCTCAGATCCCTAAGCTTCACCGGGTCAATGCCCAGTTTGAGTTTGTCAACATTGACTTTTCTTACACTGATGCCCATAGTCTTTGTATGTTTCATTTGAGAACCTCCTTTAGCAAAACATTATAGACATATATTTGAAAATGATGACCTTCTTTGGTGTGCACACTCTAGTACATTATCACATTATCTTTCTTTTGCTGTTGATATCACCATCTCATACCTCGAAAGTCATTTATGGTGTTCAAACTTTTAGATGTTTCTAGTACAATATCACATTATCACATTATCTTTCTTTGATGTTCAAACCTTTAGATGTTACACGCTCAAGACATACATTTTCATTGTTACACTCATTTTTATCCCCATTGTCACTTTTGGAGAAGTCCTTGATGATGGCATTGCCTATATCTACCATGCTCCAATAAGGAGGAAGGAGAGTAAATGAGATATATAACTTCAGTTTTTTAGATGAAGAATGATAGTTTTTCCTTAGGTAGGAAGTATGATCGTTCACGTAAAAGCATTAAAAAAAGCCTCATTCATTCTTTAATAATCTAATTCTCTTTATTTATTTGTAAATAATAATCATTATTAATATTATTATAAATGATCTATAAATATTTATCACACTATTATTAATTGTTAAATTAACAATAGTGATAACCATAAAAATAGCTATGACTATAGTAGTAGTAGTAATAATAGAAATAATAATGAATATAATAGGGAAAAGTACAAAAAAAAACCCCCTTGTGATTTCTGAGTTTTGCAAAATAAGGAATGAGGATTTTTTTTTTATTATATGATGTGTGGTTTCCCAGATTTGTAAAAAAGGGAAAAACTTGTTAACGGTGTTAACTTTTACATTTTTGGCAGGGGCAAAATCATCCATTCATGTAAAAAATCACCACGTCGCATAAAAAACATGATTTTTCAATATGATTTTGTTTGATTTTTGGAATTCAAGTTTTTTTTTTGTTTATTAGAATTTTTGGAGATATCTATATGTCATATAAGTTCATTTTTAAATGAAATAACGATTTTGCCCAGATGAGATAACACCATTAATAGTTTGATAATGGTTTTCCCCTTTTTGCAAATATGGGAAACCACATATCATAGAATCGAAAAAAAAAATCCCCATTCCTTATTTTGCAAAAACTTAAAAACCAGAAGAGGTTTTTTTTTGTACTTTTCTCAATATAATAATAGTAATAAAATAGTAATAATGAGAAAAATAAATTTATAATAGGAATCATATGATGATAACAATCAATAATAATACCAATAATATTATTTCTAAAAAATGAATATTAAATGATATAGTAATAATAAATATTATAACTTTATAAATATTGATAATTACACTAACAAAGTAAACAATAATACCAAGAACAATTATGAAGATAATAAGAAAAATATTCATAAAAATTCACATAAGATTATTAATAACAATAATAAGAATGATACACTATAGAAAATAGGTATTTTGCTTCACTTATTTAGGTGTGGTTTGGATAAACTGCTACTAATGTTACAATTTGGAGGGTTTATGCAGTGGTTTATCTAACCATCGTTAATATTTTATATTTAGCAGTTGTTACCTAAGAAACCATCATTAATTATTTTGCATTTAGCTGTAGTTGTCATCAAACTGAGATTGAATGTTTTCCATTTACAATAGTTAAATAAAAATCAATGTTGTATAGAATTAATCTTTTTACATTTTACCCATATACAAGTATTTGATTAAAGGTAGAATACCTTAATTGGTTCCCCTACCTATGCCTGATTGACCTTCTAGTCCCCATAATATGAACTGTTCGCAGGAAGTTCCTCAATTTTGAAAATTGAGGAATTCTAGTCCAATCCTTAACAAATGTTCATTTGTCCATCAGTCCCTTCGGATGTGGTATTATCCCCAATTAAATAAATAATAAAAAATGAAAAAAATTGAATAAGTTGGTTAAGTTACTAACCAACAACTAAACCACAATAAAGCTAGTAGGGTCTGAACCTAAAGTTAGCCTTCTTCTCTTCTCTCCACCATCTCCAAACAGCTCATTAATGAAATCCTCTAAGCCAGACAAAATCCATGATGTAGCCCTTCTCGCAATTGTGTCTCCTACCATTGCATTAGCACTGCCCCTACCGAACTACCACCAACAGCATCCGGGGAAAAAAATCCTCTAGTTCGTTCTTCAACTATCGCTCACCACCGTTGCCACCACCACCACTATCACAATTGCCGCTCATCTTTGGTCTAGTCACTAGGTCCGTTCTTCCACTTGTTTCTAAGGATGAACAAAATCCTTGGTGTTCCTTCTGTAATTTTGGCTTGTGTTTTGGTAGTAATTAGATTTGTGTCGAGTTTCTTTCTAAGAAAATCAAAATTGGAAGTTTTCTTTTACAACAAATCAAAATTGAAAACTCATTCCTTTAATCACAGAAGTTGTGTGACTGGTTTAGTGATGTGGTGAATGGAATGCAATGTGGGATGTGTTTTGGTGGTATTTAGTTTTGTGCCATTGATAGTATCAACCTTGAAGAGCTCTATTTGTTTTGCTTTGTTTTGTTTTTGTTTTTATTTTTATTTTTTTTTATAGATTGTATCTCATGCTCTTTTATTTCTCTTCAGTGCAATTTGGCATGTTCTCTCTAACATTAGCATCTCCAATTTTGAATTTTGATGTTAGGCAGAGCATCTCAAACCTTCTGTCTTTTTAATTGTTTGTGAGATTAAGAGTATGACCAACTTGACTTGGTTTGTCTTTTATTGTCAAGGGTTTGCTTTTCAGTGAGTAGTGGGAACTAAAATTGTTACCTTCATAAAGCTTTGGATTTCACTCAAACATATGCCCACTTGGAATATTTTTTTGTTGTACATGAAAACTTCTATTTAGGGAAGAGATGATGCATGAATAAATTATTATTACTGAAGCATAAGGAAAGAAAGAAGAAGGGACACAAAAGTTAAGTTGATGTGTTTTACTACGAAACAAGTGCTACTTCTTCCTTTTTTGTTTTTTTGTTTTCTAGAACTTGTGCTTCTTATCCCCATAAGTGCATTTTAATAATTGTAGCCAATTAGTGGTTGTACTTAATTTATTTCTAGTAGCCTAATTGTCTTGGTTTTATTTTTATCATTTTTTTTTTGTATGTAGCACAACATGGACACTTATAATGAGTACATTCTTAAATATCATAATGGAGGGTCATTATTAAGAGAAGGGGAAGTGAAATATGTCAATGGGAATGTGGCTGAATCAGCTATAGATCTTGACAAAGTCTGTTATTGGTACTTATTGGGGAATCTCAAGAAGTTCAATTATGATATCAAGAAGGTTATGGATTTGTTTTATGAAGATGATTTGAGTTTTCGGAAGAAGGGGGGGGTGCTGCTAGGTTAGCTGACTAATTAAGAAGAAAATGGACGATAAATATTTACATGGAGTCATCAGATGCTAATCATGGGAAGCCTTCCTAAAAGGTTTGCTCTCTTATTCAAAAAGTGTTGAACAGTTGGTTGAGAGGCAAGTCAATAAGGTGAAAGTAATAGTGAGTCAAACAAAGAAGATGAAGAAAGGCTAATAGATGCCCCATTTATCATATATAACTCAGAGGCTGGTGATGAAACAAGGAGGCCATGGAAATGTTTAGGAAATATGTTCATTTGAAGAACTTAGTGCAAGTGATTGACGGTGAAAAGGATGATGAAAATACTAAGGAAAATTAGGAAGCAGATAGTGACAAAAGGAAACCTAATGACGTTGTAGCTTTTCCTACTACAAGTAATGTGAGAGGAACATGTATTGGGCCAGGGAAAGTTACTAGATATGAAAGTGAATATATTAACTCATCAAACCCAGGTAGATATAATGACACCAATGATGGTTCTTATATAGATGATGCAAGAAGGCATAAGTCTAGTAGAAAGGTTTATGACCCCCAATGTCTTGCTAGAAGATTTTTCCTTGGATCTTAAGTTTAAAGAACTCAATTTTTTTAAGAATGAGCCTATTGAATTTTCAACAAGGAAGGGGTTTGCTTTTAGGTATATTAAAAATAATGCACTGAGGGGGCAAATGTTCTGTAGTAGGGTGCAAGTGGTTAATCCTATTTAGGGTTTTGAGTGACTATACGGGTTCATTTAACTCATGGTCACAAATGTTTGCACTTTGTAACGTTGTGGGAACAAATTTTTTTTTGTAACACAAAAACCACTTAACTTCTCTCCTGTTGCACATAAGGCCATAATGACATGTTTCAAGGTTGTTTCCGGCAAGTTTGCTGATGTAGCACTGACATGGCACTTCCACATCAATAAATTTATTAGAAACAACCTCAAAATAGGTTATTATGGCCTCACATGCAACCGAAGAGAAGTTAAGTGGCCTTTGTGTTACAAAAAAGAAAAAAGTTTTACGACCACAGTATTATAAAGTGTAAACATTTGTGGCCATGAGTTAATGAACCTGTGACTATGCACTAAAGTTGAAGGCCGCAAATCGTAGGAGTAATGTGTCTATTGTCTCTGAAAGGATACACTATATCAATTGAATTCTAAATCATACACTGAGAATCTATTAAATCTAAATCAAATTTTCAAGACCCTTCAAATTCAAACTAGATCCTTATAATTCTTTTCTTCAAAGAAATTCTTAAAATTTGTCTCTATCTGAACTCGTTTATAATTTTTTGGCCTTTTCTAATAACTTTTGCAACTTTGTAGTATATATAAATTTTTTTTTACAAATAAGCAATTACAAATTTTGCATGCAAATGTTGGAATGGAGTTTTACATTTAATATACATTAATTTCTTAAATTTGAAATTATTATTAAATTAGAAAAATTTTAGGTTGAACAGAATATTTCTCTTATGATTTGTTTCAAACAACTTCATTTTTATTTTCTAATATAAAATATTTGTTTTTGATTATGTGAAAATGCTGTAATTTTCAATAATATATAAACAAATTTTTTAAAATTTATTTATTTTTTTAAATATTTTTTTATTTTTAAATATAAAATATCCAATTTAACAACTTATTAATTCATCTAAGGACATTAATAAGATTGTCCTTGAATCTTATACATAAGTTGATGATAGTAAATTATTTAAAATTGAAAGTATACACACTAATTCTAAAAATTAATCCTAATGGTAGCATACCAAAATTATTATGAGATATATATCATCAGCAATGATATTAAGTTTAACGGAAATTATATATTGTTATGTTATATGTGTTTTGACCTTCATTGCCAAATTAACTTATCCATTTGTTAGTTAACTAAACATACTCCACTAAACATACAACATTTAGGAGAGTTTGGTTCAAGAAAGTGATATGGAAGTGGGAAAGTCTGGAAAATCCACCTCTGCGGAAGTCCCACTTTAAAATAGAAGTGCAACTACCTGGTGTTTGATTGCACATAAAAGTGAAGTACTTCTGACCTACTTCTAGTGTTTGGTTCTGAGATGACCGAATATGCGTGTAAACCGCAAGTGCACGGGTGTCGAAGTAATAAATCCCAGGTGAGTGGGGTATCGTATCCACAGGGGTAGGGAATAAAAACACTTAAATTGTTTCTTAACTAAGTGAAAGATGAATAGTGATATGTGTGACAAGATGTGAAATAACAAAAGTAAAAGAACAAAAGAGAGAGCACAAGTAAAGGAGAAGGTAAGGCAATCAATATAAATGGGGTACCCAGATATTGTTCTGCCTAGGACAATCGTTTCAAGTGCAAGAACCCTTTATTATACTTTCTAACTGATGTAATAATGAGTCGTGGAGATCTTTAAATACATGGTCCCAAATCTAAGGTCAACCATGCCTAACTCTATACATGTCCCGGAGGAGAAATTGAATAACCTCTCAACCTCTCACTCGTAAAGAATTGCAATGAGTTCTAGGAATTCCAAGTGATAAATCCTCTTCCTAGATGTAGACCTAACCGTTTGGTCTAGGTGGAAGGTCCCTAGCCACAATTAAGCCCTAGGTGCTAAAATCACTTCAACGCTTCACTCCGTTTCACCCGCAACTAAGCCCCAGCGGAAGGTTAACCTTTAGCCAATTCACTCTACTATGACCACAAAGAACTTGAGAAAATTGAGATAGAATAAATTACACCGGAAGAGAAAGGGGACGCTCCGCTACCTCTCGACTCACCCTCTCAACCCTTCCAATCTATCTTTGTCTAACTCTCGTGGTGTGTCACTCACTCACAAGAGTTACCAATAAGAACTCTCAATCCTAGTGTCACTTTAAGAAAGTATTCATACAATCAAGCATTCAAGATTGGAACTCAAGTAGAACATCAATTAATTGAAAGCATAATAAAGAGGTTCAATGAAACGAATACATCCTAGAGTTCACAAATACCCAAGTACCCACTAGGGGGTTTAGCCCTCCATGGAGCTAATTACAATCAACGAAATCAAATGTAAAAGTAAAGAATCCATAGAAAACCCCCTCGATAGTGGTGGCGATGGTCTTGTGGAGAGTCCTTTACTCATCCAAGGGTCCCTTTGTCCGGCCTAGGATACACCTCGCTGGATCGGTGCCGACGAAAGCTATCCCACTAATCTTTTTATAAATGGAGCACAATGTCGGAGCCGTAGAACCTCTCCTAATCCCTAGCCAATACCTTTCTAAATCCTAGCCACCGCCCTCTCTCAAGTTTTGGAAAAAATCCCGAAAAAGAATTTTGAAATAGGGGCTGAAATCGGCTTTAAATAAGGCTGGAATCGGGAATCCACATGCCCATGTGAGCGCCCCTGTGGACTTTTTACACGGGTTCTCTGTTTTGCTCAGTTTCAGCCGGCTGTGAACAGTTCCTACTACAGTGAAATGCTAAAATGTTTTGCTACAGTATACTACTACATTATTGACCTGAAACTCTCCCGAATCCATGCTTTCATCGAGGTAATGCAAACGGGCACACATTTGCGTTGTGAATCGCTTTGCTTCTTCAATAACGGACATGTTAGTGGAGATCTTGCTATACATGCACAAGCCGGAATGCTTGAATGTGACTGCCCTTGTGCCCCTCCAAATCATTGTGCTAACTCGAATACGAGGAGGTTGGCCACATTCTCGCATTTTGAACCCGACTTATGTCTTCGCGTTTGAACCTTCTCAAGATTTCCTCCAAATGGTGCATTTACAATCCACATTAGCTTATTTCTCTAATACTCGGCCTCACAACTCTATCTGCATGAAAGTAACATAAATACACACATATTAGCATTAAAACCCGATAAAAGTAATGCTCATCATAAGGAAAGAACACTTCGTATTCTTATCGCACAAGTACTTATCAAACTCCCCTACACGTAAGCTTTTCCTTGTCCTCAAGCAAAAAAAAAATTAAAACATTAAAGTATAGATGTAGGAAATCTTGGAAGTGCTTGGCCTTAGGTTCACCAAAGCATACAAAGAGAGCATTCTACAAGTAAGGAAAATTTCAACACTAAATATGAAAAATCATTGCTCTAGCTAAAAATTTGAATAAAAAAGAACAATGAACTCGAAATCGTGTAAGTGTGTGAACTCACTCAAAACAACCCAAAGTATACTCTTCAAAGTTCTAAGTATAAGGGACTTATTTATTTACAAACAGTAACAAAATTTCAAAGATGGTAGTAGCTTCACACATCCTCTAAGGTAGCCCTTTCCAAAGCGGCCGCTAAGGCGGCTTTCACACTTTCGAGGTGGTAGATCTTTCTACCGGAGTGGTAGCTTTCACTTATCCTATGAGATAGCTCTTACTCTCATTAGGGCATGGGCATAACTAGTATCCAACTTATGAGATTAGCTTCATACTTCATAGGTGGTAGCTCTTTCCACCCAACAAGCACAACTAAACAATAAAACTATTTTGTTCTTTCTTTTCATTTTTCCAATTTTTTTTTCAAATAACAAAAGAAACAAAAATAACTAGTCCCTTTAACATCGAATATGAGTTTCCAAAAGAGTTTAAAGAGTGACTAGTGCATCAAGTGTCAATCAGGCAAAAATTCCTACAAATTCAAGCAAAAACTAGAGCATGAAGACATTCAATGTTAAAATTTCTCCTAAACTCAAGAATATAATCATTGCAACTAAGGTGAACCACCATTGGCTATGTGAGCATGTATATCAATCAAAATTAATATAAAAGAGTTGTGTGCACTATGAAACTCCCCCCCACATTTAAGTTGTACATTGCCCCCAATGTACACATGCAAGCTCACTCATAATGTATATCAATTAAGAACAACTGTGGGAGAAGCAATCAAAACAATACTCCCCTGACTCCTAGTGTTGCATTTGATGGAGCTAAATCCTTGGGAGTGATGTTCCAACGGGTTGTGAAGCACACACGGCCAAGTGCCGAAGCACCTTGGTCGTGTCCATGACTAGTTCTCAAGTTCCATGTTGACAAGACCATCTGCACGCATATACGAGGGGCTTCAGTAAAGCTCAATAAAAACAAAACAGCTCGAGTATATATAAAAGATAAGGCAATGAATATAACTCAAGACAACAAAACAAAAATAAACTCAGAAGGAAAGTCCTTTCTGAATATACAAGTCCAAAATGAAGTGCAAAAAGTAATAAAAACGAAAAACAGAATCAAGTATAGGTGTTGCGCTCTAGCTCTGCTACTGCTACTCGGTACTCAAAATGTGCAGGTGGGTATAGTGGTGGGGATGTAGGAGGGGCCGGAGGTCTGCTAATCAATAGCCGTTGTACCATGTCAAAACGGGCCAATATCTCAGTATACTGGGTGGTCTGTATAGCCCGGAGCTCCACGATCTTGGCCCAAATCTCACCCACAGCACTCTCGAGTCTCCCAATACGATCATGAGCTCGAGGAGGAGTAAAAATGGGTACTGATCGCTGGCATATCTCCTGTGCTGTAAGGGGTACTCCAGTCCCCATCTGTGCGAACTGAGGCCTGGGAATCTGTCGGGGACCCTCCGCTGCATTCCTTCCGCTCCCAGTAGTCTCTGGGGTGGATGCAGCTATAATATATATCCCGGGCCCACATCTGTGTGCCAAACCCATCATCCGGATCATCTCAAATCCTAGAGGAGCAGGCACGACCCTTTTCTCAGCACCACGTAAAGCGTCCATCAAGCCTAACCCAAAGATGAGTCTGGTGATGTAAGGACCAGCAAATAATAATCCCACTCTCGCAAACTGGCCCTAGTGCCTTAAAACGTCTGCCACTATGTGCCCCAAATGAATCGGCACATTGCGAACCATGGAGTATACATAAAGTAAGTCCTGCCTACTCAACGCAGCTGTGTTGTCTCCTCGACCTAACACAGACCTACTGAGGACCGAGTGTAAATACCTGTAGCTCGACCGGGATAGGCTGGTGGCCTTATACACTCCCGATTCATACGGTCCATGTCCACGCAAAACCCTGTAGGCCTGATGCGGAGTCACTATACCTGGAAAATTTGTCGGTAGAATTCTATATTCCTATGTACATGTGTACATGCTGTCGTACAGGCCCATACGAATCGAGAACTCGGTGACACTCATGCAGAATGGATGTCTGAATGCTCGAAACTGTATAGCATCCATGGTGTCAACTCTCCCATATGAATGATCAAACTTGATAAGTGCTTGTGCGATACGAATGCGAAGCGTTCATTCCTTATGTTGAGCATTACTTTTCTCGGGTTTTTACACTAATATGTGTGTTTTTATGTTACTTTTATGCATGTAGGGTTGTGAGGCCGAGTATGAAGGAAATAGGCCAATATGGATCATAATGCACCAATTTTGGAGGAAATCTTGCTAAGGTTCAAACGCGAAGACATAGGTCAGGTGTGAAATGCTAGAGTGTGTGCTAACCTCCTCGTATTCGAGTGGGCACATCCATTTGGAGGGGCACAAAGGCAGTCACATTCGAGCATTCTGACTTATGCACATAGAACAAGAGCTCCACCAACGTGTACACCATTGAAGAAGCAAATGGTCCACGACGTGAACGTGTGCCCGTTTGCATTACCCCGATGAAAGTATGGAATTGGGAAGCTATTCAGGTCAAATATTGTAGCAGAGCACTGTAGCATGTACTGTAGCAGCAATGTTCACAGCCGGCCGAGAAACCAGAGAAACAGAGAGTCCACACGGGCGTGTGGAAATTATCCACGCCCGTGTGGAAATTCCGCATGGGCGCGTGGAGCATCCACGCCCGTGTAGTCGCCCGATTCCAGCCCTATTTAAAGCTGATTCAGCCCCGATTTTGGTATTCTTTTCTCCATCTTTTCCCCAACTTGTGAGAGGGCTTCGGCTAGGGTTTCGAGGGGTATTGGCCAAGGTTTTGGGGAGGTTCTACGGCTCTGACATCATCATTCCTTAGGAAGAAGGTTGGTAGGGGAGCTTCCATCGAGGCGTATCCTATACCGGATGAGGGAATCCTTGGACGACGAGTAGAGGACTTTCCACAAGACCATCGACATGACTATTAAAGAGGTTTCTTTATAGATTCATTGCTTTTACATTCTATTTCTTTGATTGTACTTAGCTCCATGGAGAGCTAAACCCCTAGTGGGTACTCGGGTATTGTGAACCCTAGGATGTATTTGTTTCTTTGAACCTCTTTATTATGCTTTCAATAAATTGATGTTTATTATGAGTTCCAACCTTGAATGCTTGATTGTATGAACATTTCCCCTAGAGTGACACTAGGGTTGAGAGTTCTTGTTGGTAACCTTGTGAGTGAGTGACACACCACGAGCGTTAGACAAAGCTAGGTTGGAGAGGGTTGAGAGGGTGAGTCGAGAGGTACAGGAGCGTCCCCTTTCCCCTCTGACGTGATAGATTCTACCTCCGTTCCTCGAGTTCTTTGCGGCCATAATAGAGTGAATGGTCTTAGGGATGAACCTCCACTGGGGCCTAGTTGCGCGTGCAATGGAGTGAAGCGTTGAGGTGATCTTAGTATCTAGGGCTCAATTGTGGTTAGGGACCTTCCACCTTGGCCAAAGGGTTAGGTCTATTATAAGGAAGAGATTTATCACTTGGAATCCCTAGAGCTCATTGCAACTCTATGAGAGTGCGAGGTGTTGAGATTGTTCGATTTCTCCTCTGGGACATGTATAGAGTTAGGCATAGTTGACCTTAGATTTGGGACTATGTAATTAAGGATGTCCATGACTCACCATTGCATTGATTAGGAAGCATAATAGAGTGTTCTTGCACTTGAAACAATTATCCGAGGTGTAGCATTATTTGGGTACCCCATCTTTATCGATTGCCTTACCCCTTCTTTACTTTTGCTCTCTTACTTGTTACTTTTACTGTTGAGAATTGAATCATTATCACACTCATTATCATTGATCTTTTACATAGCTAAGAATCGAATTAAGTATTTTTTATTCCCTACTCCCTGTGGATTCGATACCCACTCACTCGGGATTATTACTTCGACAAACCCGTGCACTTGCAGGATATATGCAAGAGGACCTTGTCAAAACTCAAAAGATGCCAACACCTCTAGTGTCACCACGCGGAAAGCTGGTTCACGGATAGTCAATAACCTCCTCCAGCTCCCCACTACTAGCATCGCGTAAATCTCATCGGCTAGCTCGTCACCCCGCTGAATATCTCTCAGCACCTACAAATCTACAAAGCGAGTCTGACCAAAACTGAGCACTGATAATCTCTCAAATCAAGCCTGATGCTTGGGATTCGAAAATTCCATGCGTATTGGCTCAGGCGGGGTATCTCGAAGATGCTTAACTTCATGCGTCCTCACTCGAGCTGCTATATCTGCAAAACTGGATGAGAAGACTATCAAGAAAGCTCAAAAAATCATCCTGCAGAATTCCACACGGGCCTGTGGAAATTATCCACGCCCGTGCAGATCTGCGGGGCGTGAAAACTGCATGGTTGCACAATAACTCTCCAAAAATACAACTCAAAACCACTGTTAAACGCTGTCCAGACATGCATAAACCATTATAATGTCAAAACACATGCAACTCAAGTTTTTTAATCCGCTAAAACAAGAATTGGTGATGAGAAGAGGATAAAAAGGTTTACCAATGAAATAAATGTTAATACTTTGAAAATCAACACCGAATATGAAGAAAAATCCTCCAAAAAAAATGGTGAGGGGCCGGGAATTTGATCCGGAGTAGTTTTCGGGTGATTGGAGATGAAGAAGAAAAGAGTTCACAAAAAAAATTTAAAGAAAAACTTGCGTCTCTTTAAATTCTGGGCATCCACACGGGCGTGCGGAAATTGCCCATGCCCGTGCGCCTCCACAGGAAAGCATCACAAGGGTAGGTGCACGCCCTTGTGCGCTCTCGGGAAAACCCTCACTACCTATGAATGTAACCACACGAGCGTGCGGAAAATACCCACGCCCGTGCCCAACCCACAGGGGTAGCCGTACGCCCCTGTGGCTTCTCTGTCCAACCGAGAAAAATCGCTAAGTGTTCCACATGCCCGTGCAGAAATTCTGCACGGGCATTGACATTCATAGGCCTAACTCACAAGGGCAAGTGCACGTCCCTGTGTCTTTTTGGGATGGAGAGAACTCTTCTGCAGAAATCCGTACGGGCGTGCGGAAAATACCCATGCCCGTGCGTTTATCACGGGTTTGCCCACAGGGGTGAGTCCATGCCCCTGTGTGTTCTCAGGATAATTTGCTATGTCTCTGCAGGAGAACGCACGCCCGTGTAGAAATTACCCATGGGCATGGAAGAAATCACAAGGTCACTCACAGGGGTGAGTTCATGTCCCTGTGCCATCTCTGGATGAGCTCTGAACGAAAATGCACGCCCGTGCAGAAATTTCACATGGGCGTGTGTTTTCTCTGGACACTTAGAAAACTTTACAGGCTATGCAGACAATTCCTGAACACAGATATACACTCAGAGCCTGCTGAACAATGCAATTTTAACCAGAGAAAACACGCAAAACATGCAAAACACGCTCAAACAACCAAGATTCTTCACCACACACAATTAGGCACATGATAAGACCATAATATCCACAAGAAAATCACACCAAAAGAATCTGAGGATCAAGACACCAACACTTAAAACCTTATTCATGCAAATACTAACTAAAAACTAGAAAAACATTAAAAACTTGTGTTGCCTAACAAGAAGCGCTTGTTTTACGTCACTGAGCTTGACGTACCTTGTCTTACCTCACGGGGGTTCATAGATGAAGGTTGCCCTCTTACCCATGACTTGAAAGCATGTTGAGTAAAGTCTCTTGAAGGTAGAGGGTGAATTATCGGGCTTGGGACCACCTAGCAATGGTGTATCCAATTTGTTCGGTTCACACTCATCTCCAACAGCCTTGGAGCATTTCCGGTGGTGTCTCCTCGCCGTCTTCATCATTTGTAGTATCTAGAAAATACAAAGTATCATCGAAATCAAGAGAATGCCGCATGGCTTCAGCAAGGCGGTATGTGAGTTTGTCATCTCCAACTCTCAATGTTAGCTCCCCGCCGTCCATGTCAATTAATACCTTGGAAGTCCGCAAGAACGGTCTCCCAAGTATCAAAGGTACATCCGCATCCTCATCTATGTCTAGCACTACAAAGTCAACCGAAAAAATGTAATTGTCCACCTTGACAAGCACATCTTCAATTATACCCCTTGGATGTCTCACCGTTCAGTCCGCCAATTTCAAGGTCATCCGAGTGGGTCTACGCTCTCCCAAGCCTAGCTTCTGAAAGAAGGTGTATGGCATGACATTGCTACTAGCCCCTAAGTCCTCCAATGCCATTTCTTCACCCAAATTGCCAATATTACATGGAATGATGAAGCTTCCCGGGTCTTTCTTCTTGTTCAACATGTTCATTTGCAACACCGCCGAGCAAGAAGCATCTAAGATCACTGAAGGACTCTCCTCCAACATCCTCTTGTTAGTCAATAAGTCTTTCAAGAATTTCACATACTTAGGCATTTGAGCCAAAGTCTCAACAAAAGAAATATTGATGTGAAGTTGCTTGAACAAACTTAGAAACTTCTTGTATTGTTCATCCTATTGGTCATTCTTCAATCTAGAGGGATAAGGGATTCTTGGATTGAAACATGGAGGTGCCACCTCCTTCTCTTTGCTTGTTCCATCTTCAACCTCTATGACCTCGGGTGCATGTACATTGGGCTTTTCACTCGGAATCCTACCTTAAACCTCTTGACCACTTCTCAAAGTGATCACCTTCACATACTCTCTAGGATTGGTCTCGGTATTACTCGGCAAGCTTCCTTGTGGCCTTTTTGATAGAGACTTTACAATCTGTCTCACTTAATTTTCAAGATTGTGCAAAGAAGGAGTGTGGTTGCGAAGTGTAGCCTCGACTGATTGAAACCTTGTATCTGACAATTGCACAAACCTAATCAAGGCCTTCTCCAAATCTGTCATTCAGGTCTCCAAACCTAAAACTTGGTTTTCCATGTTTGGGGCTTGTTGTTGTTGGAAACCCGGTGGCCCCATTGCCTTTTGTGGACCTTAGTTGCTCCACAAAAAATTGGGATGATTCTTCCAACCCGGATTGTAGGTGTTGCTATATGGATTCCCTTGGTTCCTCATTGCATTACCCACAAAATCGACATTCTCAACCGTAGATGCATCACAAATAGAGATCGGCCAATTGGAGGGAGCATGTCCTCCACCACACCTGATGCAAGTAGTCATGACCGCCACTCTATTCGAAGTTAGGAGATATAACTTCTTACTCAATGATTCCACTTGAACTGACAATGAAGTTACTGCATCTATCTCATGGAGCCCGGCCACCTTTTTCTTCTTCCTAGCATTCCATTGGTAGCTATATAACCCCATTTCTTCAATTAGTTAACGGGCTTCACCGAGGGTTTTGCTACCAAAGGTACCTCCTATTGTCGCATCCAAGAGTTGCTTTGCACTCGGATTCAACCTGTTGTAAAAAGTCTAAACAATCATCCACTCCGGGAATCTGTGTTACAGACACTTTCTCAGGAGCTCCTTGAACCTTTCCCATGTCTCAAATAGAGACCCTAATTCTGACTGTACAAAGGACGAGATCTCATTCCTAAGCTTTGCAGATTTTTTGGGAGGGAAATAACGGGCCAGAAAAGCTTCTACCATCTCCTTCCATGTGGTAATCGATGCTCTAGGTAATGAGTGTAGCCACTGCTTCACTCTCCCCTTTAAAGGAAATGGGAAGGCTCTCAACTTGATGGCATCATCCGTCACCCCGTTTATCTTAAGCATATCACACACTTCTAGAAAGTTCTCTATATAACTGTTTGGATCCTCATCGGCCAAACCATTGAACTATGCGGATTGCTGCAACATGTGGATGAATGCTAGCTTTAGCTTGAAGTTCTGAGCTGTAATCGAGGGACGCACAATACTCGATTGTGTCCCCAATACTGAAGGTCTGGCATAATCGGATAATGTCCACTATTGCTCATTCTGTTTTGCCATGCTTTTAGATTCTTCTACTTCTAAATCAGCTAGATTAGATGGTTCTTGCACAGGTTCTTTCCCTTTTCTTCTAAGTGTACGTTCAAGCTTAGGACCTCCTTCAATCAATCTTGAAGGGTTCCCTCGGGTCATAACTTGAAGCTACACCAAAAAGAAAGAAAAAGAAAATCAGAACATTGATAGAATAAGAAGAAATGAATTAGAATGAATGAGTGAATAGCTAAGAAAACAAAGCTCAAAGTATCTCTAAACGCCTGCTGACACGTCCGTATATGCGTGTAAACCGCAAGTGCTCGGGTGTCGAAGTAATAATCCCAGAGGAGTGGGTATCGTATCTACAGAGAGTAGGGAATAAAGACACTCAAGTTGTTTCTTAACTAATGTGGAAGATGAATAGTGATATGTGTGACAAGATTTAATTCTCAAAAGTAAAAAACAACAAGAAAGAGAGCACAAGTAAAGGAGAAGGTAAGGCAATCGATAAAGATGGGGTACCCGGATATTGTTCCACCTAGGATAATCATTTCAAGTGCAAGAAACCTCTATTATGCTTCCTAATTAATGCAATAGTGAGTCGTGAAAATCCTTAATTACATAGTCCCAAATGTAAGGTCAACCATGCCTAACTCTATATATGTCCCGGAGGAGAAATCGAACAATCTCAACACCTCGTACTCGTATAGAATTGCAATAAGCTCTAGGTTTATCCAAATGATAAACCCTATTCTTATGTATAGACCTAACCCTTTGGTCTAGGTGAAAGATCCCTAGCCACAATTAAGCCCTAGATGCTAACATCACTTCAACGCTTCACTCTGTTGCACTCACAACTAAGCCCCAGCGGAAGGTCATCCCTTAGCCCATTCACTCTACTATGGCCGCAAAGAACTCTTGGAACGTGGAGGTAGGATAGATCACACCGGAGGGGAAAGGGGACGCTCCCCTACCTCTCGACTCACCCTCTCAAACCTCTCCAATCTACCTTAGTCTAACTCTCATGGTGTGTCACTCACTCACAAGAGTTACCAACAAGAACTCTCAACTCTAGTGTCACTCTAGGGGAGTATTCATACAATCAAGCATACAAGATTGGAACTCATAATAAACATCAATTAATTGAAAGCATAATAAAGAGATTCAATGAAATGAATACATCCTAGGGTTCACAAATACCCAAGTATCCACTAGGGGTTTAGCTCTCCATGGAGCTAGATACAATCAATGAAATCGAATATAAAAACAAAGCATCCATAGAAAACCTCCTCATTAGTCATAGCGATGGTCTTGTGGAGAGTCCTCTACTCGTCGCAAAGGTCTCTTTGTCCAGCCTAGGATACATCTTGCCGGATCGGTGCCGACGAAAGCTCTCCTACTAACCTTCTTCCAAACGGCACGCGATGTCGGAGCCGTAGAACCTCTCCAAAGTCCTAGCCAATACCTCTCAAAACCCTAGCCGCCGCCCTCTCTCAAGTTGGGGAAAAGATGGAGAAAAGAATACTAAAATCGGGGCTGAAATATGCTTTTAAAGGGCTGGAATTGGGAATCCACACGCCCGTGTGAGCGCCCCTGTGGATTTTTCACACGGGCGTGTGGAATTTCCACACGCCTGTGTGGATTTTCTGTTTTCCTATTTTCTCGGGTGGTTGTGAACAGTGCTGGTACAGTATTCTTGCTACAATAGTCTACTACAGTACCGCCCGAAATACTCCCGAATCCATTCTTTCATTGAGGTAACGCAAATGGGCACACGTTTACGTTGTTGATCGCTTTACTTCTTCAATAACGGACATGTTGGTGGAGATCTTGTTCTATATGCACAAATCGGAATGCTTGAATGTGACTGCCCTTGTGCCCCTCCAAATAGTTGTGTTAACTCGAATACGAGGAGGTTGGCACACATTCCCGCATCTCGAACCCGACCTATGTCTTCGCGTTTGAACCTTAGCAAGATTTCCTCCCAACCCTATTGGTGCATTACGACCCACATTAGCTTCTTTCTCTCATAATCGGTCTCACAACCCTACCTGCATGAAAGTAACATAAATACACACATATTAGAGTTAAAACCCTAGAAAAGTAATGCTCAACATAAGAAAGAACACTTCATATTCTTATCGCACAAGCACTTATCACATACTCCCCGGTAACGACGCCAAAAACTTGACACGACCGAATATGCGTATAAACCGCAAGTGCACGAGTGTCAAAGTAATAAATCCCAGGTGAGTGGGGTATCATATCCATAGGGAGTAGGGAATAAAAACACTTAAATTGTTTCTTTACTAAGTGAAAGATGAATAGTGATATGTGTGACAAGATGTGAAATAACAAAAGTAAAAGAACAAGAGAGAGAGAGAGCACAAGTAAAGGAGAAGGTAAGGCAATCAATATAAATGAGGTACCCAGATATTGTTCTGCCTAGGATAATCATTTCAAGTGCAAGAACCCTTTATTATACTTTCTAACTGATGTAATAATGAGTCGTGGAGATCCTTAAATACATGGTCCCAAATCTAAGGTCAACCATTCCTAACTCTATACATGTCCAAGAGGAGAAATTGAATAACCTCTCAACCTCGCACTTGTATAGAATTGCAATGAGTTCTAGGGATTCCAAGTAATAAATCCTCTTCCTAAATGTAGACCTAACCCTTTGGTCCAGTTGGAAGGTCCCTAGCCATAATTAAGCCCTAGGTGCTAAAATCACTTCAACGCTTCATTCCGTTGCACCTGCAACTAAGCCCCAGCGGAAGGTCATCCTTTAGCCCATTCACTCTACTATGACCGCAAAGAACTTGAGGAAATGGATATAGGATAAATCACACCGTAGGGGAAAGGGGACGCTCCGCTACCTCTCGACTCTCCCTCTCAACCCTCTCCAATCTATCTTTGTCTAACTCTCGTAGTGTGTCACTCACTCACAAGAGTTACCAATAAGAACTCTCAACCCTAGTGTCACTCTAAAAAAGTATTCATACAATCAAGCATTCAAGATTGGAACTCAAGTAGAACATCAATTAATTGAAAGCATAATAAAGAGGTTCAATGAAACGAATACATCCTAGAGTTCACAAATACCCAAGTACCCACTAGGGGGTTTAGCTCTCCATGGAGCTAATTACAATCAATGAAATCAAATGTAAAAGTAAAGAATCCATAGAAAACCCGCTCGATAGTGGTGGCGATGGTCTTGTGGAGAATCCTCTACTTGTCCAAGGGTCCCTTTGTCCGACCTAGGATACACCTCGCCGGATCGATGCCGACGAAAGCTCTCCCACTAACCTTTTTCTAAACGGAGCACGATGTCGGAGCCGTAGGACCTCTCCTAATCCCTAGCTAATACCTCTCCAAACCCTAGCTGCCGCCCTTTCTCAAGTTGGGGAAAAGATCCCGAAAAAGAATTTTGAAATTGGGGCTGAAATCGACCTTAAATAGGGCTGGAATCGGGAATCCACATACTCATGTGAGCGCCCCTGTGGATTTTTTACACGGGCGTGTGGAATTTCCACATGCCTGTGTGGATTCTCTGTTTTGCTCAGTTTCGGTCGGCTGTGAACAGTACCTACTACAATGAAATGCTAAAATATTTTGCTACAGTACACTGTCACAATACTGACCCGAAACTCTCCCGAATCCATGCTTTCATCGAGGTTATGCAAATGGGCACACGTTTGGGTCGTGAATCACTTTGCTTCTTTAATAACGGACGTGTTGGTGGAGACTTGCTATACATGCACAAGCCGGAATGCTTGACTGTGACTACCCTTGTGGTCCTCCAAATTGTTGTGCTAACTCGAATACGAGGAGGTTGGCACACATTCCCGCATTTCAAACCCAACTTATGTCTTCGCGTTTGAACCTTCTCAAGATTTCCTCCAAATGGTGCATTTACGATTCACATTGGTTTCTTCCTCTAATACTCGGCCTCACAACCCTATCTGCATGAAAGTAACATAAATACACACATATTAGCGTTAAAACCCGATAAAAGTAATGCTCATCATAAGGAAAGAACACTTCGTATTCTTATTGCACAAGCGCTTATCAAGTTCACAAAAAGTTTGAGTATAATACTTTTATGTGTTGTTTGGCATGGAAGTGGGTATGAAGTCACCACTTCATAATAGTGGTAAAGTTACCACCCATAAATGGAGTTTTATTAAAAAATTACTTATTGTGTATTCATTTTAATTTATTGATAAGTGCTTGTGCGATATGAATGTGAAGCGTTAATTCTTTATGTTGAGCATTACTTTTCTCAGGTTTTTACATTAATATGTGTGTTTTTATGTTATCCACACGGGCGTGTGGAAATTATCCACGGCCGTGTGGAAATTCCACAGGGGCGTGTGACATCATACACGCCCGTGCAGTCGCCCGATTCCAGCCCTATTTAAAGCCGATTTCTGCCCTGATTTCAGCATTCTTTTCTCCATCTTTTCCCCAACTTGTGAGAGGGTTTCTGCTAGGGTTTCGAGTGGTATTGCCCAAGGTTTTGGAGAGGTTCTACGGCTCCGACATCGTGATTCCATTAGGAAGAAGGTTGGTAGGGGAGCTTCGATCGAGGCGTATCCTATACCGGACGAAGGAATCCTTGGACGACGAGTAGAGGACTTTCCACAAGACCATTGACACGATCATCGAGGGGGTTTCTTTATGGATTTATTGCTTTTACATTCAATTTCTTTGATTGTACTTAGCTCCATGGAGAGCTAAACCCCTAGTGGGTACTTGGGTGATTGTGAACCCTAGGATGTACTTGTTTCATTGAACTTCTTTATTATGCTTTCAATAAATTGATGTTTATTGTGAGTTCCAACCTTGAATGCTTGATTGTATGAACATTTCCCCTAGAGTAACACTAGGGTTGAGAGTTCTTGTTGGTAACCTTGTGAGTGAGTGACACACCACGAGCGTTAGACAAAGCTAGGTTGGAGAGGGTTGAGAGGGTGAGTCGAGAGGTACAGGAGCGCCCCCTTTCCCCTCCGACGTGATAGATTCTACCTCCGTTCCTTGAGTTCTTTGCGGCCATAATAGAGTGAATGGTCTAAGGGATGAACCTCCGCTGGGGCCTAGTTGCGCGTGCAATGGAGTGAAGCGTTGAGGGGATCTTAGTATCTAGGGCTTAATTGTGGCTAGGGACCTTCCACCTAGACCAAAGGGTTAGGTCTATAATTAGGAACCGATTTATCACTTGGAATCCCTAGAGCCCATTGCAACTTTATTCGAGTGCGAGGTTGATAGGTTACTTAATCTCTCCTCCGGGAAATGAATAGAGTTAGGCATAGTTGACCTTAGATTTGGGACTATGTATGTAAGGATTTCCACGACTCACCATTGCATCGATTAGGAAGCATAATAGAGAGTTCTTGCACTTGAAACAATTTTCCTAGGTGAAGCATCATCCGAGTACCCCATCTTTATCGATTGCTTTACCCTTTTTCTTTATTCTTGCTCTCTCACTTGTTTCTTTTATTATTGAGAATTGAATCAATTTCACACCAATCATTATTGATCTTCCACATAGCTAAGAACCAAACTAAGTATTTTCATTCCCTACTCCATGTGGATTCGACCCCGCTCACCCGGGATTATTACTTCGACAAACCCGTGCACTTGCGGGATATAAGCAAGGGGAACTTGTCATTTATATAATTAAATATTTATAAATATAAAAAATCATTATCTAATTACTATTCTAAATCATTAATTTATTTAATTAAATTATATATTTAATTCTAAACATTAATATTATTTTAATATTGATTTTAGTTTCCATGCCTCATATTCTTTTCATTACAACTAAATAGAAAATTTCATCTTGACTATAAAGTTTCCATGCCTCATATTCTAGTTGTATAATTTCATTATCTAAATAAGTAACACTTAAGACATCATAAATTATTAATAAAGAGTTTAGCCAATTAAAAGTGATAATTGAAAAAAATAATAATAACACACAACTAGAATTAACAAACATTTAAAGGAAATAATAGGAGAAAAAAAATATGCCAAATTTGGCTTTTGATAAAGAAATAAAAATGATAAATAAAAATGTTATAAAAATAACAAATGGACATTTTGAAAAAAAAAAATACCCAAAACATGCCTAGAAATTCAAAAGAATTAAAAACTTTAAGAGGCTTACAGTCATGAGCCCCACCAAGATAGGGATTAAAGCTGTGAGCGTTACAGGAGATAGGAGTCGTGAGCCTCACCAAGATGCCCCTAAAACTTAAAGAGAGAGAGAGAGAGAGAGAGAGAGAGAGAGAGAGAGAGAAGAGGGGGGTGGGGCAGCTTGAATAAACCTTAAAATTCTAAAGCTTTTGGATGATTGGACTTTGGCAGTTGGGCTTAAGATTGTGACCTTTTAAAATTTTAGGGGTATAAAGGTTGGGTTATCTGAATATTTTGAGCCGGATTGGGTCCGGATTTAAATTCAGGCAACCAATCTGTATTCAAACCCAACATGAATTAACAACTTCTATTCGAACCTGATTTATTCTGATTCCTCACATAATAAAGTTGTATATATATATGTTTGCATGATATGAGGTGTGTGTTTGGTTCACCGAATGGGAATGAAAGGGATTGGGAATGGGAATGAAACTTTGTTTGGATGGGAGGGTAATAAGAGTGTAATTTATTGAAAATGGGAAAAGTGGAAAGAAGAGATGTTGTAAATTATTTTATGCCCTTATTCTAAAGAAATGATATATTTCATATAAATTATAGGTTATGTTTAGTGATAAATAAATATAATTATTTATTAAATATTCTAAATACTATTATTATTATTATTATTATTAAATATTTCACATGGTTAGGTTCCATTATCATGATCTAATAATATTATGCAAATGAAAAAAATAGTAATCAACCCAAAGAAAAACTTATGACATCAAAGGCTTATAAAAATCATCAAATTGTTCATGACAAGAGTGATTATGCAAGTCATAGGTGGAAATAATAATTATGCAAGTTATACTCTTCAAGCGAAATATACACTGTATCAATAGCATAGTAGTAAACATCTTAACATTGTATTTCCCAAACAGTAAAGGCACAACCATTATGCAACATAAACACATCTGGTGGACTTTACTTCACACTTCATTGACATCAATTAAGGATCCATTTGGATTAGGGAATAGGAATGTAAATGCGAATGGGAATGAGAATGAGAATTATAAAGATGGGAATGAAAAAGATGTTTGGTTGGAAAGAATGTGTATTGAGAATGGGAAAAGGTGGAGTGGAGATTGTTATGAAATTACTCTAGTACCCTTATTATAATAAATAAAATAAAATTGTGTAAAAACATGAATTATGAGTAAGATCAAATAAAATTAATTATTTGTAAAATATTTTGAATATAATTATTCATTTTAATTATTAAAATTAAATATTTAATTAATTAACTCAATTTACCTATTATATAATTTGATCACAATAATAAACTATTTAAATTGAACAATTTACTCTTAGTAATTATCAAAATTAAATACAAAATATTTGTAATATTGATATTGAAATCACAAAGCAAGTTGAGAGACTCATTACTATGCTAACTTTGTTTTCCAATTCTCAGAAGCTAACAGTTGCTTCCAACATTTGTGTTAGATGAGAGCCATGCCAACATTTGACATAAAATTTTCTTGTCTGCATCTAAAGCAAGGAAAAGAGAGGCTCGATTAACATTATTGTGTTAAGTAATAGCACAAATAAGAATTATTTAAAAAAAAGCTTAAACTAAATACATGAATCCAATGAACCTCTTCAAAATTCATATAATCATTACATATTCTTTGCCTTTAAAACAACATCCCTAGGCCATTCTTTATGAATGCATGGAACATATGCTCCTAAAAGTAATAAGCATAAACAGGCAACATTTAACCTATATAATAGAATCCCCAAGAGAGAATGTCAAATATGCACATATATGTGGTCTAAAAATGATCATTCACTATCTCTACAACAACAACTAACATGATCCATAAAATTTCCATAAAAAAACAAGTGACATTCATTATATGAGCAAATAAAGAAGCATACAAACACACCCCTTGCGTGTGTGTACCGCAAGTGCACGGGTTGTCAAAGTAATGAAGTACCCTAGTGAGTGGGTAGTCGTATCCACAGGAAATAATGCTCAAAAACACTAGAATTGCTATTTAACTATGGTGAAGATGATTCAAGAGTTGTGTGAACAATATCAGTGCAAATGAAAATACAGAAAAGAAGAAAGAGACGCTATGTGAATAAGGAGAGGCAATCGATAGAAAATGGGGCACCCATACATAGCTTACCCTAGGACTATTGTTTCAAGTGCAGGACTCCTCATTATGCCTCCTAACTGATGTCTAATGAGTCGTGAAAATCCTAAGATATATGGTCTTAAACCTAAGGTCAACCGTGACTAACCCTCACACTATGCCCCGGCGAAAAGGGATACTCTCGACGCCTCTCACTGTGTGGGGTTGCAAGAAGCTCTGGGGATTCCAATTAATAAACCCTATTCCCTAGTATAGATCTAACCCTTTGGTCTAGGCAAAAGATCCCTAGTCACAATTAAGCCCCAGCATTAAAGATTACTTCAACGCTTCACTCTGTTGCTTGCGCAACTAAGCCCCAGCGGAGTTTGTCTCTTAGCATTTCACTCTATCATGACCGCAAAGAACTCTTGGAATGTGGAGATAGGATAAATCACATCAGAAGGAAAAGGGGACATTCCACTACCTCTCGACTCACCCTCTCGACCCTCTCTAACCTTGCTTTGTCTAGCCCTCATGGTGTGTCACTCATCCACAAGGATTACCTAGATAGATTCTCAACCCTAGTGTCACTCTAAGGGAAAATCAATGCAATAAACATTCAAAGATGGAACTCAATTAAAACATCAATGAAAGAAGCATAATAAAGGTCAAAGAAGCAAAGTCATCCTAGGGTTTACAAGTCCAAGAACCCACTAGGGGTTTAGCTCTCCATGGAGCAAGATACAATCAACAATAAAATCGAATGTAAAAGCATGCAATCCATAAGAAAACCCCCTCATAGTTTGTATCGATAGTCTTGTGGAGTCGCCTCATCTTCTCCAAGGGTTCCCTCATCAAGCCTAGGGCACACCTCGCCGAATCGATGCCGACAAAAGCTCACCCAATAACTATCTTCCGAAGGAACACGGTGTCGAATGCCGTAGAACCACTCTAAAGACCTAGCCAAAGCCTCTCCAAACTGTAGCCGCGAGCTCCTCCAACGATGGGAAAAAGTTGGGAAAAAGATTGGAAAAAGATCCTTTAAAACGTCTAAAATCGCGGCTTTAATAGGGGTTGGAATCGGGTATCCACACGGGCGTGTGGAATTTCCACACGGCTGTGTGAATTTTCAGAACTTGATTTCATGAGAGCTGTGAACAGTAATTGCTACAGCGATTTTGATACAATAATTGCCACAGTACTTCACCAAAATACTCCCGAATCCACACTTTTTCATCGAGGCCACATGAATGGGTACACATCCATAAGGTAGAGTAGATCGCATTGCGTCTTTAACAAACCGCATTAACGAATGATCTTGCTAGCATTGCACAAGTCTGAACACATGAGTGTGACTGCCTTTGTGTCCCTCCAAATTGCGTAATCGCTTGAGCACAATGGAGGTTGACACACACCCACATGTCTTTGAGCACAACTTGTGTCTTCATGTTTGCTCACTCCAAGACTTCATCAACAAATGCATCCACGATCTACTTTTGGTTCATTTCTTCCACAATTGTCTCTACAACCCTAGATGCACAAAAGAACAAATATACACAAGAATAAGCTATAAAATCTAAGAAACGTAATGATCAATATGAGAAAAGAATACTTCGTGTTACTAATACACAAGCACTTATGACATACATAACCCCATAAATTCTCCACCACAAAGTCATAATGCAACAACATGAAAAAGAGATACAACTTATAAAAAAGTCATATACTAAGATGGTCCATAGAGCGTCCATACACACAAGCATCAAACCTAAGGCAACATTCATTCAAAGATGGTTTACACATTAGGCTAGTAATTTGATATCCCTGCTAAAATTAGATGACAAAAATGTAGCTTCTTGCTAATAGGAAAGACCAAAACACATTTAGTTATCTTTTCATAGTTTTTGTAGTATAATTAGTGCTTCATTCTTGCATAGCTCGTTAATGTTGAAAATTACATCACCAATTAATTTCTTTTTCCCTTCAACTTCTTTACTAGTTTCTTCCTTGAGAGCAATAGTCTCAGCATTGCGAACAACACATTCAACCATTGCCTTAAACCTCGTACCAACTACTTCCACAAATTGTGGAACATTTTCATAAATTGCTAAAATATTTGGATCCTTGGCAAGACCTTTTCCCTTTTGTTGCTTAGACATCTTCCAAATATTGCTATCTGAAGTCAAGGCTGATGAAGAGTCACCAGGTTCTTGCATAGGTATGTAAAAAATCTTCACTTGCATTTTGCGAGATGCTCCCATTCTCATCCAAGCTAATGTTATTATGCATGTATTGATTCACATCATCTATGAGGTCACTTCTTGCATGGCCATGAGCTCGATCTTTGGTGAACACCAAAGTGAGATTGTTGAAGAAAAGAAAAGATTTTGCCATAAAGACCAGTAGCGTCCTTGTGATTCTATATTAAAACAAAAAAAAATTGTAAGTATGAAGAATATTAACAGAAGGTTTTTATATAATTTGTAAATATAACAACCCACACCTTCACATACTCATCATACGCACTTTTTTCTCACTCAATAGTGCTACTTTCATGGTTCCAAGAAAATCCACTAATGCACAGAATGTCAGTAATAGCTACAGTTTGTCTCCTTAATAGTGTCTCCTAAGACTCAATGTTTGGCATAACATTCAATGTGATATGCTGAATCTTTTTCTTTATCATTCTCTCTAATTGAAACAGATAACCATTTCTAAATCCATTTTTGCCTCGCCACATGCCATTTGTGGACATCTCAACTAAGGCCTCAATCAAAGCCTTATCATTTTCTGCTGTCCAATAATGTTTGTTTTGGGCTCTCCCCCTGCGTTGTGATTCTCCAACATCCATTAAAAAAAAAGAAAGAAAGAACAAGATTTACAAATATGATTATGCAGTTTCTTGTAATTTTCACTTCTTATGAATAATCTTCTATCATTTTAACTCTATTCATATTTCAAAAGAGTAGATCAAGCTCAGTAAAATAGATTTTATTGACTAAAATAAAAATAAAATTTGTAGTGTCCAATCAACAAGCTGCAACCATTGTACAAAATGTAATTAGAGGTAATGCCATACGTATGTTTAGTACAAATAGGTATTTAAGAAAATTTCTACACAAAGATGGATGACTGGAACAATTCTAGCATTTTTTTAACACAACTTCCAATGAAGAAACAACCTTCACTAGATTTATAGTACCGGGTAAGATAAAGAATGTCATTATAACTTCTTAATGGTTTAACCATATCAACTATATGGATAAGTAAACACATATTTTCAGTGACTAAGAAAAAGGCATAGAAATAATAAAATAATAGGAGTAGAAAGTACTTCAAGATCCATTCTAAATAAAAAGATGAAAGCAATAAAAAAACTAATAAAAATAGGATTGAATTGCATGATTACAAAAACAATACTGACACAAAAGCAGGTGTATGACTACAAAAATAAACATTGACTAAAAATAGACTAATACATGGAAGCATTCATTCATTTCCACAACATAGATATTAATTGTTCAGTGTATGATTGCAAAAGCAAACATTGACCAAAAAAAGACTAATACATAGAAGTATTTATTTCAATAACATGGATATTTATTTTTATTATCAACTTGATCGCCATGTGTTAAACATGTCTGCAACCATTTCAAGTCTAAATCGAGTCCACTCATATGTTGGGTCAATAGCTATAATATTATCAACATCATTTTCCATGATTTCCCCTTAAATTAGATTATCTACTTCAGCTTCTACAGGGTCTTTTTCCATCTCTCTTCTAATGAAATTGTGTAACAATTAACACACATTAATAATACATGACATACCCCTTGCGTGTTTCCGCAAGTGCATGGGTCACTCAAGTAATAAAGTGTACTCACTAGGTTGAGTAGTTAAATCCACAGGGAACAGGAGTATTAGTAATAGATACTTCTAAGTTATCTAGTTGAATGATTAAGAATGTGATATGATGAACTAATTCACAAAAAGATGAATGTCATGAACAAGTAAGCATAAGTAAATTGAGGAGTAGTCTCAATCAATGAAAATGAGGTATTCGGGCAATGCTCCCCCTAGGATTCAAACATTAAGCACAATATTAAGAAAGTGTTCGTAAACAGAGTTAATTAAGTCATGGAAATCCAAAGATAACCTGATCCTACCTCCAAATCACTGATATTAGTCCCCTACGAGATCCCGGTGGAGAAATCTCTCAGTCTCAACACCTTACACCACATATAACACATAGTACTCTAGGGATTCCAAAAGATGTATCTAGATCTAGCCTTACTTCTAGGTGAAAGGTCCCTAACTCCCTACAAGGTCCTAGCGGAGAACTCTCTCAACACCTCACACCATATATGGTTGCTTGAAGCTTAGGGAATACAGAGATAGAATACACCAATCGAAGGAAAAAGGGGACACTCTATTATCTCATGACTCACCTTTTCAAACTTCTTTAATCTTGTGGTTCTAACCCCAAAGGAGACCTCTCTCTCACCAAGGTAAATGAATCAATGCAAATCATTTAATCAATCAATAGATCAATAAAGAAAGCGAGCATTAAAAGCACAAGATTAAAACTAAACTAAACTCGGATTAAAAGGCAAACACAATGTAAATTAATACAAAGAATATAATCCTAGGGTTCACATACCCAAATACACTTTAGAGTTTAGCTCTCCATGAAGCAAGTTGCAAAATAAATAATAGAGTGAAAATCTGTAAAAGCCATGGAAATAAAACCATTGAATACATGATGATGGCCTTGATGGGTAGTTTCAATGTCTTGATTGATTCGTCTTTGAAGCTAGAGTCATCGATGGCTTCCTTGATGCTATGATGGAGGAGAAATCAATCAAAGTTGGTGAAGAAACATCCCCAAAGTTGCAAAGACCTCTCCAAACCCTAGTTGTCTTGCCTCTTAAAAGCCGTTAAAAAGTCTCCCAGAAATCAGGCAAAGCGGCATTTTATAATCAGAAACCTGTGCATGTCACGTGCTGCCACATCCCTGTGGGTTATAAAATTTTTCACATGCCCGTGTGAAAATTCCACATGGTTATAAATAGTAACTGCTACAATAATTTACTACCGTAACTTATTACAGTAGTGCTACAGTGTTTTTGTGCCTAATTCTTCCAAAACTCTCCTTCTTCTGAGGCATATGCCCATGTGGTAGATCATGTGGCTTTTTGTCGACTAAACACCATTGGGAGGGCTCTTGAAATCTTTCACGCAAGTTATGACATGAAGATGTGACTGCCTTTGTGCCCTACCAACTCACAAATTAACATGAACTCTTTCAGAAGTTGGCACATCCTCATGTGTGAAATCAAGATAACTCTAACACTAATAGAATAATTGATTAAATACATTCACATATACTACCTAGTTCATCAATTCAATATTATTTAAACTTCAGCTTAGCTTATGGGGTGGTTAGAAAAGATGGCATTCCACTAAAGTCAATTGGGAGCCCTTTTGTTGTGATCTTTTCAACGGAATGATATTTATCAAATTGGCTTCATTTGCGTCCACTATTTGAATGTATTCAAGTTAAATGTTAATATATTTTTAAACTATATACAACAAGCAATGATAAATGTTCTTTGAACCAAGTATAATTATTGAACTATTAAACTATTAAATTATATCCAAGCCAATTTAAAATATTAAATATATATGTAATTTATATGGAAAGCATAGGAACCAATGTGTTATATATTAATCTAACCAAATAGAAGAAAAGAAATCATTTCACATGAGTTTTAAAAATGAAATGTACAATTTGTAAGTATCAAAATCATCAAATATGAATCATGCTTATTAACAAGTATCAAAATTATCAAATAAAGATGCTTATTTGCAACTAACCTGGTTCTCTACATCCATTATTATTTTGTTAGGAAGAATCTTTTTCACAATACTTGATTCAGGACAAATATTAAAAATGACTTTAAAAAATCATGTGGATAAAAAAATTATGATAAGGAAAATCATGCTAATAAATGGGATTCTAACAATATTAAAACAAATAAATAACTAGATAGGTCTCTTAAGTAAAAATGATAGGATTTATAGAAGTAAGAGATCAATTTTATATGTCTATAAAACTAATTTATTGTTGGAATTTGAGAGTTAAAGATAAAAAATGGTTGATTGTGATTCTTTTTATTTTGTGTTGTTTATACTAGGTAAGGCAGCACTTATCAACATTTTTTATTAGTTCAAGATTTTTGATGAGTGCATTTCATGTCATATTTATTTGCTCTCAATTCATTTTTTACTCGTCCTTTAGCATACTTTTGTGTATATTTGTTCTTTGTACAGAATTCAGGGACTAGAAGCAATTTGGCATGATGAAAGAAGCAAAGAATGAAGATTTCGCTAAGTACGGTCATGCTTTGTCCCCCTGATAATTTCAACCTGGAGATGGCCTAGTGATAATTTAAGCAGGGGGCGCTCTCAGGCCAAGCATGGTCTCATCACGACCATGCTCTTCCCCCTGATTATTCCAGTCTGGAGATAGTTTCTGTCCAATAGAGGAAGCACGCTCAGGATGCTCCTAACATTATCATTCATAGGCGAAGTGATAAGTGCTTGTGTATTAGTAATACAAAGTATTCTATTCTTACAATGAGCATTACTTTTCTCAGATTTGATCGCTCATACATGTGTATTTGTGTTACTTTTGTGAATGTAGGGTTGTGGAGACAAGTATGGAAGAAAGAAGCCAAAGTAGATCATGAATGCACGTTGTTGATGAAATCTTGGAGTAAACATATGTGAAGACACAAGTTGTGCTCAAAGACATATGAGTATGTGCCAACCTCCATTGTGCTCGAGTGAACATGCAAATTGGAGGGGCACAAAGGTAGTCACACTCATGTGTTCCGACTTGTGCATTGTTAGCAAGATTATCATCAAATGTGATTTTATTGAAGATGCAATGCGATCTATCGCATGGATGTGTGTCCATTCATGTGGCCTCAATGAAAAGTGTGAATTCGTGAGTATTTTGGCGGAGCACAATAGTAGGTACCATAGCAAACTACTGTAGCAGTTACTGTTCACAGGGCGCTGAAAAATCAATTCCTACAGATTCACACGCTTGTGTGGATGCCCGATTCCAGCCTATTTAAAGCCGCGACTTTAGCCCGGTTTGGAATCTTTTGGCCCTATTTTTTTCTCATCTTTTCACCATCTTTGGAGGTGCTTGTGGCTAGGGTTTGGAGAGGCTTTGACAAGGCTTTTGGAGTGGTTCTACGGCTTTCAACACCATGTTCCTTTGGAAGATAGTTATTGGGAGAGCTTTTGTCAGCATTAATTCGATGAGGTGTGCCCTAGGCTTGATGAGGGAACCTTTAGAGAAGACATGGCCACTCTATAAGACCATCAACACGAATACGAAGGGGGTTTTACTTATTGATTGCATGTTCTTACTTTTGATTTCATTATTGATTGTATCTTCCTCCATGGAGAGCTAAACCCCTAGTGGGTACTTGGACTTGTAAACCCTAGGATGATGTTATTTTTTGACCTTTACATTATGTTTCTTTAATTGATGTCTTTAATTGAGTTCTAATTTTGAATGCTTGTTGAATGGGTTTTCCCTTAGAGTGACACTAGGGTTGAGAGCCTACATTGGTAATCTTTGTGAGTGAGTGACACACCATGAAGGTTGACAAAGCAAGATTGGAGAGGGTCGAAAGGGTGAGTCGAGAGGTAGCGGAACGTCCCCTTTCCCCTTCGGTGTGATTTATCATACCTCCATGTTCCAAGAGTTCTTGTGGTCACAATAGAGTAAAGTGCTAAGAGAGGAACTCCGCTGAGGCTTAGTTGCGCAAGGAAAAGAGTGAAGTGTTGAAGTAATCCTTAGTACCTGGGGCTTAAATGTGACTAGAGGTCTTTCGCGTGGACCAAAGGGTTAGATCTATGTTAAGGAATAGGGTTTATCACTAAGAGTCCCTAGAGCTTTAAGCAACTTTGCATAGTGTGAGGTATTGAGACTGAGCGATTTCTCCACCGGGCATAGTGTAGGGTTACTCACCATTGACCTTAGGTTTGAGACCGTGTATTTTATGATTTCCATGACTCATTAAGCATCAGTTAGGAGACATAATAGTTGGTTTTGCACTTGAAGCAATAGTCCTAGCGGGAGGAATGTCTGGGTACCCCACTTTTTATCGATTACCTTTCCTCTCATTTTTTATAGCGTCTCTCTTTCTTGTTCTTTTTATTTCTTTTCATATTGATATTGTTCACACGACTATCGATCCATCTTCACTTTAGTTAAATAGCAATCCTTGTGTTTCTGATCACTATTTGATAAGTGCTTGTGCGATATGAATGCGAAGCGTTCATTCCTTATGTTGAGCATTACTTTTCTCAGTTTTTTACATTAATATGTGTGTTTTTATGTTACTTTTATGCAGGTAGGGTTGTGAGGCCGAGTATGAAGGAAATGGGCCAATGTGGATCATAATGCACCTATTTTGGAGGAGATCTTGCTAAGGTTCAAACGCGAAGACATAGGACAGGTGTGAGATGCTAGAGTGTGTGCCAACCTCCTCGCATTCGAGTGAGTACATCCATTTGGAGGGGCACAAAGGCAGGCACACTCGAGCATTCCGTCTTATGCATACAAGAACAAGAACCCCACTAACATATATATCATTGAAGAAGCAAGTGATTCACGACGTGAACGTGTGCCCGTTTGCGTTACCCCGATGAAAGTATGGAATTGGGAAGTTATTCAGGTCGAAGACTGTAGAAGAGCAATGAAGTAACACTGCAGCAATCACTGTAGCAGCACTGTTCACAGCTGGCCGAGAAATCAGAGAGACAGAGAATCAACATGGGCGTGTGGAAATTATCCACGCCCGTGTGGAAATTCCGCACGGGCGCGTGTACCGTCCACGCCCGTGGAGTTGCCCGATTCTAGCCCTATTTAAAGCCGATTCAGCCCCGATTTTGGTATTCTTTTCTCCATCTTTTTCCCAACTTGCGAGAGGGCTTCGGCTAGGGTTTCGAGGGGTATTGGACAAGGTTTTGGAGAGGTTTTACGGCTCTGACATCGTGATTCCATTAGGAAGAAGGTTGGTCGGGGAGCTTCGATCGAGGCGTATCCTATACCGGACGAAGGAATCCTTGGACGACGAGTAGAGGACTTTCCACAAGACCATCGACACGACCATCGAGGGGGTTTCTTTATGGATTTATTGCTTTTACATTTGATTTCTTTGATTGTACTTAGCTCCATGGAGAGCTAAACCCCTAGTGGGTACTTGGGTGATTGTGAACCCTAGGATGTATTCGTTTCATTGAACTTCTTTATGATGCATTCAATAAATTGATGTTTATTGTGAGTTCCAACCTTGAATGCTTGATTGTATGAACATTTCCCCTAGAGTGACACTAGGGTTGAGAGTTCTTGTTGGTAACCTAGTGAGTGAGTGACACACCATGAGCGTTAGACAAAGCTAGGTTGGAGAGGGTTGAGAGGGTGAGTCGAGAGGTACAGGAGCGTCCCCTTTCCCCTCCGACGTGATAGATTCTACCTCCGTTCCTCGAGTTCTTTGCGGCCATAATAAAGTGAATGGTCTTAGGGATGAACCTCCGCTGGGGCCTAGTTGCGCGTGCAATGGAGTGAAGCGTTGAGGTGATCTTAGTATCTAGGGCTTAATTGTGGCTAGGAACCTTCCACCTGAACCAAAGGGTTAGGTCTAAATCTAGGAAGAGATTTATCACTTGGAATCCCTAGAGCTCATTGCATCTCTATGCGAGTGCGACGTGTTGAGATTGTTCGATTTTTTCTCCGGGACATGTATAGAGTTAGGCATAGTTGACCTTAGATTTGGGACTATGTATGTAAGGATTTCCACGACTCACCATTGCATTGATTAGGAAGCATAATAGAGAGTTCTTGCACTTGAAGCGATTATCCTAGGTGAAACATCATCCGAGTATCCCATCTTTATCGATTGCCTTGCCTCCTCCTTACTTTTACTCTCTTACTTGTTGCTTTTAATTTCTGAGAATTGAATCATTACCACACTTATCATTGTTGATACTCCATATAGCTAAGAATCGAATTAAGTGTCTTTACTCCCTACTCCCTGTGGATTCGACCCCGCTCATCCGGGATTATTACTTCGACAAACCCGTGCACTTGCGGGATATAAGCAAGGGGAACTTGTCACTATTCCCTGTGGATATGACTACCCACTCACCAGGTTATTATTACTTTGATGAACCCATGCACTTGCGGTACATACACAAAAAGCGTTTTGTCATGAAGCATGGGAGGAGCATGACCGTGCTCCTCCCCCTGATTTTCCCACACAAACACTTAGCCGATTCACTCAAAAATCTTAATGAGAAGCACGATCCAAGCACAATCGTGCTTAGACCTTGTCGAGCCTGAAATCAACCTTTTAACTCTAGCTATCTAGAGTTTTAGGCTCATCTTTGTTCGAGGATTTTATTCTCCACCTGGAGGACTTTAATGAGGGCGAAGATCAAGCTTCACCACACCATCTAAGGGGATCAAGGACAAGTTAGAGGTACAAGGGAAGTGGGGTTAGCATCAAGGAAGCTCAACCAGGAAGAATATCTTGAGAATGAGGTGGTCTTATCTTATTTCCTTAGATCTTTATCTATTTCTTCCATGTTGTACACATCCATGAGAGGCTAACCATCCACCGTGCCCCGGGATGTTAAACTTTGATGCTTTGTATGTTTTGACTACTTGATTTTAATGTTCTACAGAGTTGTTTTGGTTTCTTATGATTAATGTTGTGTTGTATAACTTGATGTGTTTGATTTGTATAGTTAAATAGGTAAAACTTGCTGTGCAGATTGCCATAATTTTAGTTATACTGTGTGATTACAAAACTCGATTTGTATGAAACCATAATTACCTTAGCAAAACTTGGTGTATTTGAGAACCATAGATGTAACATTGCATATGAGCACATACATATCCATAGAATGTATCTGGTAGGCATTAGAAGCAAGTCAGCAAACTATAGTTCATAGGAATCATCCTGGGGAATTGCTCTCTTGTTGTTGAAACCTCTATCCTAATCTACCTGATAATTCCACATGTTCTTTCCTTTACTTGTTTTATTTTCTTTCTTTGAACCAAAACCAATTCTTGCTTAACTAGAGATTAGAAGAAGGATTAGTACTTTAAGTCCAATCTTTGTGGTTTGACAATCCTACCCTTCATAGGGTACCACTGTATTACTTGTGTGTGACCCGTACACTTTGCGGAGATTGCATCAAGTTTTTGGAGTCGTTGCTGTGGACTGGCAAGTTTTAGGAAAAATTTGGACTATAGTGATCTAGTTTGTTAATTTTTTTCATATTTGTGAATATCTATTTTTCCATTTATTTTTAATCATTCTTTTCAGCCTTAATTTTGTTTTCACCCTTTATATTATTTTGAGCATACACTGTCCTATCTTTTGTGCGTAGGCACATTTGTATGACCCATGGAAGCACTTCTTCCACATTGGTGAACCCTGATCTTGAAGTTGAAAGAAATTTTTGAAGAAGAATCAGACAGATCAATTTGAGTGAGACAAGGTCAGTGGAAAATAGTATTGAAGTAGGTCAAGAAGAAGAGATGGTTGGAAATCAACAACAAAGCATTTTTAATTTTACCTGGTCAAATCTGGAAGGATTACGGTCAAGCATCGTCGACCTCCTGTTGCGGTGAACAACTTTGAATTAAAGCCTAATTTCATTCAAATGGTACTACAGATGTTCCAGTTTGATGGGTTTCAAGATGAAGATCCATATAAGCATCTTAGGAGTTTCTTGGAAATCTGCGATACTTTTAAGGCGAGCAATGTATCTGAGGATGCTGTTCGCCTGAGACTTTTTCCATTCTCATTGCGAGGAAGACAAATAGTGAGTAAGTTCCTTGCCGAAGGGTCTCTTACAACATGGAAATAGGTGTCAAAAACTTTTCTCACAAGATACTTCCCTCCAGAAAAGATCACTAATTTGAGGAGTGATATCTCTTCCTTTCTGCGATTGGAACCAGAATCCTTGTATGAAACTTGGGAGAGATACAAAGAGATGTTAAGGAAATGCCTATAGCATAGAATTGTAGAATGGATGCAAATCTAAATCTTTTGCAATGGTCTAAACAATGCCACCAAGCAGATGCTTGATGCTGCATCGGGAGGTTCTCTATGTAACAAGCAACCAAGTGAGACTTATAGTTTGATTGAGGAAATGGCAAACAATGGTTACCAGTGGAGTTCTGATAGGGACAAACCAGCTAAAATAGCTGATATTTATCAAGTTGAAGCCATTACCACTCTTACAGCATAGGTTGAAGTGATTGCTAAGAGGTTGGACACCATGCAATCAATCTCTCGTGGATAAGGACCTCCTTGTGATAGTTGGGGACCTCGAAATGAGCCAGGTTATTCTTCTTTTTCTAATATGGGTACAAGGTGGATTGAACAAGTAGATTTTATTGGGCAGAATCATCGCTATCATAACAACCCATACAACAACACATATAATGCTGGATGAAGGAATCATCCAAATTTTTCATGGAGTAAATTAGGACAAAGACAAGTGGCACAACAACAATAGTATAAACCTCTCTCTTAGGGTACACAACAACCATCCGCTTCTTCATCCTCAGAGCCTTCCAATGAACTTATGGGTTTGTTAACCCAATTCATCAAGAGCGCTGAAACTCGTCTCTTGGGTTATGAGGACATGATGAAGAATACTAACACTACAGTGAGAAATCTAGAGTAATCAATGGCCTAGATGTCCAAATTGATAAAGGAGAGGCTCCCGGGGTCCCTCCCTAGCAACACAGAGGTAAATCAGAAGAAATCCCTGAATGGTGTCACTCTGAGGAGTGGGATTCAACTCCCAAACCCTACTGAGAGGAAGCCTGAAGTACAGATTGTTGAACCCACTGTTGACATTGATCCTGGAGCTCCAACTGACTTTGAGGACAAAGAAAAAGAACAGGGTAAGGAAAAAGATGTACTACCGGTATACCAACCAAAACTTCCTTATCCTGTGAAAGTGAAGAAGGATCAACAGGAGGAACAATATAAGAAATTCCTCGACATGTTTAAGACTTTGCATATTAATGTCCCATTTGTTGTAGCTCTTGCTTAAATGCAGAGATATTGTAAATTTTTGAAGGAACTACTCACGAACAAGAGGAAACTGGAGGAAGTGTCTTCAGTGACACTCAGTGAAGAATGTTTAGTGTTGATCATTAACAAACTCCCCAAGAAGGAGAAAGACCCAGGGGTTTTCATTGTTCCTTGCACTATAGGAGAGTTAGTTGATGAGAAACCTTTAGCTGGTCTTGGAGCAAGAATTAACCTCATGCCCTACCAAACCTTCCAGAAACTTGGGCTTGGAGAACTGAAACCCACCATTATGACTCTGTAGCTGGCAGATAGGTCCATCTTGTAACCAAGAGGCATAATTGAAGATGTTCTGGTTAAGGAGGACAAGTTTATTTTTCCGATGGATTTTGTCATTCTTGATGTTGATTGCAAGGTGGAAATGCCATTGATTCTTGGAAGGTCATTCCTAGCAACTTCAAAAGCTCTCATCGATGTTAAGGATGGCTGAATGACACTTCGAGTGGGCGAAGATGAAATTATTTTCAAGCTCCGGGATTCCATGAGGCATACGATGGATTTTGATGACACATGTCATTGTGTGAATGTTATTGATGAATTTGTCTATGAATTTGTATAGGATACATTTATGAAAGATGAGCTCACTGAAGTATTGGAGGACAACTCCTTTCAGGATGAAGCACCAGAGAAGGTGATGGAAGAATTGCACTGTTTAGACTTGGTGACCATTGAGGTCTATACACCACGGACACCGCCAAAAAAAAAGACTTCCCATGCAACGAAGTGGTGGAAGAAGGTGACCACCAAGAGGGAAAAACCACTCATCTCACCACCTATTCCTAATGTACCCAACCATTTAAGTCCTTGGACTTTTGGTGAGATCACTCTGATTAATTCGTTATTACCCTATTCTTGAAGTTGTATTTCAGGTGGTCATGAGAGGTACCAACTTCACGAACCTATTCCCAATGTAAACAAGCGCTTTTTGGGAGGCACCCCAAGTCGTTGTGTTTTCCTTTTTGGTCGTGTTATTTTGTTCTTACCGTTGTTTTTCATTTTGTTCTTATTGATACTGTGTTCATTTTTATTTTGGTCTCTCGTGGCATGTGTGATTATTTCAGCGTGTTTGCAATACTTTCTGTCACCTCTAACTTTTTTATTTTTTGTCATAGAGGAGGAAGGACTTTGTCATGGGATTTTTCAAGGATAAGCACGGGCTGAGCATGACCATGCTTGACCCCCTGATTTTCTCTTTCTTCAATTTTTGAACCATTCCAGGGCTAGCACAGGTTAAGCACAAGCATGTCACGGCGGTAGGCACGTTTTCCATGCAATTGGCATGATCGTATCCTTCCCTTAAATGTTTTGGGAATCATTCTTGAGAAAATCAGGGGGAGGAGCATGCCTAGAGCACGACCGTGCTTCACCAAGTAATGCTTGCCCTAACTCTCACGGCCGTGCACGAGCGCTATCCCATGCTTTAATGCGAACAGTCATGTTCCCCCATTTCCTTTTGAAAATCCTTCACTGCTGGTCTCCTCACATTCACTTCGATTCCTAGCTTTCCACCTCGTCTCGTGCTTTAACTCTTCATGACATTTCAATTTCTTATCGGTTTTCGGTTGTGGCCACTCCTCTTCTACCCATTCTTCTCCCTCGATTCTGGTAAGCCGTCGATCATATCTCTTTTGTTATTTTGAAGCTTTATCTTGTCATTCTCTTGATCTTGTGTTTGTTTCATTATGGCATACTCGATTCTTTTGGCTTTTTGACAACGCTCCTTGCGTATATCTTGCAAGTGCACGGGGTTTATTGAAGTAATAAATCCCAGATGAGTGGGTATCGTATCCACAGAGAGTAGGGAATAAAAACAATTAAATTGTTTCTTAACTAAACAAAAAGTGAATAGTGATTTGTGTGACAAAATGTGATGTAACAAAAGTAAAAGAAACAAGAGAAAGAGTGCAAGTAAAAGGGAGGTAAGGTAATCGATATAAGTCGGGTACCCGGATATTGTTCCGCCTAGAACAATCGTTTCAAGTGCCAAAAACCCTCTATTATACTTTCTAACTAATTCATTAATTAGTCATGGAGATCCTTAAATACATGGTCCCAAATCCAAGGTCAACCATGCCTAACTCTATATATGTCCCGGAGGAGAAATTGAATAACCTCTCAACCTCGCACTCATATAGAATCACAATGACTTCTAGGGATTCCAAGTGATAAATCCTCTTCCTAGATGTAGACCTAACCCTTTGGTCTAGGTGGAAGATCCTAGCCACAATTAAGCCCTAGGTACTAAAATCACTTCAACGTTTCACTCCGTTGCCCCTGCAACTAAGCCCCAACGGAAGGTCATCCCTTAGCCCATTTACTCTACTATGACCGCAAAGAATTCAAGGAAATTGAGGTAGAATAAATCACAATGGAGGGGAAAGGGGATGCTTCGCTACCTCTTGACTCACCCTCTCAACCCTGTCCAATCTAGCTTTGTCTAACTCTCGTGGTGTGTCACTCACTCACAAGAGTTACCAACAAGAACTCTCAACCCTAGTGTCACTCTAAGGGAGTATTCACACAATCAAGCATACAAGATTGGAACTCAAATAAAACATCTATTAATTGAAACCATAATAAAAAGGTTTAATTAAATGAATACATCCTAGGGTTCACAAATATCCAAGTACCCACTAGGGGGTTTAGCTCTCCATGGAGCTAATTACAATCAATGATATCAAATGTAAAAGCAATGAATCAATAGAAAACTGCCTTAATAGTCATGGTGATGGTCTTGTGGAGAGTCCTCTACTCGTCCAAGGGTCACTTTGTCCAGCCTAGGATACATCTCGCCGGATCGGTGCTGACGAAAGCTCTCCCACTAACATTCTTCCAAACTGAGCACGATGTCAGAGCCATAGAACCTTTCCAAATCCCTAGCCAATACCTCTTAAAACCCTAGCCACAACCCTCTCTCAAGCTGGGGAAAAATGGAGAACAAAATACTCAAATCGGGGCAGAAATCGGCCTTAAATAGGGCCAAAATCGGGAATCCACACGCCCATGAGGCGCCCCTGTGGATTTTTCGCACGGGCTTGTGGAATTTTCACACGCCTGTGTGGATTCTCTGTTGTACTCTTTCTTTCGCCGGCTGTGAACAGTACCTACTACAGTGTTTGCTGCAGTACTCTGTACCAGTACCGGCCTGAAACACTCCTGAATCCATGCTTTCATCGAGGTAACGTAAAAGGGCACACGTTTATGCCGTAAATCGCTTTGCTTCTTCAATAAACGGACACATTGGTGGAGATCTTACTATACATGCACAAGCTGGAATGCTTGAATGTGACTGCCCTTGTGCCTCTCCAAATCGATGTGCTAACTTGAATACAAGAAGGTTGGCACACATTCTCGCATCTTGAACCCGACTTATGTCTTTACGTTTGAACCTTCTCAAGATTTCCTCCAAATGGTGCATTCATGATCTACATTGGCTTCTTTCTCTAACATTCGGCTTCACAACCCTATATGCATGAAGGTGACATAAATGCACACATATTAGCATTTAAACCAGATAAAAGTAATGCTTATCATAAGGAAAAAATACTTGGCATTCTTATCACACATGCACTTATCAAACTCCCCCACACTTAAGCTTTTGCTTGTCCTCAAGAAAAAATTAAAACATTAAAGCATAGACGAAGGAATTATTGGAAGTGCTTGGCCTTGGGTTCACCAAAGCATATAAAGAGAGCATTCTACAAGTAAGGGAGATTTCAACACTAAATACGAAAAATTAATTCTCTAGCTAAAAACTTGAATAAAAGAGGACAATAAACCCGAAATCATGTGAGTGTGTGCACTCACTCAAGTCAACCCAAGGTATACTCCTTAAAGTTCTAAGTATAAGGGACTTATTTATCTACAAAAAGTAACAAAAATTTCAAAGATGGTAGTAGCTTCACACATCCTCTAAGGTAGCTCTTTCCAAAGGGGCCGCTAAGGTGGCTTTCCCACTTTCGAAGTGGTAGCTTTTTCTACCGGAGTGGTAGCTTTCACTTATCCTATGATATAACTCTTTCTCTCATTAGGGCATAACTAGTATCCGACTTATGAGAGTAGCTTCATACTTCATAGGTGGTAGCCCTTTCTACCCAACAAGCACAACTAAACAATAAAACTATTTTGTTCTCTTTTTTTTTTTAAGAATTAACAGAAGAAACAACTATAACTAGTCCCTTTAACATCGAACTTGAGTTTCCAAAAGAGTTTAAAAAGTGAGTAGTTCAACAAGTGTCAATCGGGTAAAAATTCCTAGAAATTCAAGCAAAAACTAGAGCATGAGAACATTCAATGTTAAAATTTCTCCTAAACAAAAGAATACAATCATTGCAACTAAGGTAAACCGCCATTAGCTATGTGAGCGTGTATATCAATAAAAACTAGTATAAAAGATATGTGCACTATGAAACTCCCCCCTACACTTAAGTTGTACATTGTCCTTAATGTACACATGCAAGCTCACATATAATGTATATAAAAAAAGAGCAAATGTGGGAGAAGCAATCAAAACAATACTCCCCTGACTCCTAGTGTTGCATTTGATGGAGCTAAATCCTTGGGAGTAATGTTCCAACGGTTTGTGAAGCTCACACGGCCAAGTGCCAAAGTACCTTGGCCGTGTCCATGACAAGTTCTTAATTCCCATGTTGACAAGACCATCTGCACGCATACATGAGGCGGTTCAGTAAAGCTCAATAAAATAAAAACAACTCGAGTATATAAAAGATAAAGCAATGAATACAACTCGAGGCAACAAAACAAAAATAAACTCAGAAGGAACATCCCGTATGAGTATACAAGTCCAAAATGAAATGCAAAAAGTAATAAATCTATGAAAATAAAGTCAAGTGTCGATGTCGTGCTCTGGCTCTACTGGTGATGCTGGTAGTGATGAGGAACACAGTGGGTCAACTGGTGCTGGACTAGGTGATGGAGATGCTAGAGATGCCGGGGGAGTCTGAGGTCTCAGAATAAAAGATGAGGCAACATATCGCTCAAAAATCTGCTGTAGCATATCGAAACGTGTCATGAACTCTGTATACTATGAGGCTTGTGTAGCCTGGACCACAACAACCTCTGCTCAGACCTCAGTGATCTCTGTCCGAAGCACCCCCACAACACTCTTGAGCCTCTCAAAGTGATCATGGGCTCGAGATGGTGAAAACATGCGTACTGGGGGTGGATCCTCTGCCACAGGAGGTGCCTCGGTCTCCATTAACGCCGACTAAGGCTCAGGGGCAGGCTGAGAAGCACCGGTGTCATCATCATCCCCCTTAGCTATGTCTGGAGTTGGCATAATTAAGGCATAAACTCCAGATCAAACCATGCGAACCATCCCCATCATGCGCAGCGTCTCTATGCCCGAAGGAGCAGGTATACTCGCATTCTCGATCCCCCGAATCACGGTCAGAAGACCCATACCCATAACCAATCTCGTGATTTATGGACCCGAGAAGATCACTCCCAATCTAGCATATTGCCCTTGATGTCGTATATACTCCACGACAATGTGTCCCAAATGGATCGGTGTGTGCCGAACCATCGAATACAGATACAAGAGCTCCTGCCGGCTCACGACGCCGGTGCTGTCACCACGACCATTTACCAACCTGCTTATAACAGCATGTAAATATCGATACGCAGGTCGGGAAAGGCACGTGGCCTTGGACACCCTTGGCTCATATTGGCCCTGTCCGCATAACACTCCATACGCCCTCTGCGGAGTAATAGCGCCCGGATAATCTATTGGCAACTGCACGTACTCCTCAGTACCCGTGAACGTCTCCTCATAGAACCCTAGTCTGATTGAAAAATGTGTCACAATCATGCTATAGTGATCCCCCAGCGCTCTGAAGTGTATAGCGGGGTTGCTGTTAAAACTATCATATGCATGGTCGAACTCAAATGAGGATAACACCTCAATTGTAAGTGTACGGATGACAGGCTCTCTAATTGTCAATAACTGTCCCTAACCTCCGACCGATATCAACTCCTCTACCTCGTCTTCTAACTCTCCTCCATGATGTATATCTCACAATATGCTTGTGTCTAGGAATCGAGTATGTCCAAATCTAAGTCTCGACAAATGCACAAAATGAACCTAATGCTTGGGGATAGTGAATCTCATTCTCTCGGACTCAGGAGATGACTCATGCGGCCGTTTATCCACATGCTTCTTTGACAGAGGTACCATGATCTGCAAAATTTGAAAGAAAATAGATCAAACAAGATAAATAAGTAGTACTGCAGAAATCCACACGGTCTTGTGGAATTTCCGCACGCCGTGTGGCTCCACGGGGCATGAAAACGCACGGCCGCGCTTCAAAAGTCCAATGACACACCATTTAATTAGGTCTAACTTCGTTCTAAATAGGCATAACCATTCTAATTGTAGAAAAGAAACAACATTAACCAGTTCCATCGATTAAAATTAATAATTGAAGAAGAAAATAAAGAGATAGGGCTTACCGACGAGTTGAAATGAAAAAAACTTGAATCGGCTAGAAAACCAAGTGAAAATCTCTCCAAAAAGGGCAGTATGAAGTCAGGAAGAACTGTGAATGTGCTCTCAGGTGAATAGGGAGTGTAGGAATGAAAAGAAATGACAATCCTTTAAAAGGACTCGTGCCTCTTGGTGTTCTGCACATCCACACGGGCGTGCGGAAATTACCCACGCCCGTGTGCCTGACCGACAGGAGTAGCCGCATGCCCCTGTGGCTTCTCTGTCCAACCAAGAGAATCATCTAAGTGTTTCGCACGCCCGTGTGGAAATTACGCACGGCCTGGACATTCACAAGCCCAACTCACAGGGGCGAACACACGCCCCTGTGTCTTCTCGAGATGGAGAGAGCTCTTCTGCAGAGATTCGCACGGGCGTGCGAAAAATACCCACGCCCGTGCGTTTGTCATAGGTTCACCCACAGGGGCAAATCCACGCCCCTGTTCGTTCTCAGGATAATTTGCTAAGTCTCTATAGGAAAACGCACGCCCGTGTGGAAATTACCCACAGGTGTGCAGAAATCACAAGGTCGCTCACAGGGGCGAGTCCACGCCCCTGTGTCTTCTCTGGATGAGCTTGCAGTACAAATCCACCGTCGTGCAGAAATTTCACACGCCCGTGTGTTTTCTCTAGATGCCTTAAAAACTCTACAAGATCTATAAAAAATTTTTAAACATGTTTACACACTCAGAGCCTGCCCTATTATTCAAACTATAGCAGTGAAAAACATGAGAAACTAGCTCAAGCGACCAAAACTTCGGCAAATCCACATGAAAACACACGATGACATTAAAACCGCACAATAAAACACAGCAAAAGCATCTAAAACTCAAGACAACAACACTCAACACTTTATTTATGCAAACACTAAACTACTGAACTTAGAAAATAGTAAACACTTGGGTTGCCTCCCAAGAAGCGTTTGTTTAATGTTACTAAGTTTGTCGTACCTTGTTTTACCTCACGGTGGTTCATAGATGAAGGTTGCCCTCTTACCCATAACTTGAAAGCATGATGAGCAAAGTCTCTTGAAGGTGGAGGGTGAATTATCGGGCTTGGGACGACCTAGCAAAGGTTCATCCAATTTGTTCAGTTCACGCCCATCTCCAACAGCTATGGAGCGTTTTCGGTGGCGTCTCCTAGCCTTTTTCATCTTCCGGAGCACCATCTTCATGATCCCCCAGAGTATATGGTACTTCTTCTATTGGACGAAGCATCATTACTTCTTCATTATCCACCTCTTGGTCGAACAAACCCTCGTATGGATCTGGGTTGAACATTTCCTGCATATATTCATCAACAATCTCATCAGTATTGTCTAGAAAATACAAAGTATCATCAAAATTGAGAGAATGCTACATGGCTTTGGCGAGGCGGTATGTGAGCTTATCATCTCCAACCCTCAGTGTCAGCTCCCCTCCATCCATGTGAATTAATGCCTTAGATGTGCGCAAGAACGACCTCCCAAGTATCAAAGGTACATTCGCATCCTCATCGGCATCCAACACTACAAAGTCAACCGAAAAAATGTACTTGTCCACCTTGACAAGAACGTCCTCAATGATGCCCCTTAGATGTCTCACCGTTTGGTCCGTCAATTGCAAAGTCATCCGGGTGGGCCTAGGCTCTCCCAAGCCTAGCTTTTGAAACAAGGTGTATGGCATGACATTGATACTGGTCCCTGAGTCCGCCAATGCCATTTCTTCACCCAAATTGCCAATATTACACGGAATGATGAAGCTTCCCGGGTCTTTCTTCTTATTCGGCATATTCTTTTGTAACACCACCGAGCAAGAAGCATCTAAGATCACTGAAACACTCTCCTCCAACTTTCTCTTGTTAGTCAACAAGTCCTTCAAGAATTTTGCATACTTAGGCATTTGAGGAAATATGGGGGTGCCACCTCCTTCTCTTTCCTTGTTCCCTCCTTGACCTCTATGACCTCGCATGTGTGTTCGTTAGGCTTCTCACTCAGAAGCCTACCTTTAACCTCACAACCACTTCTCAAAGTGATCGCCTTCACATGCTCTCTAGGATTGGTCTCGGTATTACCCGGCAAGCTCCCTTGTGGTCTCTCCGATAGAGACGTTGCAATTTGTCCCACTTGATTTTCAAGATTGTGTAAATAAGTGGTGTGGTTGCGAAGTGTAGCCTCAACTGATTGAAACCTTGTATCTGACGATTGCACAAACCTAGTCAAGGCCTTTTCCAAATCGTTCATTCTGGTCTCCAAGCCTGAAACTCGGTTCTCCATGTTTGGGTCTTCTTGTTGTTGGAAACCCGGTGGTGCCATCGCCTTTTGTGGAACTTGGTTATTCCATGAGAAATTGGGATGACTTTTCCAACCCAGATTGTAGGTGTTGCTATATGGATTCCCTTGGTTCCTCATTGCATTACCCATAAAATCAACCTTCTCAGCCGAAGATGCATCACCAATGGAAATCTGGCAATCGGAGGAAGCATGTCCTCCACCACACCTAGTGCACTGTTTGCTGAATCATTTGCTGAATCATTTGGATGAATTCCGGCTTTAGCTCGAAGTTTAGAGCTGTAATCGGAGGTCACACAATACTCGATTGTGTGCCCAAAACTGAGGGTCTAGCATAATCAAAAAGTGTCCTCTGTTGCTCATTCTGTTCTGTCGTATTATCTGACCCTTCCACTTCTATCTCAGCTTGATTAGAAGGTTCTTATACAGGTTTCTTTCCCTTTCTTCTGAGTGTACATTCAAGTTCAGGATCTCCTTCAATTAATATCGAAGGGTTCCCTTGGGTCATAACCTCGAGCTGCACCAAAAGAAAGAAAACAAAATCAGAACGGTGATAGAAAAGAAGATGTGAAATAGAATGAATGAATAGCTAAGAAACAAAGTACAAAGTATCTCTAAACACCTACTCCCCGGCAACGGCGAAAAAAACTTGACAAAACCCCTTGCGTATGTCCTGTAAGTGCATGGGTTTTTCGAAGTAATAAATCCCAGATAAGTGGGTATCATATCCGTAGAGAGTAGATATCATATCTACTTTAGCTTGCTTTGTTTTGTATTTTTGTATTTTTGCATTTTGTTGAGTTGGCATGTGATAAGTGCTTGTGCGATATGAATGTGAAGCATTCTTTCCTTATGTTAAGCATTACCTTTCTCGGGTTTTTACACTAATATGTGTGTTTTTATGTTACTTTTATGCAGGTAGGGTTGTGAGACCGATTATGAAGGAAAGAAGCCAATGTGGATCATAATGCACCGATTTTGGAGGGAATCTTGCTAAGGTTCAAACGCAAAGACATAGGTCAGGTGTGAGATGCTAGAGTGTGTGCCAACCTCCTCGTATTTGAGTTATCACAACCATTTGGAGGGGCACAAGGGTAGTTATACTCAAGCATTCTGACTTATGCATGTAGAACAAGATCTCCACCAACTTTTCCATCATTGAAGAAGCAAAGCGATCCATGATGTGAACGTGTGCCTGTTTGCGTTACCTCGATGAAAGTATGGATTTGGGAAGTATTTCAGGCCAGATAATGTAGCAAAATACTGTAGCAGCACTGTTTATAGCCGGCTGAGAAAACTGCAGAACAGAGAATCCACACGGGCGTGTGGAAATTCCACACGCCCTTGTGAAAAATCCACAGGGGCGTGTGGATCCCCGATTCCAGCCCTATTTAAAGCCGATTCAGCCCCGATTTCAGTATTCTTTTCTCCATCTTTCCCCCAACTTCAGAGAGGGTTTCGGCTAGGGTTTTGAGAGGTATTGGCTAGGGTTTTGGAGATGTTCTATGGCTCCGACATCATCATCTCTTTGGAAGAAGATTGGTAGGGGAGCTTCCGTCGAGGCGTATCCTATACTGGACAAGGAGATCTTTGGACGACGAGTAGAGGACTTTTCACAAGACCATCGACATGACTATCGAGGGGATTTTCTATGGATTCATTACTTTTACATTCTATTTCTTTGATTGTACTTAGCTCCATGGGGAGCTAAACCCCTAGTGGGTACTTCTGTATTTGTGAACCCTAGGATGTATTCATTTCTTTGAATCTATTTATTATGGTTTCAATTAATTGATGTTTATTGTGAGTTCCAACTATGAATGCTTGATTCTGTGAGTACTCTCCTAGGGTGACACTAGGGTTCAGAGTTCTTGTTGGTAACCTTGTGAGTGAGTGACACACCACGAGTGTTAGACAAAGCTAGGTTGGAGAGGGTTGAGAGGATGAGTCGAGAGGTACAGGAGCATCCCCTTTCCCCTCTGATGTGTTAGATTCTACCTCCATTCCTCGAGTTCTTTGCAGCTACAATAGAGTGAATGGTCTAAGGGATGACCTTCCGCTGGGGCTTAGTTGCGAGTGCAACGGAGTGAAGCGCAGAAGTGATCTTAGTATCTAGGGCTTAATTGTGGGTAGGGACCTTCCACCTGGACCAAAGGGTTAGGTCTACAATTAGAAAGAGATTTATCACTTGGAATCCCTAGAACTTATTGCAATTCTATGCGAGTGCGAGGTTGAGAGGTTATTCAATCTCTCCTTCGGGACATGTATAGAGTTAGTCATAGTTGACCTTAGATTTGGGGGTATGTAATTAAGGATTTCCACAACTCACTTGCATTAATTAGGAAGCATAATAGAGGGCTCTTGCACTTAAATGATTATCCTAGGCGGAGCAATATCCGGGTACCCCATCTTTATCGATTGCCTTACCTTCTCCTTTACTTGTGCTCTCTTACTTGTTGTTTTTACTTTTGAGAATTGAATCATTGTCACACATATCACTATTCATCTTTCACATAGCTAAGAAGCGAATTAAGTGTTTTATTCCCTACTCTTTGTGGATACGATACCCACTCATCCAGAATTATTACTACGACAAACCCGTGCACTTACGGGATATACGCAAGGGGATCTTGTCAGCATGGTTCTTACCCTACCGACTTGTGTTGTCGAACTTTATTTTCTTTTCATCTATGTGTTTTGTTAACTTCTCCATAGTTTCTCCTTTGTGTTTGCATTGGTAAATTTTTGTGGAATGATGATGTCCCCTTTTTACCTCACAGGGCATTGAGGGAATTTAGTGAGCTTTCCTAATTTTTAATGGAGTTCGGACGAGACATGTATTGCTCACCACATCTTTTGTCGAGTCATACCTCACAAGGAGCACAAGTTGAACCGGGGAAGTTCGTTTTCACCCTCCTATATTATTTTCATTACATGATCTTGCATGTTTTTCATGATTAGTGTACATTGAGGGCAATGTACAACACTAAGTGTGGGGATGGGTGTCTTTCATTTATTAGGACCATTTGTTACGTGCTAGTGCTACCTATGATTGCTTTGTTCATTCTTGTAAGATTCTTTTAGCTTGGACTAATGATTGATGTGAGTTAATTGTTTTTTATGCTTTAGTGAATCCTGTTTTACCCCTAGTATTATCATGTGCACTGAATTTTTTGTCGATGCCCTGGGAATAGCCAATGTGACTACTCTAACTCTCTTATATGCTTAATGCACTACTTTGAGTACTTGGCCTTAGAACACTAATTTCTATCCTTCAATGGACTCTTAAGAACTTCTAAGTCTTGTTGGGCTGATCCTAGTTTTGTGTCATGTAGAGTACTCTAAAGATGTGATCTAGGGTGAATGTAAAAAAAAGAAAAGAAAAAAAGAAAAAAAAAATGATGTTGGTATTCTTAGAAAAAATGAGTCTATGTCAGTATTCCTCTGCTATTGAAGCATGAATGCGTCTATGTAGACTGTAATCGAGTAGTTGGGTGGCTCTTGTGCCTAACTAGGATGTGCACCCTCCAGAAAGATTTCAAAATGATGTTGGTGCAGTCTACGTTAGTCGGACTCGAAAAAAAAGAAATGAATGATGAAATTAAAATAAAAACCCTGATGATCTTTTTGAGTACCTACCTAATATTTTGAGAAGAAAGAGGATTCAGTTTCAAGCTAAAGATTTAGAGGGATCTTACTTGGCCATTAAAGTAGCACTTAATAGTTTAAGGCTTAGTATTCTTTGTATGTGGAGTGATTAGCATCTAGAGCTGTACTGATTGAAGTCCTTAGGCTAGACCAGATCAGGGCAAATGAGATATAAAATTCACTTACATGGCACATACATATAAGGGGTGAGACAGAATATTTTTATTATGCTTATTGACTATGACTCAACATTTATGTATCATTGTCCATTGCTTTTGGAATCTTATATTTGCTTGAGCCAGAGATAGTGCATTTAGCCACATTTTAGTCTTTTCATTTTTCATGAGTGGTTTGCTTGGGGGCAAGCAACGCTTAAGTGTGGGGATATTTGATAAGTGTCTAAATGTAGGTGTTTTCATATATATATATCGTATTCACTTTGCATGTATTTTGTGAGATTTGATGCCCGTTTTGCGCTTAATCGTCTACTATTTGCTTTGTAGGGCATGAGAAAGCTATGGAGAACAAGAAGATATCATTTAGGCGAAAGAGAAGAAAACAACAGTTTCATACCACCCCCATACCACCCAGTATGGGTGCTGTATGCACTATAGCAACGGAATGATTTGAAGATGTCTGCCCAGGTTTCCATACCACCCCCATACCACCCAGTATGGGGGTCGTATAGAGGCCATATGGACCCTGTATGCACCCCTTATGGAATGTGAATCTAGGTTATTTGAGTGCCTTACAACCCCCATACGACCCCTACACAACCCGTATGCTTTGAGGGGTATAAAAGCTGACTTTTAGGGCAGAACAAGGCACTTTTTTTGGACATATTTTGAGAGATTACTTCAAAGGCTTTGGGCGACCTTGGGAAGAAGAAGAAGGGCAAGGAAGGTAGGATATCATTCAAGGCCAAGGTCCAAGACTCTAAAGGCAAGAAGGCAACATCATTCAAGGGGAGATCTACCACGATTCAAAGGAAGGAGACCCGCAGCTAGAGGAATCATCATTTGGCACTCCTTTGGCGGGGGAAGCATCATTCAGCACATTCTCTACCTCCTCCTCCACCATTTCATCTAGGGAGTGCCATTTTTGCTTTTGTTTCATGTTTTTCTTGATTGTATTGCTTGTTGTGGGATGATGACACACTAGACCCCCAAGGCCAACTGGTGTTGGTGAACCTTGGTGGGTTTTATCATGTATTTTGGATGATTACTTGTAAATTCCATGCTTGGGTAATATTGAGATTTAATCTATTGTTTTCATGCTAAGTGCTACACTAAAGAGAAATCCGTAGCTCATTTATGAGTGATGCATGTAGATGTAACTTGCTCACATGTATTAGATCATGAATGGTTTAGAAGGGGAGACTTGTATCATCACGCCGAGAAATTGGGTGTTGGTAGCCCTCCATGTTAGGTTAAGCCGAAGAAGAGTAGGTTTACTCCTATTTGAGATTTCCTTGTACTTAATGCAATCATAGGAATGTGGATTTGGAAGAAATTCCTATCAATGTTCGTATAGGATTAGGGTTCAATCGCCAAGAAATTGGGGTTGCTCTAATCTAGAAATCTCTTGGTCCAACTTACCCTTGCATCTTTTGATCATCATCCATGTTTCATGATAACCCCTCAAGGGGATCCACATCCATAGGCCTTTGCATTATAGTGATTTTCTTGCTTGCTCATTGCTTGTTCTCTCTAATTTGTTGGTAATCTTGTATTTAGTTTTAATTGCATATGGTAGAGTAAATCCAATCACTTGAGATCTTAAGCTAGATAATAGCTCGAGAAGGAGTAATAGGAGATCCTTAGCCCCATGGAATACGATCCTTGTGTCTTCACATGAGGTATTACTTGGCGATCTCGTACACTTGTGGAGAAGCAATCACCCACTAGGCGGTTTAGCTCTCTATGGAGCTAATTACAATCAATAATATCAAATGTAAAAGCAAAGAATCCATAGAAACCCCCTCAATAGTAATGGCAATGGTCTTGTGGAGAGTCCTCTACTCGTCCAAGGGTCCCTTTGTCTGGCCTAGGATACACCTCGCCGGATCGGTATCGACAAAAGCTCTCCCACTAACCTTCTTCCAAACAGAGCGCAATGTCAGTGCCATAGAACCTCTCCAAATCCATAGCTAATATCTCTCAAAGCCCTCTATTATGCTTTCTAACTAATGCATTAATGAGTCGTGGACATCCTTAAATACATGGTCCCAAATCTAAGGTCAACCATGCCTAACTCTATACATGTCCTGGAGGAGAAATTGAATAACCTCTCAACCACGCACTCGTATATAATCGCAATGAGTTCTAGGGATTCCAAGTGATAAATCCTCTTCCTAGATGTAGACCTAACCCTTTGGTCCAGGTGGAAGGTCCCTAGCCATAATTAAGCCCTAGGTGCTAAAATCACTTCAACACTTCACTCCATTGCTCCTGCAACCAAGCCCCAGCGGAAGGTCATCCCTTAGCCCATTCACTCTACTATGACTGCAAAGAGCTAGAGGAAATTTAGGTAGAATAAATCAAACTGGAGGGGAAAGGGGATGCTCCTCTTCCTCTCGACTCACCCTCTCAACCCTCTCCAATCTAGCTTTATCTAACTCTCGTGGTGTGTCACTCACTCACAAGAGTTACCAACAAGAACTCTCAACCCTAATATCACTCTAAGGGAGTATTCATACAATCAAGAATACAAGATTGGAACTCAAATAAAACATCAATTAATTGAAAGCATAATAAAAAAATTTAATGAAATGAATACATCCTAGGGTTCACAAATATCCAAGTACCCACTAGGGGTTTTAGCTCTCCATGGAGCTAATTGCAATCAATGATATCAAATGTAAAAGCAAAGAATCCATAGAAAACCCCCTCAATAATCATGGCGATGGTCTTGTGGAGAGTCCTCTACTAGTCCAAGGGTCCCTTTGTCTGGCCTAAGATACATCTCACCGGATAGGTACCGACAAAAGCTCTCCCACTAACCTTCTTCCAAATGGAGCATGATGTTGTAGCCATAGAACCTCTCCAAATCCCTAGTCAATACCTCTCAAAAATCTAGCCGCAGCCCTCTCTCAAGTTGGGGAAAAAATGATGAAAAGAATACTCAAATCGGGGCTGAAATCGGCCTTAAACAGGGCTGAAATCGGGAATCCACACGCCCATGAGAGCGCCCCTGTGGATTTTTCGCACGGGCTTGTGGAATTTCCACACGCCTGTGTGGATTCTCTGTTTTACTCTTTCTTCGGCCGGCTGTGAACAGTACCTACTATAGTATTTGCTACAGTACTCTCCACCAGTATCGGCCCGAAACACTCCCGAATCCATGCTTTCATCGAGGTAACGTAAAAGGGCACACGTTTACGCCGTAAATCGCTTTGCTTCTTCAATAAACGGACACATTGGTGGAGATCATACTATACATGCACAAGCTGGAATGCACGGAGGTTGGCACACATTCTCGCATCTTGAACCCGACTTATGTCTTTACGTTTGAACCTTCTCAAGATTTCCTCCGAATGCTGCATTCACGATCTACATTGGCTTCTTTCTCTAACATTCGGCTTTACAACCCTATATGCATGAAAGTAACATAAATGCACACATATTAGCGTTAAAACTCTATAAAAGTAATGCTTATCATAAGGAAAGAATACTTTGTATTCTTATCACACAAGCACTTATCAGTTTTCTTCAAATATTTCTACATTCTTGAGGATGAGATTTTCAAGACCTTCGGGGATGATGGTTTCCCAAAGCACGGTCGTGCTCTTATTCTGTGCAAAAGTATCTCTGCTAGGTGCACGCTCCTGGGTCTATGTTGACCACGGTCAAAGTGATCCTAGGATGACTGTGCTCTCCTTGATTCTTTGTATGTTTGGACTAATTTTATTTAACTGGGTGGGGAGTCTCTGGAGGATGCTTGGCTGCATTTGAGTAGTACTTTGACCTATAACCCTTGCCGGACCAAGGCCACCATCCTCCGTTCTCCAACGCTCAGATATATCCACTTCATAGTAGTCACACGTTGACAGGTCGTAGAGACAGTATCGGGGTCATTATTCTTTGAGATTTTGACTTTCTTCTGAGCATGATGAACGATTTCCATCTATATCTGGGATATGAGGTCAGCAATTCTATCTTACACCCAGGTATCAACCCTCACATTGGAGCCCTCTTTATCGGCCCCTATCTCACTTGTCTGATCAAATGCATGGGCATTCTAGAGGGGATCGACAGGATGAGAGTGGTTGATGGCATTTCCTTTATGACTCTTGAGATACTGAGGTTGATGGGGATGCTACAGCATGTCTTGACTGCTAGGAGGGTGAGTACCGTGTTTGTTAGTCCACCGATTTTTCCTCCACTGCTGCTCCCGACCTACTCACTGCAGATGTTGTTGTCCGCACATCCCCACCAACGTCTATCACCTCATGACAGAGATCACCGTCGCCATCCCATGCTCACCCTGGCCACTTAGACCAGGTTACTTGTTCATCAGCAGCGTTACGATGGGTTCAGAGGAGTGTGACACGCATAATCGAGCATTTGGGCATGCAACTATCACCTAAGCCTACTTCTCCAGTGCATCCCACTCGCCACATTGGGGTTGATACTTCTGATTTGCGAGATTCTCAGGCTGATTCCCCCTCCTCTGACAATGATTCCCAGACCGAGAGTGCCCCATTCTAATCGTACAGTTGTAGTTTTATGTTTTTCTCTTTATTTTCATCTTTTGTTGTTTTCTTTTACCTATCAAATTTCGTAGTTCAGTTAGCAAGGGGAGTCCCTTGCTACACTGACATTTTGGTTTGTTTACTTTTAGTTATTCTATTTTAGTCCATATTTTTATTATTCTTTTGAGCTTTACTAGTGTGTCTCCATTCATTTCAGGGATTGTGTGGGTGCTTGGAGTTGGAAACACGTTGAGAGCGGCAACATCACTCTCCGTGTTTAAGAAATTATGGTTTTGATGAATAGCACACATGTTAAGAGAGGCACCATCACTCTCCATATTTAGCAAAGTCGCATGAGCCTGCGCTTTAAATTTTTGTTCTCCATTTTTTTTCTGATGCATGCAGTTCATCTTTACATTGAGGACAATATAACATTCAAGTGTTGGGGAGGGTTGCATGTTTGTTTTTGTGGTTGATTTCTTTGCTAATGATGATCTATGATTGTTTTGTTGGAAATTCTTAACCCTAAACGGACACGTGTATGTTAGTGACTGTTGGAGCCAAATTATAGACTCACTTTTACTTTTAAGGCCTAAAACTTCATCATGTTGCCCTAATTGTGGAGCCACATGTTTTAGGATGATAACCTTGTACTTAAATTGTATGAAAGAAAATTGGGAAGTAAGATTCCTTGATAGGAATGGTCTACCAGTCTAATTTTGAATTTCTGTTGTGTAAAAAGATGGTAGAAAGAGCTATCACCTTTATGGAGTGAAAGCTGCTTTTAAGTAGTTGAATTTTGGGTATTACAATGTATATTTGATTACCTACCGGTAGAAAAGGATACCTCTAGGGTGTATGAAGCTACTACCCACCATTTTCAGTTGAAATTTTGGTCAAGCTGTGTTAGGTTGACTCCTTGTGACTACGGGGCACTCAATTTAGGGTTTGTGCACACACACAAGGTCTTTGAAGTAAAAGTGTAGCCTTTTATCGAGCATTCTTGTTTTAACTTATTTCCATTGTTACCTTTATGCTTAAGAATTTACCATTCCCCTAAGATCAGAAGTGATGCACTCATCTTTTCTATTATTGAGCGATATGAGATTTCTTGAGGACAAGCAATAATTCAAGTGTGAGGGCATTTGATGAGTGCATTTCATGTCATATTTATTTGCTCTCAATTCATTCTTTTACACATCCTTTACAACACTTTTGCATATGTTCAATGCTATTCAGGGTATATTTGTTCTTCGTGTAGAATTCAAGGGCTTGAAGCAATTTGGAGTAAAATCAAGGATGAAATGAGCAAAGAATGAAGATTTTGCTAATAGCTCTGTCCTCCTGATTATTTTAGCCTGGAGATGGCCCAATAATAATTCAAGTAGGGTCGTGCTCTCAGGCCAAGCATGATCTCAGCACGACCGTGCTCTTTCCCTTGATTATTCTAGTATGGAGATAGTTTTTGCCCAATTGGTGAAGCAAGCTCAGGATGCTCCTAGCACGGTCGTGTACAAGCGAAGCATGGGAGGAGCACGGTCGTGCTCCTCCCCTTGATTTTCCCAAGTGAGCACTTAGCCGATTCACTCAGAAATCTCAACGAGAAGCATGGTCCAAGCACGATCATGCTTAGACCATGTCAAGCCCAAAATCAGCCTTTTAACTCCAGCTTTTTATGGTTTCAAGATCATCTTTGTCAGGGATTTTATTCTCCATTGAGAGGGCTTTGATGAGGACAAAGATCAAGCTTCACCACACCATCTAAGGGGATCCAGGATGAGTCAAAGGCACAAGGAACGTGTAGTTAGCATCAAGGAAGCTCAACCAGGAAGAATATCTTGAGAAGGATGGAGTTATGTTTTCTTTCCTTAAATCTTGATCTGTTTCTTCCATGTTGTACCAATCCATAAGGGGCTAACCATCCACGGTTCCCAGGGATGTTGAATTTTGATTCTTTATATGCTTTGACTCCTTAATTTTAATGTTCTATAGAGTTCTTTTGGTTTCTTGTGTTTAATCTTGTGTTACACAACTCAATGTGTTTGATTTGCACAATTGCTTTGGTAAAACTTGGTGTGTGCATTGCCATAGTTGTAGTTACCCCGTGTGATTGCAAAACTTGATGTGTATAAAACAACAGTTACTTTAGCAAAACTTGGTGTATTTGAGACCCTTAGATGTAACATTGCTTTTGAGCTCACACAGAACCATAGAATGTACCTGGTAGACATTAGAAGCAAGTCAACACACTATAGCTCATAGGAATCATCCCAGGGCATTGCTCTCTTATTGTTGAAACCTCGATCCTAATCTGCCTGATAATTCCACCTATTCTTTCCTTTACTTTTCTTTCTTTAAACCAAAACCTTCTTGCTTAACTAGAGATTAGAAGAAGGATTAGTACTTTAAGTCCAATCTCTGTGGTTCAATAACCCTATCCCTCACGGGGTACCACTGTATTACTTGTGTGAGACATGTTCACTTGCGGAGACTGCATCAAGTTTTTGGCACCGTTGCTGGGGACTGACAAGTTATAGGAAAATTTGGACTCTAGTGATCTAGTTTGTTAATTTTGTTCATATTTGTGAATATCTATTTTCCCATTTCTTGTTAATCATTCTTTTTAGCCTTAATTTCGTTTTCACCCTTTATATTCTTTTGAGCTTAAACTGTCCTATCTTTTGTGCGTAGGCACATTTGTATAACCCACGGAAGCACTTTTTCTCCATTGGTGAACCCTGATGCTGAAGTTGAAAGAAATTTCTGAAGAAGAATCAGACAAATCAATTTGAGTGAGATAGGGTCAGTGGAAATTAGTGTGGAAGTAGGTCAAGAAGAAGAGATGGCTTGAAATCAACAACAAAGCATTTCTGATTTTGCCAGGTCAAATCTGGAAGGATTATGGTCAACCATTGTTGACCTCTTGTTGCGGCGAATAACTTTGAATTAAAGCCCAATTTCATTCAAATGGTGCTACAGATGTGCCAGTTTGATTGGTTTCAAGATAAAGACCCATATGAGCATCTTGGTGTATTTGAGAACCATAGATGTAAATTGCTATTGAGCACACAAAGAACCATACAATGTACTTGGTAGGCATTAGAAGCAAGTCAGCATACTATAGCTCATAGGAATCATCCCAAGGCATTGTTCTCTTATTGTTGAAACCTCGATCCTAATATGCCTGATAATTCCACATGTTCTTTCCTTTACTTGTTTCATTTTCTTTGTTTGAACCAAACCCAATTCTTGCTTAACTAGAGATTAGAAGAAAGATTAGTATTTTAAGTCCAGTCTCTGTGGTTCGACAATCCTACACCTCACGGGGTACCATTATATTACTTGTGTCAGACCCATACACTTACAGAGAGTGCATCAATTTTGCACTAAGAAAGGGGAAAGGAAAGAGAGGAAAAATTGACTTACATTGAGGAAGATGTGAGATCTTTTCTGATAACCTTTGCAAGATGTTATTGCTTCTCCAAAACCTCACTCAACGCCACTGCTCATTCTCCAATTTGGTTCTTAAGAGAAACCATTGCTTCTTCAATCTATGTTTCTATTGGTTTGATAGAGAGTGAAAATGTTGAGACTTGGTTGAGTGTGCCATAATCAATGAAGAAAAGTGAAACACAAGGGTAAAGATGATATTTCCCAAGTTATTCCCCTTCAAACCCTCCAATTTTGGCAGGTATATGATTAATGTATGGGGGCCATCTAACTACCCTCAATTTGAACTTTAACCCTTTGTTGGGTGCATCCAGACATAAGTATAGGGTTAAGGTGGTGATGATCCCCATTCCTAGGGGTTCCTTATCCAAACAGGCAGTAAAAGATATGGGTTTACCTTCATAACATCAACTTTAGCGATAGTTTTCCTTGTTAAACTAATTATATCATTTTTCCATCTGTACATAGGGATCTATACCAATATCAAATTGAAGATGAATATATATATATATATATATATTAATAGATGTTTGCTAAAAAGTAACATGTTTAGAAATCAATTTATTCTTTCATGCAATAAGAAAATTAAATTTATCTTAAATACTATCATTAAATTAGACATTAATCAGGCTATAAAGTGAACTAAGAAAGTCACCAGGAAATCTATAACTCATTATTAATAAAATCTTCAAATTCAAAACGTTGAAACTTTAAGATAACCAAAGAAAATTCGGACAAAAAAAAAGGAAAGCAACTCTAACTATTATATATTCAACAAAAAACATAAGTTCTATATCAATGGTTAGTCACAAATGTGCCTAATAGCTATCTGACTGTTATTTCATAAAATCATAAAATAAAATGCATGGCTTGCATTAAATAGATCTGCATAAAACATGAGAATTTCAAATACTTGGCTGCTTCATATCAAGTTAGCAAGGCTATTAAGTTCATAAACTAAAGTATTTCTACAAAAAAGTATAGTAGAGTATATAGAAGCATATGCTCCATGGTACACAAAGGTGGGGGCAACAAAAGCAATTCTTTATTAGGTTCCACCATAATCAAAAGAGTTATGTATTACTAAACATTGATGTGCATGATGACCTTTGTTTATGAAGTTGTCATTCCAAGCATAAGTTAAGACTTGACAGACAGTATAGTCTAAAAAACACAAATTAATAGAAAAACATATATGCATTACTAGCATGAATTATATATTCTAAAAATGAATTCTCTACATGCATTGCATATCATCCTTACCAAGATAATTTACATACTAAGTGTGCAAAAGAATATTCTCACTAAAAGTACTTAGGAAATACATAGCTTCTTGTCATTTGAAAGATCCCAAAATACATTGAGTTGATCTTCATCTTTTGACAAGACTTGAAATAAAAATATTGTTTCATCATTGGTAAGCCCATTGATCGGGAGAAGCACTCCACCTAATATTTCCTTCTTTTCTTCAAGTTCTGCACAAGCTACTTTATTGCGGTAGCAATTACAACACTGAGGGTAGTATCAAATTAGAACTGTGAGATGCAACATTAGCTAATGCTTTAAACTCTGGACCAACCATATCAACAAACCTGTGGAACTTCTTAGGAATTTGCTCCATTATTGGATCCTTAGCAATATCTTTCTTCTTTCAGTGCCTAGATGGTTTTTAGGCTATACTATCAAATAGCATGGAGGATGAAAATTTAGCCAACATAATTTTGTGCATGAAGAAATCATCAATGCCATTTAAGATAAGCTCGCATACTCCTTCATTGTAATGTTAACAACATTTTCATATAGGGTTGCACCATCTTCGATATCACATGCTGTATTTTTATGTGCCCTAACCTTGGTAAAGATCTAAGCAACATTGCCGAAGAATGGAAAAGATTTGCCATACAAGCCAACTACTTCCTTATGAGCCTAAATTGCATTTCAAAAAATATCATTCATATTATCAGCAAGTCTAGTTCATTATAAAATTACTAAATATATTTATTCCTACCTTAACCTAAACATTTTAAACTCTTTTCTAACACATGATAATACTACTTTATAATTCCAATCAAAACCACTCATTCGTAAAATATCAGAGGTCCCAGCAATTTTACTCCTCAAAACCTTCAAGTGAGATTTGATATTTCATTTGACCTTTTTCATGGCATGTAGATTCTTTTCTTTTATCATTTTTTCTAATTAAAGGAGGTGCCTATTTCCAAACCCATTTTTAGTTAGCCACTTTGGGTCTACCGAAAGTTCAACCAATGTGTCAATTACGGCTTTGTTTCCTCAGTAGTCTAATAACATTTATTTTCTCCCCTACCCCTTTGTTGGGACTCTGAGTGCATACTAGAGAGAAAGCAATGAAAAAGCAATAACATACATGCTAAACTAATGGAATGTACAATGATGTCATACAATATTTAGATGTTATAACTAAGAAGTACTTCAAATATATGTTGCACACACATGTACATTATTGATATTGAAATGTACAATTACAAAAACAACATTATGCAAGCAAAAGCACAATACATAAAAGTATCTGGTACATAGATACCTAATAACAAAATCAACTTGATTGCCTTATCTTAAACATGTCTACAACCATATTAAGCCTAAATTGAATCCATTCATTTGTTGGTTCAATGGTTGTAATATTATTGGTGTCATCCTATGTGTTTTCCTCCAAATTAGAGCATCAACTGCATCCTCTACAAGATCTTTTGTCATCTTCCATCTAATGAAATTGTTAGCAAGTAACATGCATGAATAATATGCCATTGGGTAGTTATGTTGTAGAAACTTGGACTTGCAAAAATTTAGCAATGAATTTTCAGAAGACCAAAGGTCCTCTTGATTACATTTCTAGCACTAGTATGTTTAATGTTGAAAAACTCTTCAAGCATTACTAATCAATATCCATTAGCCCCATAACTCAAGTGATATCCTTGGCCTCAAAAAAGTGCAAGAAATCAGGTGTAATTTGGAAATCCAAAGTAGACCAATTTATAGTGATTTAACAAGTATGTATATCTTGTTAGGTATAATTTTATTAACAATAATAACTTCAAAAGCAATGATGGCGTATTCTAATTGCCGTTTGGAGCTTTTAATCAATTAGGGTTTGTAACAACATCCCTAAAAACTCTGCTATCATGTGTTGTACTCTCCCAACTAAACAAGGCATACATAAATTGCATGTCATGACTACAAATCTAAAGTGCATTAGTAGTGATTTCAACAATAATAACTTCAAAAGCAATGATGGCGTATTCTAATTGCCGTTTGGAGCTTTTAATCAATTAGGGTTTGTAACAACATCCCTAAAAACTCTGCTATCATGTGTTGTACTCTCCCAACTAAACAAGGCATACATAAATTGCATGTCATGACTACAAATCTAAAGTGCATTAGTAGTGATTTCAATTTTTTTTTCTTTTTTTTATCAATATCTTGGTCCATCGGCTTTAGGCATATTTATTCAGATATGTGCCACATCTACTAATGCTCCAAAACATTCTACATTGGAAAAAAGTAAATTATTACCTAATATTCGTCCACTCAGCTACTTAAAAAAGAAAGAAAATAAATAAAAAATATACAAACTTGAGTTGTTATCTTAAACCATTTCCACCTAGTGTCATCTGAATTGTAAAATGGACAAGTTCAAGTTTCTTTAGCAGAATAACATGGGATTGAATAATTGACTTTGAGACAACATGGAAATACTGACTAACTGTTTGATAGATCACACGATGACAAATTTAATTATCCTATTTTTAACATAGTATACTAAAATGTTCAAAAACATTACCACCATCTCCTCAACCATAACATTTCTCATGCCTCGTAGCTCACCTATGGTGGTCAGCAATTGGTAAAAAATATGAAAATTGTGATGATCCATGTGTAGCTTATCAATGCATTTGATGTCACTTTCATAAACCATGCTATTCAAAATACTCATATTGCTTGCAATGCCTAGTTGATGTTGACTCAATCTCCTATTGAACCATTTTATTTCTATTGTTGCATTGCTTTCTTGCTCATGTAGTAATCATAATGTTTAGAACATAAAAATAACATATATATATATATATATATTGGAAATACTGTCAGGGCTTGTTAACCTCACCCATATCCAAAATAACAACTACATAAGTCAATTCATCAAGGTTATTACACCCTAAAACTATGAAAATTATTATAACAATTTTTATAGGAATGAGCATTATAAGGCAAAAAAAATTAGGATATAAATGCATGAAGAATCAAAGAAGTTGAGAGAGGAGATGCAAAGAATAAGAAGAACAATAATGAAGAAGATGAGATGACGGTCTTATCTCAATTCTACGATGGAGGGAAAAGGAAGAGAAGGAGATCCTTACTACAAGATGGCTCCAAGAGGGACTAGAAAAAAATAAAAGGAGTTTAACTTAAAATAGGGCTTGGGTTGAAAAATTCAGGTTTTATCTAAATTGGGAAAAAAAATTCTCGAAACACCCCCACTCTCTCAAAAGATCACCATAAAAATACAAAATTACCATAATACCCTAGGACCATGCCTAACTTGGACGCCAGATATTATAGTAAAGATGCTGGCAGAGAAGCTTTCAAACAATCTTACAGCCAATCTTACACCCATAAGCTATCCTTACGCCCACAAGCACCGTGGAGTAATGGCCCTTACACCTAACTAAAAGGCTCGAGATAATTTCCAATACGGACTTTAAGAGAACTATAAAAGGCAGGGATATGCTAAGGTCAAGGATTCTCTTAGATTACTCTTGGATTACAACTAGGCTCTTAATTTTGGGTAGAGGTCTTTAAGGCAAGAAAAGAAAGGTTGCTATTATCAAGGAGAGAGCACCGGCGAAGAATGGGTGAAGGTAGTCGCTTGAAGAGATGTACATTCCATCTCAAACTGAGATGCAACCTAGTGTTTAGGATCAAGGGGGGTTATTTCATGTTTCTTTAATATTTTGCAATACCAACTTTCATATCCGAGTGATATAAGATCCAAATTCACATATATGAGAAAGATGAATTGGAAGATTTTTCTTTGTGAGATATTTGATAAAGTCCTTTTTAACATTTAAGTTCATCAACTCCTCTCTAAAATTGAAGTAATAAATCTTCCTTGTTTAAGTTTAGATCACTATCCTATTATATTTAATGCTACAATGACTACTCCATCTCGAGAGAATAACCATTTCATTTTCAAGCTACTTCATTATCTCATGGACATTTTGATAATTTGTTTGTCAAAGCATGTGGGACCATGGTAAGGTCTTCCATCATCCATTGCCAAAGTCATCTCAAATATTCAACAATGGAATATTGAGGTTTTTGGAAATATATTTCAAAAGAAATTATTTCCCAGTGGCTAGGATTGAGGATATTGACAACGCCCCTTGCGTATGTCCCGCAAGTGCACGGGTTTGTCAAAGTAATAAAATCCCAGGTGAGTGGGTATCATATCCACAGGGAGTAGGGAGTAAAAATCCTTAAATTGTTTCTTAACTAAGCAAAATATTAATAGTGATTTGTGTGACAAGATGTAATGCAAACAATAGTAAAAGAGACAAGAGAGAGAGAGAGAGCACAAGTAAAGGAGAGGTAAGACAATCGATATAAATGGTGTACTCAGATATTGATCCGCCTAGGACAATCGTTTCAAGTGCAAAAACCCTTTATTATGCTTCCTAACTAATGCATTAATGAGTCGTGGAGATCCTTTAATACATGGTCCCAAATCTAAGGTCAACCATGCCTAACCCTATACATGTCCCGGAGGAGAAATTGAACAATCTCTCAACCTCGCACTCGTATAGAATTGCAATGAGTTATAGGGATTCCAAATGATAAATCCTCTTCCTATATATAGACCTAACCCTTTGGTCCAGGCGGAAGGTCCCTAGCTACAATTATGCCCTAGATGCTAAAATCACTTCAACGCTTCACTCCATTGCACTCGCAACTAAGCCCCAGCGGAAGGTCATCCCTAAGCCCATTCACTCTACTATGATCGCAAAGAACTCGAGGAATTGGAGGTAGAATAAATCACACTGGAAGGGAAAGGGGACACTCTGCTACCTCTTGACTCACCCTCTCAACCCTCTCCAATCTAGCTTTGTCTAAATCTCGTGGTGTGTCACTCACTCACAAGGGTTACCAACAAGAACTCTCAACCCTAATGTCACTCTAAGGGAGTATTCATACAATCAATGCATTCAAGATTGGAACTCGATAAAAACATCAATTAATGAAAGCATTATAACAAGGTTCAATGAAACGAATACATCCTAGGGTTCACAATCCAAGTACCCACTAGGGGGTTTAGCTCTTCATGGAGCTAATTACAATCAATGGAATCGAATGTAAAAGCAATAAATCCATAGAAAACCCCCTCGATAGTCATGACGATGGTCTTGTGGAGAGCCCTCACTCGTCCAAAGGTCCCTTTGTCCAACCTAGGATACACCTTACCGGATCGACGGAGTGCGATGTTGGAGCCGTAGAACCTCTCCCAATCCCTAGCCAATACCTCTTAAAACCCTAGCCGCAGCCCTCTCTCAAGTTGGGGAAAAATTGAAGAAAATAATTCTAAAGTCAAGGCTGAAATCGGCTTTTAAAGGGCTGGAATAGGGAATCCACACGCCCCTGTGAATATTCCACATGGCCCGTGTGGAATTAATGCACGGGTGTGTGGAATTTCCACACGCCCGTGTGGCTTCTCTGGACAACTCCTTCTTCAGCCGACTGTGAACAGTACCTGCTACAGTGTTGCTACAATTCCTTGCAATAGTGTCGGTCCGAAACACTCCCGAAACAATGCTTTCATCGAGGTAACGTAAACAGGCAAACGTTTACGTTGTAGATCGCTTTGCTTCTTCAATGAACGGCCTCGTTGGTGGAGATCTTGTTACACATGTACAAGCAGGAATACTTAGAATATGATTGCCTTTGTGCCCCTCCAAATCATTGTGCTAGCTTGAATACAAGGAGGTTGGCACACATTCTAGCATCTTTAACCCGACTTATGTCTTCGCATTTGAACCTTCTCAAGATTTCCTCCAAATGGTGCACTCACGATCTACATTGGCTTCTTTCTCTAAGATTCGGCTTCACAACGCTATATGCATGAAAGTAACATAAATACACACATATTAGTGTTAAACCCGATAAAAGTAATGCTCATCATAAGGAAAGAACACTTCGCATTCTTATCACACAAGCACTTATCAGATATTTAAAAGAATGGCAACTTTGATCACTCTCTTTTCTTTCAAGATCTCAAAGAAGAGTTAAAATAAAATATCAAAAGGTTTTTTGCTAAGAAGAACTCTTACGCTACCCAAAATCCTCTATGTAATGGATTTGTGATGGTAAGCCTAATACATGATACTATCATATATTAACGATGGTTCGGAGGACTCATACTAAAATCACAGCACTATAAGTGAATGATACATAGTTACTAATCTTGATGTTTTAAACAGATGTGTAGTTGATTTTTTACTTTTAATTTTTTTCTTGAAAGGATATTGTTTATTCAATCAACAACATTTTCATATGACAATTGAGGTTACATCTTTAGGAAAAAAGTGCTTGTATTGTTATAGCCTTTTTTTATTAATGAAATTAAAGGGGCATTTTTTTTCTATAAAGGGTTTGAAAGCTTCCTAGCCGATGGCATTTAACTTTTGTTCTTTCAAGTAGAATAGAAGGTGGTTAAGGATCAAGTAGCCTCCTTTACGAATCAGGCACTCGTTGATGGTTATTTACTGTTGGAGTTGTAAAATGCTCTGATGATATTATTACTAAAGATTAATAACCCTTCCACCATTCCATGATTTTGAATTTTCAACTTGCTTAATACTTTTTACAAGATTTTGTCTAAGTTGCCTGTGATATCTTGCGTCCGTCACTCCAAGAGATTTATGGACTTCTTCGTAGTAGTTTTCTTTTGCATGGTGATACTAGTGACAACATTATTATTACTCAGGAGATGGTGCATTCTTTGATGAAATGAGAGGGTTATAAAGGTGGATTGATGATGAAAATTGATCTCCATAAGGCTAGTGATAACAATGATTGGGAGTTTTTATGGTAACATCTCATTGATTACAATTTGCCAACTCAATTAATTCGCTTGATTATGTTATGTAACTTCTAATCAGTTATTTGTTATTAAGTATTTGTAATAGGGAAGCTCAACCTTATTTGGTAGAACAATGAGGACTTAGAGTGGGTGACCTTATGTCTCCATACTTATTCATCTTGTTTGTGGAAAATTATCTCATATGATTCAAGATAGGGCACATCGCAAGAGGTGGATGCCAATTAAGATAGGATGCATTGACTCAGTTATTTCCTATTTGTTTTTTGCATATAACCACATGTTATTTTCACAAACTAACAGTAAGCAAGTGGCTAAAGTTATAATTTTTCAGAATGATTTCGCTACTACTTCAGGGTGTGGATGATTTTTGCAAAGCCAATTTTTTTGTCTCCAAATTTATCTAGGAACCAATTAAATCTCTTAAGAAACTATTATAACATCCTTTACCGAATGATTTGGAGAGAAATCTATGAGTTTTGGTACTGATTCATGGACATCCTTCAAACAAATATGTGTGCCTATTATTGAAAAGATTCATAATAAACTCACAAGCTGAAAGAATAATTTCCTTTCTCGAACTAGCAATAGAATGTTGGTATAATCAATTCTCAATGTTATGCTGATATACTCCATGTAAACGGCTCTTTTATTAGTGGCTACTGGTAATAGAACTAACTATATCTTAAGAAATTTTCTTTAAGTTAATAAGGAAACTAGTATACATAAACATCTCATATATTAGGGGAGATTTGCCTAAAAGCTATGGTGGTTGAGGCCTTAGATCAACTAGAGGCTAATCTTTCTCCCTTAACAAAGATTATATAGCAACTTCAGAATGATAGTAAGTCTTTGTCTTGCTTACTTTTGTGTAACAAATATTTATAGCAAAGCAATTCTGACTCTATGTCCATGAGCTGAGGAGCTTCACTAACATAGAGGGGATTAACCAAATGTAGATCATTACTTGATTTGGGTAGTATTATAACCAGCCTAATACTGAAGATATAACCAGTCTATTACTGTAGCATTTCTAGCCCAACACTGTAGATTTGTTTACTTAGCACTATAGATATAAACAGACTGATATTGTAGCAACACAAGATCTCCTTTAAAACTTCAGCCCTTTCTCTTCCATTTCCTTTCATCCATGAGTTGCAAACACTAGATTTCTTTCTCTATCTCTTGGGCTTTGATGGTTAAAGCTAGGTAAATATTTTCCATTTTCTTTGAGGTTATATTTTCTCCTTGATCTTAACCCTAGAAAAACTTGTGTTTTGAGTTCTCTTTGTTTTCCCTCTTGTTTTCATTAGGTTTATAGAAATGAGGAGGAGGAAGAGATTTCAAGTGAGTGGGCCCTCTTTAACTCTTCTAATTCTAATGAAATTAATTTGTTTGATTTTGTGCTGATTTTATTTGCTTATGTAAAATCTTTGAACTTGTTAAGTAAATTTATCATAATTTGTGTACTTTGAAGGGTTATATTATTGTATTTGAATTTGAGTACTTTGAAGGGTGATATTATTGTATTTGATGATGTGTACTCAAGCTTCAAAGTTTTTGTATCTATGTTGGCTCATCAACATCTTATTCATCAAAACCTACTTTGGTTTGTAAAGTCAATTTGGTATTTCTTGTTTGTAGTTTTGAACAATTAATGACCTTTGGGAGGGATGTTTACCATGTTTTATGCAAAGAGAGGTGAATGGATCTTATGTACTAGATATGGTGAATGGTTGATTTGGGTTGAGGAGCAATGCTTGAAGAAGAATGCATGTAAAAGGGTCATATTCTTGAGTTATGTGGAATTTTTGAGATGAAATTTGGTTAATGCATGCAAAGTGTTTGATATAATGCTTTTTAGGGCAATATGTAAGCAATGCCCAATTGATTGTGAGAAATGATGATAAAAGAATGATGTTAATGGAGTGGAGATGTGTTTAGAGGAATTAGGATGGGTGGGAATGCAAGGTGTTGTTATTGGGTGTTGAGTATGGACACATTGTACATGTTGATAACCTTGGAATGTATGGGAGTTGCTTGAAAATTTCATTCATTGGAAGGAGTTTTGAAAGAAAGATGCATGGATATACTTGTAATTTTGTGAATGAGCTAATAAGAGTAGAAGAATGAATTGTGTGTGTTATCATTGGAGAAAGCATTTTTTTAGAGTAAATTGATGGGTTGTTGAGAGATATAGATGCTCATAATTGGATTAAATATTCCTAGGAAAGTTTTGAGGTCACTTAAAGGTGAGTTTTGTGAAGTTTGGGATCTCCTAGGGGCCATACGGGCCGCATGTGGGTGCATGCAGCGTGCATGGAGTGCATTGGGAGCCATGTGGGCACCATGAAGCTCGCATTGAGCCCCATGGTACCATAGCACTTGCTAGACTTCTTCAATTCTTGTTTCGGAGCTGAATTTTAGATTGATCTAACTTTTATAATGTTAGGGTGAGTTAATATTGACATTTTTAATGTGAATCTATGGCTTTAAACCTAGGGAAATAAAAATTATGGATTTTTTAAGAGTTGTTGGATTATTTATACTTGAAGGTGAAATTATTTTCGGTGCCAAGAAGTTTGCTTGTGTATTGATAAAAGAGGTCATGGATCTTGGTGAGAAAAGATATATATAGTGAATTTATATACGCGGTTTGGATGATTATGATTATGAGGGACCTCAAGATTAGTTGAGTTATGATGTGCAACCTAGATTAGTATTGATGTCATGTTTTTGAAAATTCAATAGTGGTGGATCATCCTATTGGAATTAGTATAACTAGAAGATGGGAATGAAGGTTTCTAAGAATAATTAAGTTTAAGCTTGCTTATGTATCACTATTTATAATCTATTCAATTATGAGAAATGATAAGGTTACCATATTAATTCGAGTAAGAAGTCGTTGAATGACCAGATGACCCTTAAAGAGAGACAGCATGATTGGGTAATGAGATTTAAATCCTGATTTGTATATTTGTGTTTATGATCATAATGTTGATGTTAAATGTGGGATATTTATTATATTGGAGTTTGATAGAAGGACTTTAATTAGACTTATATTATTATGAAAGGATGAATCTACTCCCATTGGTCCTTTTGATTTGTATAATGTGCATATTTTGTTGTGCAAACTATTCAAACATTACTTTGTTGACCTCTATATTAAATGATTTATGGCATGTTGAAAACTCTGTTTAAGTTCTTGGACTGCTATTTGTGGCTTATATAATACTTGATGGTTTCATGCTATAAAGGACTTTCATCTTGTTTTCTAGCATTGAGTTATCCTTCGAAAAGGCTTTTAAAGTATTAAACTATTTGGTTTGATTCCAGTATTGGCCTAAAACCTTTATTGAGATTGTTGAAAGAATTATTGATGATTCTTGAAATTGTTATTATGATCTTAAATGATTTCATTGAAAAGCTTGCAAGTATGCATTATTTGTGTTTACAAAAGCCTTGTTCTTGAAAGGAGTATTTAAATGTTAAATACAAGTGACTTTGATCTTTGAGAGAAAATATTGTTTCATGCTAAAACTTGTGTTTATATGAATCGATGTTATTAGATTACTCACTCTCCTAGTAAGGCCATTTTTATATGGAAATTATGAAATCCTATTGAGATTTTTTTCACATTATGATGATTTATATACCGGGCCTTCGGGCAGTATTATGATTTTGGTGGTGACATGGAGCCGAGCTCCGGTACTTACTGCAGTAAGAAAGTATCCATAGGCCATCCTAGTTGGGGTGGCATGGAGAACTCTGTTGAAATTCACTCTTTGAAGAGGCACGTAGAGAACCTAAAAGGTATGCTGTGTTGGGTGCATGGAGTTACCATACGGGTATCCCAGTGACCAACGCCAAGGAAGGTAAATATTTTGATGAACTAAAAGAAATATCCTTGGTGGTTCCTAACTTAGTCGCTGCCTCTGCTAAGTTCAAATATGATTTTACTGGTCGACCCAAAGAATAAATTTGCTAAACAGACCTTAAACTCTATTTGCTATATATATATACAACTTTGAGATTTACATTCTTATTGGGAGATCATGTTATGTTTCATTATTGTAATGATATTTGCAAACTTATCTATGGTTGTGTTTTCCATTATGATATTGAGAAGTATTTGCAAAGTTTGTTTGCAAAGTTTTGCATTGAAAACTTATGTATATGTTCATACATGTTGACACATCCGAATATGCGTGTAAACCACAAGTGCACAGGTGTCGAAGTAATAATTACCAGGTGAGTCGGGTAGTCGAATTCACATGGAACAGGGTTACTAGTACTAACTTCTCCTCTTCTCTCTATCCTAATGATAATGGGATAGTGTGGTGATCTAATGTGCAAAGAAATGAATACTGGAGACGAATATGCAAGGGTAAAATAGAGGAAGATCTCAATCAATAAAATTGGGGTATTAGGGCAATGATCCCCCTAGGATTCAGGTATTAGGTACCATATATGCAAAGTGTTTCTATGATGAGTAAGTTAAGTCACAGAAGTCCAAATATAATCAGATCTGTCTCCAGATCACCGATACTAGCCCCCTACGAGGTCCCGGTTGAGAAATCGCTCAATCTCAACACCTCACACCACATATGACCGCAAAGCACTCTAGGGATTCCAAAAGGTGTAATCGATTCCTAAAGATTGATCCAACCCTAATTCCCGGTGAAGGATCCTAACCCCCTACAAGGTCCCAGCGGAGAAATCGAGCAATCTCATGCCTCCCACCAAATATGGTTGCATAGAGTCTAGGGAATAGAGATAGAATACACCAATCGGATGGGAAAGGGGATATTTCACTATCTCATGACTCACCCTCTCAACCCTATTCAATCTTGAGGTTCTAACCCTAATGGAGATCTCTCTCCCACCAAGGCAACAAATCATGCAAACCAAATAACCACAAGATCAATAAGGCAAGCAAGCATTAAACAATCAAGAATGAAACTTAATGAAACTCGGATTAAATAGAAACACAAAGCAAATCCACACAAGATGAGAATCATAGGGTTCACAAGCCCAAATACCCTCTAGGGTTTTAGTTCTCCATGGAGCAACATACAAAACACACTGACACGCCCGAATATGCATGTAAACCGCAAGTGCACGGGCGTCGAAGTAATAATTGCCACGGTGAGTGGGTAGTCGAATCCACAGGGAACAGGGCTACTAGTACTAACTTCTTCTCTGTTTTCTAACCTAATGATAAATGGAAAGGTGTGGTGATCTAATGTACGAAGAAGTGAATACCGGAGACGAATATGCAAGGGTTAAATGGATGGAGATCTCAATCAGTAAAAGTGGGGTATTAGGGCAATGCTCCCCCTAGGATTCAGGTATCAGGTACCGAATAAGCAAAGTGTTTCTATGATGAGTAAGTTAAGTCATGGAAATCCAAATATAATCGGATCCGGCCTCCCGATCACCGATACTAGTCCCCTACGAGGTCCCGGTGGAGAAATCGCTCAATCACAACACCTCACACCACATATGACTGCAAAGCACTCTAGGGATTCCAAGAGGTATATCCGATTCCTAAAGATTGATCCAACTGTAATTCCCGGCGAAGGATCCTAACCCCCTACAAGGTCCTGGCAGAGAAATCTCTCAATCTCATGCCTCACACCAAATATGGTTGCATAGAGCCTAAGGAATGGAGATAGAATACACTCAATTGGAAGGGAGAGGGAACACTCCACTATCTCATGACTCAACCTCTCAACCCTCTTCAATCTTGAAGTTCTAACTCTAATGGAGACCTCTCTCACATCAAAGTAACAAATCATGCAAATCCAATCAACCACAAGGATTAATTAAGCAAACAAGCAATGAGAATACAAGATTAAAACTTAATCAAACTCATATTAAATAGAAACACTAAGCAAATCCACAAAAGATGAGAATCCTAGGGTTCACAAGCCCAAATACCCTCTAGGGTTTTAGCTATCCATGGAGAAACATACAAAACACACCATCAATGAATGAAAGTACATTAAAACCATAGAAATAAACCCCCTTATATATGAACTGATGGCCTTGATGGAGAGCTTCGACGTCTTGAAGGACCCACTCCGAAGCTAGGTTCACCGGTGGCTTCCTTGATGCTATGACGGAGGAGGAATCGATCAAAGTTGGTGACGAAGCGCCTCCAAAGCCGTAAAGACCTCCTCTCCAAACCCTAACCATCTCACCCCTCAAGAGCCGCACAAAAGATGAGAAAGAATAGGGCAAAATGGCTATTTATAAGCCTTAGATCACGTCTGTCACGTGCCCTCACACGCCGGTGTGGACGAGATCTCTAGGTCTTAATTATCATCAATGCATCTTTAACTCATCCTAGTTCAGGACTTAACAAAACCCTAGGTGGATTCCTTTTCCAAACACTCCCTTCTCATGCTTAATACTCCCTTGTTTGTTTACATCTGTGTGCTAGTTACCCGGCCATGAATTAGTTAGTTTATTTTATTTTATTTCATTTGTTCTTCTACTAAGAATAGTAGGCTAGATAATAGATGGAGAGTGAGTAATAATACTTTCTTGGCCCCATGGAATACTACGACCCCTGTGTCACTCATAGGGTATTACTTGGTGATCCCGTACACTTGCAGGCGATCAATCAATAAATATGTGAATATATAAGTATGCAAGTGCACAATAATGTATCGTAATCAAGTCCGTAATAATGTAAGCGCACGGATCATCAACTAATACCTCGTTGATGAACATGAGGGCCGTATTTCACCAGGAACTGCGAGAGGCTCCTATTACTTCCTTTTTATTTAATCAATAGCCTAAAAATTTAAGTTCTCTCTTCAGTCTAATTGTACAAATTATGGATACAATACAATTGGAAATGTCATTAAGCACACTTAGAAAGAGTGGGAGTATGTATGAAGGTTATCTTGATTACTAATTATGATAGCCGTTAAGTGTCAATTATGTTCTAGGATCGAACCAAGAGAATCCAAAGGCCTACTAGCCCCAATAAAGCATGGTGACTAGGTCTAAATCACTAGGAAGTTAAGATGAAATTCCTCCACGCCGTCACTTGAATGGAATCTAATCCTCCTCAGCCTCCTATGTTTGCCTTAAGTATGGAAACCCTATGAGAAGAAATCAATCAAACCCTAAGTCTGAGGGTCAATCAATCCCTAATCTGCAAACCTAGCTATGTCTAACCTCTTAGAACATGCATAGATCTATCATGGCATGGGTGTCATCAATGCGGGGGCATATCCTCCTCATCCACATCAACAAAGATAAACAATTAAAGCATGCAATAATTAAGAAAACTAGAATGATATATATTAATCAATTAAGATTCATAAACAATAACCGAGGGACCAAGATATACAATTCTCCTCAAATTAGGTTCTCATGGATAAAAGAAAAAGTAAAACATCAAAGTTCAAAGAGTCACAAGACCAAATAATGAATAAATAAACGTTCAATGTGTTCCTAGACTAACTCCCTCCAATATTCTCAAAAGGTTGGGGATTAGTGGATCCCAAGGTTGTCCGGATGACATGTATCATGCACGTCTTCCTCCAATCATGATCGTTGATCTACTCTTCAGAAACTCGGTGGAATCTGCTAAAATATCAATGAAAAACACCTCCAATGCTCTTGCTCTCCAGAAATCTGGCTGCCCTAATTATTTGGTAAAAGAATCTCCCTTCAAATTGAGAAAACTAAGGTATTTATAGTAATTATAGCTCCGCCACGGCCTGACCATGGGCATTGTGATGCCCATTTTCAGTAAGTTGTTGGTTGGGCTCCAAGTCACATCTTGCACGGTCTTTGGGAGTTATGCATCTTGACAATGGCCATTTTGGACTTTATAACAGCCATTGTGAGGTCATTATGTCTTTCATGTTGCTACCAATGAGCTCATGCTGCCACGGCTCGATCACAGTAGTGGTAAGTATATACAACGGGCATTGTGAGTTCCCATAACGCCCATTGCGTGTCATGGTACAGCCTTGATTCAGCAACTTGCTTCATTTTGCTTCAAAACATCCTTGAATTCATTTCTTTCTTCTTAAAATAGAAGTAAAGGTCATTGTAAATAAAAGAATAAAATTTTATCCTAATGAGGTGCTAAACAAGTACAATTTGAGGCTTGATGCAAAGTAAATGATATAGAAAATATGATCAATTTAGCAATTATCAAATATCCCCACAATTAAGCATTTTCTTGTCCTCAAGCAAATAAAACCAATAAAAATAAAATACATGATAAGTGCTTGATCTCAGGCAACTAAGTATGGAATTTCATTAGTACGAGGGAACAATCAAGTGCTAGGTAGCATGATTATTCCTCTACAAAGAGTAGTCTACTCTACGACAAAAAGTACTTTCCCAAGTATCAGTCTCCTTGTCCACTATCTTATAGTCTAAATCATGTAAAGAAACTTTTTGGGGTTTTATTCAATCTGACTGTTACATTTTTCATAATTTTTATACATGATTACTCTTTTCCTTTTTTTCCTTTTTTCTCACAATCAATAGCTTTCACACTTCCCAGGAGGCAGTCCTCTCCCCTACTAGGCATACACTTTGTATCCGACTTGTTGGGAGTGACTATGCACTACAAAGGAGGTAGTTTTTTTTTGCTATGCATATATCTTAACTTAGAGCAATAAAGTAAGTACTGATCATACCCCCCCCCAACAAAATTATAAAACATCACTCACTAGACAAACATAAGGTGCAATGTGAAGTCAAGAGGGACACAAGGTATTGTAGAGACTTGCAGAGCAATCAAACTCTCAAGAGAGAACGAAAGAATTGCTACTCTATCATATCATGTCCCTAGACTAAAGAAAGTCCAACAAGTAAGTGCAATGCCTTCAAAGATCAACTCTATCATGTGTATAAGATACAAGCACCCAAAAAAAAATTCCACAAGATATTATAATATAGTATAGTATAGTACGAAATTCTCAATGTAGCACAAAGAAAAACAAGCATACACTCCCTCCCCACACTTAAGGATGTACATTGTCCCTAATATATGAATGCATGAACAAGTGTAGTAATATATAGTAAGAAAAGAAATTAAAGAGTGTATGGTCACTAGTACTCCCCTAATTTCTTAGTTTGGCTGACCAGGGCGATGAAGTTACCCTTGCCCAAGCAACAAATTGTGCGGTCCAAAACAGCACCGAATCACATAAAACCTTGATGAGATACAATTGGAGTAATTAAATACACAGTAAAAAAAGCTATATAATGCTGTAAAATAGAATCAACTAATATCAAAAGGTACAAAAGCAGCAGGGCAAGGGTCCTTTACTGTAATAAAATGTATAATATACTGAAATATAAAAGTATAAAAGTGGTATAATAATATCAAAATGGTGGAAGTCGGTAGGGGAAGTCGAGCACAGTATATGATCGATGAAGTACTAATGATGTCAGGTGAAGCAGGGGGAGAGTCCAAAACCATTGAAACTAAAACCTGTCGGTGGAGTAGGTGCCGAAGCGGATGAGGGGTCCTGGTCCTGAAGATGTGCTAGGATAGATCGAAGGAGACCCTCAATCCTTGTTTGACCCTCCTCTAGTCAGGTTAGATTCTCCTCAATAGATGGTGGAATTGATGTAGTTGGTGCGTTAATCATAGGAGAAGTAGGAGCAGTAGTAGCATCAACAGAAGTTGTAGCCAGGATCGAGGGAATTGCGGTGGCGGCAATCTCTGGAAGAGACTCCTCATCATCCGAGGACTCAAAGTCAATCCCATGGACCACCCGTACCACACCTCATGGGGTGTGTCCTGCCACTCAATCATGTGTATGGCCCAAAGCGTGGTGACTCCAAGCTGCTGCATGCCCCCTACACGACGCATGCCGCTACAGCGATCTATCAAACCAAGCCCTCATGTAAGCCTGGTGATGTAAGAACCAAGGAATATGGTCACCAAGCGGGGGTCCTGAGACTATGATGTCTCAACTGGCAAGCTAGCGCATAATAAATGTGAATCAGCTCCCTAGCTACTATGCTCTATAAAAGATAGAGGTCTTGGAGATTTAGGACCCCCATGTTGTCTCCTCACTTGGTTAATGTTCGTGATAAGATAGCATGTAGGTAGCGAAACGCCAGGCGTCCTATGGTGGATACCTTCGAGGTCCCATAAACATAGGTCTCAAGCCTCGAATTGTCTGGATCAAACCTATTTTGGGCTCAGGTGGACCGGTAGGTCAATGTGGAGCTCTGAATATGATATCATACGGGTGTACTCCAAGTCCACCAACCCCACATGAACTGAGAAGTCCATATAGGACATCATGTACTCCTCCCTAAACATCTAGAAACTGATCGTCTCCCGATGTCCCAAGCTAATGATGGTACGGTTGAGCTCAAAAGAGCTCACAACCTCCATCTGAACTCCCAGTACATCGGCTCATCGATGCTATAGAGCTGATCCCAGCCCTATACTGATATACGATCTCGTATCTCATCTGTAAGACATATACGCTTGAGCATCGGCTAATCTATCCGACGCCTCGCAATAAACCGCTAGCTGACGAACCTCCTGTAGCGGGGTCTGTGCTCAAGATCCCCAAACTGAGGTACTGATGGTCGACAAGACTCTCTGGTCTTCTTCTTCTTCTTCTTGACCTCTGTTTGTAGACTACTAGCAGATCTCTTTTGACCCATAATTTGTAATTCGGAAAAAAAATATGAAAACCCAATCAAAAGAATATGAAAAATGCAATGTATGAAGGGGTAATGGGTATTTCATAGCCATTATATGACCATAACAGTCTTACAACGCCTATTACCAAGGCCGTGATATCCCTTTGGATTGTTACACCGAGTACACAATGGCATTTTCTGTAACTCAGCAACTCATCTGTGTACTATGCTAGGGCCAGCACGGATGCACAACGCTTGTGGTGTGTCCGTTGTGTCCTCGAGTGGAGCAACGGCCAGCTAGCTGATAAATGCTTGTGTATTAGTAATATGAAGTATTCTTTTCTTATGATGAGCATTACTTTTATCAGGTTTTAGCGCTAATGCATGTATATTTGTGAACTTTCGTGCATAAAGGGCTATGAAGCCAAATATGAAAGAAAGAAGCCAAAGTGGATTGCGATTGTACTTTGTTGATGAAGACTTTGAGTGAATAAATGTGAAGACACAAGTTATGATTGAAGATACGTGAATGTGTGCTGACCTCCATGCACTCAAGCAATTATAATGGTTTGGAGGGGTACAAAGGTAGTCACATTTGTGTTTCCCGACTTATGCAACGATAGCAAGATCTTCACCAATGAGACCTTTTATTGAAAAAGCAACACGATCTATGGTATAGAAGTGTGCCCGTTTATGTTGCCTCGATGAAAAGTGTGGATTCGGGAGTATTTTTTGGCGGGACTGTAGCAGGTTACTGTAACAAAGCACTGTATCAATTTACTGTAGTAGTTACTGTTCATAAGCCACAGAAAAAATAGATTTCCAGAAATCCACACGGGCATGTGGAAATTCCACACGCCCGTGTGGATGCCCGATTCCAGCCCTTTATGAAGCCGTGACTCATACCGATTTGGGTATCCATCTTTCATCCTTTCTTCTATCTTTTCTCCAACTTTTGGGATACCGGCGGCTAGGGTTTAGAGAGGCTTTGGCAAGTCTTTTGGAGTGGTTCTACTGCTTTAACACCGCGTTTCTCTTGGAAGATAGTTATTGGTGGAGCTTTCATCGGCACCGATCCGGTGAGGTGTGCCCTAGGCTTGATAAGGGGACCTTTGGAGAGGACGAGACTACTCTACAAGACCATCGACATGAATACCGAGGGGGTTTTCCTATGGATTACATGTTTTTATTTTCAATTTTATTATTGATTGTATCTTTCTCCATGGAGAGCTAAACCCCCTAGTGGGTACTTGGATTTGTGAACCCTAGGATGTATTTGTTTCATTAATCTTTTCATATGTTTTCCTTAATTGATGTCTTTAATTGAGTTCCAATCTTGAATGCTTGTTGAATGATTTTTCCCTTAGAGTGACATGAGGGTTGAGAGTCCATCTTGGTAATTTTTGTGAGTGAGTGACACACCATGAGTCTTAGACAAAGCAAGATAGGAGAGGGTCGAGAGGGTGAGTCGAGAGGTAGCGGAGCATCCTCTTTTCCCTCTGGTGTGATTTATCCTACCTCCATGTTCCAAGAGTTCTTTGTGGTCACAATAAAGTGAAGTTTTAAGGGATGAACTTCGTTGGGGCTTAGTTGCACGAGCAACAGAGTGAAGCGTTGAAGTGACTCTAACACCTGGGTCTTAATTGTAACTAGGGGTCTTTCGCCTAGACCAAAGGGTTAGATCTACATATAGGAATAGGATTTATCATTTGAAATCCTTAGAGCTTCTTGCAACTTTACACAGTGTGAGGTGTTGAGAATGGTTGGTTTCTCCATCGGAGCATAGTGTAGAGTTAGTCATGATTGACTTTAGGTTTGGGACCGTGTGTTTAAGAATTTCCATGACACATTAAGCATTAGTTAGAAAGCATAATAGTTTGTTTTGCACTTGAAGCAATAATCCTAGGAGGAACAATATCCAAGTACCCCACTTTTATCGATTGTCTTTTCTCTCATTTTATTGTGCCTCTCGTTCTTATTTTCTTTAATTCGTTTGCATCGATATTTATCCACACTATCTTTATTTCATCTTCACTTAGTAAAGTAGCAATCTTTGTGTTTCTATTCCTTATTCCCTGTGGATACGATACCCCACTCACTTGGGATTTATTACTTCAACAAACCCGTGCACTTGCGGGTCACACATAAGGGGCGTTGTCACTAGCAATGGGCTTCCTCCCATTGCTAGGTGTTGCTGAGGTGAGATAACCTAAAAAATCTCATAATGGCCTCACAACGGGCGGACAACGCACATTGTTTCTCATCTCTCCCTTGTTCAGTGTTTGAACACAACGGTCCTCACAACGGCCATTGTTCATCGGGGAACGACCGCTGTGATGCCTGGCCATGGCTAAAATTTTCCAAACATTGGTCTATTTCAATAGACGTTCACATTAAAACTTTCACCAAGCATCATTAAACACTTTCATGCCATTTGAATATTATAAATCCATGATATTTAAAAGATTTGGAAGGATTCTTACGAAATCAACCAAAAAAGAGGGTTTTTCTGCGTTGAGAATCGAGTAAATGAAGTGCTATATTGATCAAAACCAAGCCCAAGCTCCTCAGAATTACTAAGCAAATATCAGGGAAAGTCTTTGGTGAAGTGACAAAGAGGGAAGTGAGCTTTGAGTGAGAAAGGCCAAGAGTCGGCCATCGACGACCCTATATCTCCTTGTAATGGGATTTATAACAGCCAAATAATAGTCGTTGTTCATATGTTCAAGCTCTTCAATGCACCACGGCCATTATAAGCCTGTTATGGGGCCATTGTCAACTCGGTTTTGGTTCAAAAATCTCAAAGTGTTGGCATCAGCTATTCCACAGCTCGTTATGTTCACAACATCCAAACAATAGGCATGGTAAAGCTGTACCAGAACTCTAGAAAACTCAGAGTCATGGAATACTCTGTGGAACAACCATGATAAGTTACCACGGTCGTCATAACAGGTATTATATGCCTGTTGTAGACTCACTCAATTTTTTCAGAAAAGCTCAACTCTCTCTCTCTCTCTCTCTCTCTCTCTCTCTGGTCATCACAATGGGTACAACGAGTTTACCACACCTATTGTGATGCTCAATGTGAAAATTTAAAGATTTTCCCTATGTAAAATGGCATGAAAACAATTCCTACTAATAGTACTAATTAATGATAAACTAAGAGTAAGGGAAATAAAGTCTAGAAAACTACTTTGGTTGCCTCCCAAGAAGCGCTTGTTTTACGTCATGAGCCTGACATACCTGTTCTTACCTTTCTATGGCCTTAGGTTGCTTGGAGTAGGTAGAGAAGTTGCCTTCATTACATGGTTCCAAGACAGTGGAGTTTATTACCTCTGTAGTATCTTCTTTTCTTGTTTGTACCTTCCTCCACACCTGCTTCATTGATGCAACTCTCACCTTATTCCCTTTATTGCTTCTTTGAAGTTGTGGTTCTGTTTCTTGTGTCGCCTCTTCCACAAGCTTCCCCTCGAAGTATTCGCGAAGGGGGTTCACCAAGAACACATCTACACAAAATCAGAAATAAAAAAATTAGGGTCATGTGCAAAGTAACATTCATCATCTTGGTCTATGGAGTGTTTCATAGAGCTTGAGAGCTTGTACACCATGGTTGTGATCCCGCAATTACACAGGTCATCAAGTAATACCTCTCTCGCAAGCACGAGAGGGTTGTATTCCCTGGGGCTAGGGGAGCTACTCTTACTTCCTCTTTGCTTGTTGTTTAACCTACAACTTTGAGTGGTTTAATGGAATTACAAAGTAACAAATAAATTCTACTAGAATGTCTACAGCAAAGGCAAATTATGGGTGATAGTCAAGGAGGGAAAGTGGTTATGGATGAGGATCCCCTTGGGGCTACTAAAGTGTGAAGGATGTTATAACTATCATGCAATTGGTAGTTGGACCAAGAAAATCCTAAGTTAGGTCAACCCGATAATCACAACGATAAACCCCTAATCTGATACAAGGATTGATACAAAAAATTTTCCGATCAAATCCTCCTATGATAGTAACGAGGGTGATGCATTTCTCAATTTAGGGTCGAAACACAAACTAGGAAGAACCCTAGAGTTGGTGGGGTACAAAATACCCAAGGGTCACGGTGTATTCATACATGTATCTCTTCCAAGCATGGTGTGTCTAATATAAGGGCGATGGTAAGTGCTTGAGTAAATATATTTCTATATATGTTTTACATGTTTTGAGCATCAGTTTTACCATGGATTATGTCTCATATAGTGTATTTGGTGTTCTTTTGTGCAATTAGGTTGTGAATGCCTTGAAGAAAGAAAAAAGAAGCAAAGATAGGTTATAAAAACACATTTTGGGGGTTTTTGTGCAACCTAAGGATCAAGACACAAGAGGAGCTAATGTATATAGAGGTGTGTGCCAACTTCCAAGAGAATTCAAGCCAATTTGTGAGTTGGAAGGGCACAAAGGCAGTCACACAACCATGTCCCTACTTGTGTAAAGAATGCAAGAGTTTCCAAATGATGATTCAACGAGGAAAAGTCGTATAACCTACCACGTAGACGTGTGCCCGACCATATGGCCTCAAGAGAAGAGTGTTTTAGTCGTGTTTTATGAAGAGTACTATAGCTAAGTACTGTAGCAAACATTGTATCATTTTACTGTAACAAACACTATTTATGTAACCATATGAAAATTCCACACGGTCGCATTGGAATTCCTGCAGCTCATGCAAGCGAGTGAAATCTCACAAGGGCGTGTGGAGGCATGTGACAGACGTGGTTTAGGCTTATAAATAGTAATTTTACCCTATTCTTTTAACATCTTTTGTGCGACTCTTGAGGGGTGAGATGGCAAGGGTTTATAGAGGAGGTCTTTGAGGCTTAGGAGGCGCCTCCTCACTAACTTTGATAGATTCCTTCTCCATCATAGCATCAAGGAAGCCACCGGCGACCCTAGCTTCAGAGTGAATCCTTGAAGATGACTCCATCAAGGCCATCAGTTCATATATAGGGGGGTTTATTTCTATGGCTTTTATATACTTGCATTCATTGATGGTTTGTTTTGTATATTGCTCCATGGAAAAATAAAACCCTAGAGGGTATTTAGGCTTGTAAACCCTAGGATTCTAATCTTGTGTAGATTTGCTTTGTGTTTCTATTTAATCCGAGTTTGGTTGAGTTTCAATCTTGTTTGCCTAATGCTTGCTTGCCTTATTGATCTTATGGTTTTTTGGTTTGCATGATTTATTGCCTTGGTGAGAGAGAGGTCTCCATTAGGGTTAGAGCCCCAAGATTGAAGAGGGTTAAGAGGGTGAGTCATGAGATAGTGGAACGTCCCCTTTCCCCTCCGATTGTGTATTCTATCTTCGTATTCCCTAAGCTTTATGCAACCATATTTGGTGTAAGGCGTGAGATTGAGAGATTTCTCCACCGGGGCCTTGTATGGGGTTAGGGATCCTTCACCTAGAAGTAGGATTAGGTCTATTCTTAGGAATCAGATACACCTTTTGAAATCCCTAGAGTGCTTTGCGGTCATATGTGGTGTAAGGTGTTGAGATTGAGCGATTTCTGCACCGAGACCTCGTAGGGGACCAGCATCGGTGATCTAGAGGTAGGATCTGATTATCTTTGGATTTCCATGACTTAACCTACTCATTCTAGAAACACTTTACATACCTAGTACCTAATACCTGAATCCTAGGGGGAGCATTGCCTGAATACCCAACTTTTACTGACTGAGATCTCCCTCTATTTTACCCTTGCATATTCAACTTTGGTATTCATTTCTTTGCACATTAGATGATCACATCATCATATTTATCATTAGTCTAGATAGTAGAGAAGCAGTTAGTATAAGTAACCCTGTTCCCTTTGTATTCGACTACCCAACTCACCGGGTATTTTATTACTTCAACACCTATACACATGCGGTACACACACGCAATTCTCTCATGTCATTATGCAACCTAATATAACCTAGAAATTGATACACAGAGTTCTCATGCATACCAAAACATCAAAGTACAGCAAGCATGGATCACAAACATACCAAATGCAATAAATAAGTAAAAAAAAATACAATCTACACAAGTTCACCCCCAAGGTTTACCTACATCCACTGACCTTAGGGGGTTTAGTTGTCCATACTAGAGAAATACATAATCAAGTCCATGAAAACAACTAAACAAAGCATAACAAACTCCCTCAAAACATCGAAGGCCGAATGATGCTTGGAATCCCTTGTAGAAGAGATTTCCCTCATCGTCTTCAACCCTCTAGAATGTACCCTAGGAGTATACCTTGTCAAATCATGCTCTCCCCATTGAATTCCACCTCAGAGATGCCCTCTCTTGCCTTCGTCTACCTCGGAACGAAGGTGGTGCTGATGAGCTCCAAGAATAAGGCTTCCTCCCTCTAAAAATGCCCTAAAACCCCTTTAAAAATTGATTTTGAGATGGCTTGTAGCCTGGCTCACGGTTAGTAAATGGGCCATGAGGATCCTCAGAATTTTGCCAAATTTCTAGTAAGTTGCTACAGTGACTGCTAAAGTAAAAGTGCTTCAGTTAAACTGCTACAAGGTTATTTTTTTAGTCAGCTTGCGGTCGTCTTCACGGCCGTGATGTTGCCCATGAGGAATTCCAAACTTAGATTTTTTCTTCAAATCTTTGTGCTTCAAGCTGCTACAGTGATGCTACGGTACCCAAGCTTTAAAACGCCGTTTTTGGTGTCGATTTCTTCTTGAATTGCATTGTCGAGCTCACCTAGGCTTCTTTTATTCCTGTAACATGAAAGAAACCAATTAAACCATAAAAGGGCATTGATTCATTAAGAAAATGCATAAATTATACACAACAAATATGTATAAAATAGATACATTTAGGCATTTATCACACCACTTCCTCATCTCCCACTTTTAATGTCATCTTTCCATCTCTCCAATTGATGAGAGCCCTAAGGGTCTTAAGGAAAGGTCATCCAAGAATGAGTGGGGTCTCTACATCCTCATCTATGTCAAGGATCACAAAATCCATGTGGAAGATGAGCTTTTCAATGATTACAAGTACATCTTCCACAATTCCCTGTGGCATTCTTACTGATATGTCGCCCAACTGCAAGGTCATCCTTGTAGGTATCAATTCTCCCAACCCAAGATTTATGTAGATAGTGTCTGGCATCACATTGATACTAGCTCCCGAATCGGCTAGTATGTTTTCTTTTACGCCATCACCTAACAAACATGGAATCACAAAACTTCTTGAATCTCTCAATTTCATTGGCAGCTTTTTGTCCATTATGGCGAAATAATTTCCATTTATAGCCACTATATCAACCTCTTCTAATTTCCTCTTGTTGTTAAGCAACTCCTACAAAAACTTTGCATACTTCAACATTTGGGACAATGCTTCAATAATGGGGATGTTTATGTGAAATTGCTTGAAGATAGTCATGAACTTCTTAAATTGCGGCTTTCATTCTGGAGGGGTACCAAACATGGGTTTTGTATTATTGGACTGTTGGTTGAGCTGATAATGGCTCTTTTGTTTCTTCCCCAATTGCTTCCTCTTTCTCCTCCATATATTCCTGTGAAGTGCTAGATTCTTCCTCTCTAATTGGCCTTTCTATCACGATATAAGGACCCTAAGCGGACCTTGTCGCGATGGTCTTACCACGGTGGAGTAAGATAGCCTTATGTTGCTCCCTTAGGTTTGCTTCATTGTTGCTTAGGAGGCTTCCTTGAGGTCTTTCAGTACTTGCTCTTGCCAACTGTCCAAATTAATTTTCCAAGTTCATGATTGATGCTTGGATGTTTCTCAATAGAACCAAACTCGTCCACTTTAGCATCATTGCTCGTCGTATATTTCACCAAAACATCCTCTATGGAGAACTTCTTTTTAGACTATTGATGCTCTGATTGGTATTGGTAGTTTAATTGATGAGGCGGTCTTTGTTAATTTTTTTGGATAACTCCTCCACCCTGGGTTGTATATACTGCTGTAAGTTTATTCTAGTTCCTGTGACCTATACCAATAAAATCGACCTGTTCCATAGGAGCCACTGCCGAACTCACAATTGGGCATTGGGTCGGCCCATGTCCTCCTCCACATGTCTCCCAAAACATAATATCCTTAGAATTCATGCTGACAATTTAACCATTGCCCACGAGTAGATCCAACTTCCATGTGAGTGCATCCACCTTGGCTGCCAAAACGGTGTCTGCGTCTACCTCATGTAACCCGGCCACTTTTGGTTTCCTATCTCTTGAACTCCAATGTGACTCATTGTTAGCCATATCCTTAAAACAACTGCTCTGACTCTTCAAGATACTTGTTGCTCAATGATCCTCCTGTAGCGGCATAGATAATTTGCCCGGTTTGGTAGTTTAGTCCATTGTAAAGAATTCGCAACCTCATCCATGAACTGAACCCATGATGTGGGCACCACCTAAGAAGGTCCTTGAACCTTTCATGTGCTTTGAATAGCGTTTCAGACTCTCCTTCCTTGAATGATGAGATTTCTTGTCTTATCTTTGTTTCTTTACTTGGTGGGAAATAGTGTCCAACGAATTTCTCCACCAAGTCATTCCATGTCTTGATCGAGCCTAGTGCTAGGGAAGTAAGCCATCGATATGCCGAACTTCTCAAGCTGAAAGGAAAGAGTTGCAATCTGATCGGGTCATCTGCCACTGTGCCAATCTTGAATATCGAACAGATTTACAAAAAAATTGAGAAATCGGCATTTGGGTCTTCATCCGTTAGGCCATCAAACTGACAGGAGTTCTGAATCATCCCAATAGTAGTAGCTTTGATTTCAAAGTTATTAGATGCTACTGCTAGGGATAGCACACTGAATTCTTCCCCTGTAAACTGCGGCCTCTCATACTCCGACAATGTTATTCTTGGTTCAACTATGGTTGCAGATTTTGAGTTATCACTATTGTTATCTACTTCCACAACTGGCCTCTTCGGGAGTCTTCTCAACAATGTTAAGGCTTTCTCTGGTTCACTGCTTCCTTCTACTAAATATGTGGGATTAGATTTGTTCATGTACAGTCACCTGAAAAAGAAAGTAATAGCAATAAGTCTTCAACGTCGTATGAGTATAATAATTAATATATACTATTAAAAAGAATGGGCTAAAACACTAAGCTACAAGTTTTCTTAAAATCTCTCAACTGTGGTTCCCAGGCAATGGCGCCAAAAACTTGACGGACACTTTCCTACTAGTGTTGGGTATATGAAAATATAAATAAATGAATATATAAGTATACAAATACACAATAAAATATCATAATCAAGTCCGTAATACCACAAGTGCAGGGGTCGTCAAGTATTACCTCGTTGATGAACACGAGGGTCATATTTCCCCAGGAACTGCGAGAGGCTCCTATTACTTCCTTTTCACTTAATCAATAGCCTAAACATTTAAGTTTTCTCTTTAGTCTAATTGTACAAATTGTGGATACAATACAATTGGAGATGTCATTAAGCACACTTGGAAAGAGTAGGAGTATGTATGAGGTTATCTTGATTACTAATTATGACAGGCGTTAAGTATCAATTATGTTCTATGATCGAACCGGGAGAATTCAAAGGCCTACTAGCCCCAATAAGCCATAGCGACTAGGTCTATGACAAGGTCCCCTTGCGTATATCCCGCAAGTGCACGAGTTTGTCGAAGTAATAATCCCAGATGAGCGGGTATCGAATCCATAGGGAATAGGGAATAAAAATACTAGTCCCTTTAACATCAAACTTGAGTTTCCAAAAGAGTCTAATAAGTGAGTAGTGTAACAAGTATAAATCGGGCAAAAATTCCTAGACATTCAAGCAAAACTAGAGCATGAAAACATTCAATGTTAAAAATTCTCCTAAACTCAAGAATACAATCCTTGCAACTAAGGTGAACTGCCATTGGCTATGTGAGCATATATCAATCAAGAACAATAGAAAAGAATGTGTGCACTATGACACTCCCCCCCACACTTAAGTTGTACATTGTCCCCAATGTACACATGAAAGCTCACTCAAAATAGATATAATTCAAAAGCAAATGTGGGAGAAGCAATCAAAACAATACTCCCCTGACTCCTAGTGTTGCGTTTGATGAAGCTAATTCCATGGGGTTAGTGTTCCGACGGGTTGTGAAGCTCACACAGCTAACTGCCTAAGCACCTTGGCCGTGCCCATGACTAAGTCTCAATTCCCAAGAAGACAAGACCATCTGCACGCATACACGAGGGGGTTCAGTGAAGCTCAATAAAAACAAAATATCTCGAGTATATATAAAAGATAGACAATGAATACAACTCGAGATGCAAAATAAAAATAAACTCAGAAGGAGAATCCTTTCTGAGTGAACAAGTCTAAAATAAAATGCACAAAAGAAAAAGAAATAAAAGTCAAATGTCGGTGTCGCCCTCAGGCTCAGGTGCTGCTGCTGCTGCTGGTGAAGTTGCACATGGTGGGTCCACCAGTGCCGGGATAGAGGATGGGGTGCCGGAGGAACTGAGGGTCTGGATCTCAATAGATCTCGTAGAAAGTCGAACCGGGCTATAAGATCTGTATACTGAGCTGACTGTATAGCGCGGAGCTCCGCCATCTCAGTCTGAATCTCTCTCACAACGCTCTCAAGCCTCTCGATACGGTCATAAGCTCGAGGACCCTGTGCTTCGGGAGATATGGGAATCTGCGGGGAACCTTCCACATTATCTCCTTCGCTCCTGGCGGTCTCTGGGGTAGCTGTAGCAAGAATATAGACCCCTGGCCCATATCTCCATACCAATCCCATCATCCTGATCGTATCAAACGCAAGAGGGTAGGCGCAACTGTTCTCTCAGCACCACGTAAAGCATCCCCCAAACCCATTCCCAAAATGAGCCTGGTAATATAGGGGCCTGATAAGTGCTTGTGCGATATGAATGCGAAGTGTTCATTCCTTATGTTGAGCATTACTTTTCTCAGGTTTTTACACTAATATGTGTGTTTTTATGTTACTTTTATGCAGGTAGGGTTGTGAGGCCGAGTATGAAGGAAATAGGGCAATGTGGATCATATTGCACCTATTTTGGAGGAAATCTCCCTAAGGTTCAAACGCGAAGACATAGGTCAGGTGTGAGATGCTAGTGTGTGCCAACCTCCTAGCATTCGAGTGAGCACATCCATTTGGAGGGGCACAAAGGCAGTCACACTCGAGCATTCCGATTTATGCACATAAGAACGAGAGCTCCACCAACATGTATATCATTGAAGAAGCAAGTGGTTCACGACGTAAACGTGTGCCCGTTTGCGTTACCCCGATGAAAATATGGAATTGGGAAGTTATTCAGGTCGGAGACTGTAGCATAGCACTGTAGCAACACTATAGCATGTACTGTGGCAACACTGTTCATAGCCGGCCGAGAAATCAGAGAAATAGAGAATCCACAAGGGCATGTGGAAATTATCCACGGGCGCTTGTACCGTCGACGCCCGTGGAGTCGCCCGATTCCAGCCCTATTTAAAGCCGATTCAGCCCCGATTTTGGTATTCTTTTCCCCAACTTGCGAGAGGGCTTCGGCTAGGGTTTTTAGGGCTATTGGCTAGGTTTTTGGAGAGGTTCTACGGCTCTGACATCGCGCGTCGTTTGGAAGAAGGTTATTAGGAGAGCTTTCGTCGGCATCGATCCGGCGAGGTGTATCCTAGACCGGACAAAGGATCCCTTGCAACGAGTAGAGGACTCTCCACAAGACCATCTACACGACCATCGAGGGGGTTTCTTTATGGATTCATTGCTTTTACACTCGATTTCTTTGATTGTACTTAGCTCCATGGAGAGCTAAACCCCTAGTGGGTACTTGGGTGATTGTGAACCCTAGGATGTATTCGTTTCTTTGAACTTTATTTATTATGCTTTCAATAAATTGATGTTTATTGTGAGTTCCAACCTTGAATGCTTGATTGCATGAACATTTCCCCTAGAGTGACACTAGGGTTGAGAGTTCTTGTTGGTAACCTTGTGAGTGAGTGACACACCACGAGCGTTAGACAAAAAGCTAGGTTGGAGAGGGTTGAGAGGGTGAGTTGAGAGGTACAGGAGCGTCCCTTTTCCCCTCCGATGTGATAGATTCTACCTCCGTTACTCGAGTTCTTTGCAGCCATAATAGAGTGAATGGTCTAAGGGATGAATCTCCGCTGGGGCTTAGTTGCGAGTGCAACGGAATGAAGCGTTGAGGAGATCTTAGTATCTAGGGCTTAATTGTGGTTAGGGACCTTCTGCCTGGACCAAAGGGTTAGGTCTATAATTAGGAAGAGATTTATCACCTGGAATCCCCAGAGCTCATTGCAACTTTATTCGAGTGCGAGGTTGAAAGATTATTTAATCTCTCCTCCGGGACATGAATAGAGTTAGGCATAGTTGACCTTAGATTTGGGACTATGTATGTAAGGATTTCCACGACTCACCATTGCATTGATTAGGAAGCATAATAGAGAGTTCTTGCGCTTGAAGCGATTATCCTAGGTGAAGCATCATCCGAGTACCCCATCTTTATCGATTGCCTTACCTCCTCCTTACTTTTGGTCTCTTACTTGTTGCTTTTAATTGTTGAGAATTGAATCATTGTCTCACTTATCATTGTTGATATTCCATATAGCTAAGAATCGAATTAAGTGTCTTTACTCCCTACTCCCTGTGGATTCGATACCCACTCACCCGGGATTATTACTTCGACAAACCCGTGCCAGCAAATAATAAACCCACTCTCACAAACTTACCATGGTACCTCAGAATATCTGCTAATATACACCCTAAGTGAATCGGCGCATTGCGGGCCATGGAGTATGAAAAGAGAAGATCCTGCTTGGTCAGAGCAGCTGTGTTATCAGCTCGACCTGACACAGACCTGCTGATAACTATGTGTAAATACCTATAGCTCGACCGGGATAGGCTAGTGGCCTTCGACAACCCCGGTTCATACTCCCCATGTCCATACAAAATCCTATACGCATGATGTGGAGTCACTGATACTGGAAAATCCGCCGGTAATCGTCCATACTCCACTATACCTGTATAAGCGATATCGTACAGGCCCGTCCGAATCAAAAACTCAGTGACACTCATGGAAAATAGATGTCCGAATGCCCGAAACTGTATAGCCTCCGTAGTGTCAAATCTCCCATGCATCAGCCGAAACTCAAAAGACGCTAAAACCTCAAACGTTAATGCGCGGTAAGCTTGCTCACTAATCGTCAGTAGCCTCCTCCAGCTTCCTACAGCTAGCATCTCATCAATTTCATTAGCCAGCTCATCACCCCGCTGAATATCTCTCAGCACTTGCAAATCCGCGAAACAAGTCTGACCAAAACCGAGTGTTGAAAGTCTCTCAAATCGAGTTTGATGCTCGGGATTTGAGAAATCCAAGTGTAGTGGCTCGGGTAGGGTGACTCTGAGATGCTTCACTTCATTCTTCTTCACGCGAGGTGTCATATCTGTAGTACAAAAGAGGGAAACGATCAAAGAAGCTCAAAAGCAGTATACTGCAGAATTCCACATGGGCTTGTGGAAATTACCCACGCCCGTGTGGATCTGCAGGGCGTGAAACTCCCGCACGGGTGCACAACAACTCTCAAAAATTCAACTTAGAACCACGTCTAGAAGCTTTCTCAACATACACCATGCATTGTAAAAATGAAAATTCACAATTAAAGATATTTAATCTGTGAAAAACAAGAGTTGGCGAAGAAAAGAGGATAAAAAGGTTACCGAAGAAATAAATGTGAAAACTCTGAGAATCGGTACGATATGTGAAGCAAAATCCTCCAAAACGACGATGAGCGATCGAAAAGATGATCAGAAGTAGTTTTCAGGCAGCTGGGAATGAAGAATGAGACGGATCACAAGGTTTTTAAGGAAAAAATCGTGTCTCTTGGAATTCTGTGCATCCCCACGGGCGTGTGGAAATTTCCCATGCCCGTGCGCCCCACAGTAGAGCTTCACAGGGGCAGGTGCACGCCCCTGGGCGCTCTCGGGAGAAACTCTCACTGACTCTGAACGATCTCACACGGGCGTGCGGAAAATACCCACGCCCGTGCGCCCGACCCACAGGGGCAGCCGCACGCCCCTGTGGCTTCTTTGAACATCCGAGAAGAATACCAAGTTTTCTACACGGGCGTGGACATTCACATGCCCAGCTCACAAGGGCAGCCACACACTCCTGTGTCTTCTCAGGATGGAGAGAACTCCTATGCAGAGTTTCGCACGGGCGTGTGGAAATTACCCACGCCCGTGTGTGGTTCACAAGGTCTCCCACAGGGGCGAGTAAACGCCCCTATGTGCTCTCGGGATAATCTGCCACACTCTGCAGGAATTTACACGCCCGTGTGGAAATTACCCACGGGCGTGCGAAAATCGCATGGTCGTTCACAGGGGCAGTCGTACGTCCCTGTGCCTTCTCTGGATAAGCTCTGAACGAAAACGCACGCCCATGCGAAAATTCCATACGGGCGTGTGTTTTCTCTGGACACTTAGAAAACTTTGCAGGCTCTGTAGAAAATTCCTGAACACAAATATACACTCAAAGCCTGCCTAATAATGCAATTTTAACCAGAGAAAACATGAAAAATACGCTCAAACGACCAAAACTTCACCAAAACACATGAAAGCACAAGATAGCACCAACGGTGCACAAGAAAAGCATAGCAATGGCAAATAAGAATCAAAACACCAACACTCAAGCTCTTATTCATGCAAGCACTAAACTAGACACTAGAAAACAGTAAATACTTGGGTTGCCTCACAAGAAGTTCTTGTTTTACGTCACTAAGCTTGACATACCTCTTCTTTACCTTATGGAGGCTTGAAAAGAGTATGTTCCTCCCGACTAGACATTGCATAGCTACTTCCCTTAAACCAAAAATTTGCTTGCCGGGGTGGAATATCTGTTGGAGAGTCCAACCATCTTACCTTTGGCCTCCAAGGAAACAATTTGGGTTGGGAATTGTCCAGGCTTAGCATAGGTGGGTCATTAGATGGTTTCAATCTCCTACCCACATCTTCTCCCAAACCCAAAATCTTTTTTCTTGCAATTTATGAATTGATCAATCCCAAAGAGTGGTGCTTGTTCCATTACCTTAGGATTTACTTCTTCTTGTGTATTTTCAGCTTGAAAGGAACATGATACTAGCAAATCCCCTTGAAAATTTTCTCGCTCACAAGCACAATCTTCATTCACACTGTCCAAAATCTCAAAATGGTATTCAGCTTCTCCCTTTTCATTTTCTACACCAATGTACTCAATTTGCCCAACTTCTTCATTGTCGTTCACTACCACATCATCTCTACAAGGAACTTGAATTGCTTGCTCAAATGCTTGTTGTTCCTTGGAGAGTGTGTCAAGTATCCCTCCTAATTGATGCTCAAGGTTTTTATAGGAGGCTTCATGACATCTTAGTGTGGTCTCCATATTTTGGACGCAGACATCGGATGCTTCAATGAAGTTAGCTAATACTCTTTAGAACTGAAGTGCATCCTCTCCGAGTATCTTACCCTTTTGCCTTTCCTCTTGAGGTGCCTCCCAATGCTGTTCACCATTATCCCATAATACGTTTGGGTAGCCCACTTCAATTGGATGATATGCGTTATAACATGGAATGTTTTGTTGTCGTGAAGTAACAATTCTATCAACTTTTTTACTGAGAGCTTCGACCTGCAAATATAGAGCAACGACTGGGTCAATCATCATTTAAAATCCTTGCAAGAAAAAGTAAGACATGACAAAAGAAAACAAATGAGAATGATGGAAGAATAAGAAAGTGTGAAATAATTTATTATTTTTTTTAGAACAAATCAGAACGGTGATAGAGAAGAGATGTGAAATAGAATGAAGGGTAAATAGCTAAGAAAACAAAGTGCAAAGTATCTCTAAATGCCTATTCCCCGCCAACGGCACCAAAAACTTGACAATGTCCCCTTGCGTATATCCCGCAAGTGCACGGGTTTGTCGAAGTAATAATCCCGGATGAGCGGGTATCGAATCCATAGGGAATAAGAAATAAAAATACTTAATTCGCTTCTTAGCTATGTGAAAGATCAATGATGATAAGTGTGACAATGATTCAATTCTCGAAAGTAAAAACAACAAGTAAGAAGGCACGAATAAAGGAGAAGATAAGGCAATCGATAAAGATGGGGTACTCGGATAATGCTCCGCCTAGGACGATCGCTTCAAGTGCAAGAACCCTCTATTATGCTTCCTAATCAATGCAATAGTGAGTCGTGGAAATCCTTCATTACATAGTCCCAAATCTAAGGTCAACTATGCCTAACTCTATACATGTCCCGGAGGAGAAATTAGATAACCTCTCAACCTCACACTCGCATAGAGTTGCAATGAGCTCTAAGGATTCCAAGTGATAAATCTCTTCCTAATTATAGACCTAACCCTTTGGTCCAGGTGGAAGGTCCCTAACCACGATTAAGCCCTAGATACAAAGATCACCACAACGCTTCACTCCGTTGCACGCGCAACTAAGCCCAGCGGAAGTTCATCCCTTAGACCATTCACTCTATTATGGCCGCAAAGAACTCAAGGAACGGAGGTAGAATCTATCACGTCAGAGGGGAAAGGGGACGCTCCTGTACCTCTCGACTCACCCTCTCAACCCTCTCCAACCTAGCTTTGTCTAACGCTCGTGGTGTGTCACTCACTCACAAGGTTACCAACGAGAACTCTCAACCCAAGTGTCACTCTAGGGGAAATGTTCATATAATCAAGCATTCAAGGTTGGAACTCACAATAAACATCAATTAATTGAAAGCATAATAAAGAGATTCAATGAAACGAATACATCCTAGGGTTCACAAATACCCAAGTACCCACTAGGGGTTTAGCTCTCCATGGAGCTAAGTACAATCAAAGAAATAGAATGTAAAAGCAATGAATCCATAAAGAAACCCCCTCAATAGTCGTGTTGATGGTCTTGTGGAAAGTTCTCTACTCGTCGTCCAAGAATTCCCTCGTCCGGTATAGGATACTCCTCGACAGAAGCTCCCCTACCAACCTTCTTCCTAAGGAATGACGATGTCGGAGCCGTACAACCTCTCCAAAACCTTGGCCAATACCCCTCAAAAACCCTAGCCGAAGCCCTCTCTCAAGTTGGGGAAAAGATGGAGAAAAGAATACTAAAATCGGGGCTGATTCGGCTTTAAATAGTGCTGAAATCGGGCGACTACACGGGCGTGGATGCTTCACGCACCCGTGCGGAATTTCCACACTGGCGTGGATAATTTCCACACGCCTGTGTGGATTCTCTGAACTCCTGTTTTCTCAGCCGGTTGTGAACAGTGCTGCTACAGTACTTGCTGCAGTATCCGGCCTAAACAACTTCCTGAATCTATACTTTCATCGGAGTAACGCAAACGGGCACACGTTCACATCGTGGATCACTTGCTTCTTCATTGATAGGCAAGTTGGTGGAGCTCTTGTTCTATGTGCATAAGTCAGAATACTCGAGTGTGACTGTCTTTGTGCCCCTCCAAATGGATGTGCCAAACTCGAATACGAGGAGGTTGGCACACACTCTAGCATCTCACATCCGACCTCTGTCTTCGCGTTTGAACCTTAGCAAGATTTCCTCCAAAATCGATGCATTGTGATCCACATTGGCTTCTTTCCTTCATACTCGGCCTCACAACCCTACATGCACGAAAGTAACATACAAACACACATATTAGTGTAAAAACCTGAGAAAAGTAATGCTCAACATAAGGAATGAACGCTTCGCATTCATATCGCACAAGCTCTTATCAGTCTGAATCACTAGGAACTTAAGATGGAATTCCTCCACCCCGTCACTCGCAGGGAATCTAATCCTCCTCAGCCTCCTATGTTTGCCTTAAGTATGGGAACCTTACGAGAAGAAATCAATCAAACCCTAAGTCTAATGGTCAATCAATCCCTAATCCGGAAATCTAGCTATACCTAACCTCTTAGAACATGCATAGATCTATCATGGCATAGGTGTCATCAATGCAGGGGTGATATAAATTGATCAATCAAGATTTATAAACAATAATCGAGGGACCCAGATATATAATTCCTCTCAAATTAGGTTCTCATAGATCAAAGAAAGTAAAACATCGAAGCGCAAAGAGAGCCACAAGACCAAATAATGAATAAATAATTATTCAATGTGTTCCGAGACTAACTCCCTCTAAGTTCTCCAAAGGTCTGGGATTAGTGGATCCTAAGGTTTTCCGGATGACATGTGTCACACACGCCCTCCTCCATTAATGATCGTTGATCTTTTCTTGAGAAAATCAGCAGAATCTGCTGAAATATCGATGAAAATCACCTCCAATGCTCTTGCTCTCCATAAACTCGGCCACCCTAACTCTTTGGCGAAAGAATCTCCCTTCAAATTAAGAAAACTAAGGTATTTATATTAATCGGCAAGTTCCTCGAATTCGTTCCAAAAACTCAGACGCCCTAACTCCTTGGCGAAAGAATCTCACCACGGGTATTGTGATTCAACAACTTGCTTCATTTTTCTTCAAAACTTCCTCGAATTTGCTTCTTTATTTCTAAAACAGAAATAAAGGTCATTGTAAACAAAATAATGAAATTTTGCCTTAATGAGGTGCTAAACAAGTACAATTTCACACTAGATATAGTGTAAATGATATAGAAAATATGATCAATTTAGCACTTATCAGTACTCAACATCAAGAAGGTAGTATTTTCCTAGAAAAAATGGACAAAACATTCAACCTTTATTTTTAGAAATTTATATAATCAAGGAAGAAAGTATATAATATTGCTATAATATTAAACCTGGGAGAATATTCAAACATATCTAAATTTTAAGTCAAAATCACATCCGGCAGGCAAGCACATTTTGTGTGATGCACTTGCATACTAGAAATTTACCAACTAAATTTGCACTAACCCTGTAAACTAGAAGTTAAATAGATAGCCTTGCAACTGGATGATAATTTTAGCAAATCATGAAAATAAGAAAGAATATGTGATACCTTGAAAAAAAAGATACTAATTTGGGTTGAATTCTATATCAGGATGAAGCGATGTGCCTGGTTGTTTAACAAACAAATCTCTAATAGCACAAATGGCTTTGAGCATATCATTAAAATACTGGCTCAGTGTTGCACCCGATCTAATAAAATCAATTTTAATTGACCGATTTTTTGCATAATGATCGACTATGTGGAGAAATACTATCACTTATTCCTCTACCGCAACGTGGATGGTATCCCTAAAATGACCACATTCTTTTAATATAGCACATAGTTTAAAGAAAGTATCTTTGGTCATGCGTAAGTATTCAACGCAGTTATGAACTTCTCCATCTAAGGTGCTCAAGGTAGTACTTGTCGTCGTTCCTAGTTAGACATCATGACTAAAACAATATCCATAGTTGCAAACACAGGTGCATCGATGTAAATAGGATCAACTAAACTATCATTAGCCATTGAAGACTATGTTTGAGAAAGAAAAATTTTATGAATACATAACATTATACAATTGCATATTGCAGGCACGCACACACACCAAAAAGAAACACACCCTTCACATGTATAATCATTCAATGTTAAATTAGATAGACACAATGATTTAGGTATGCAGATGTTTTGACCTACGATAATGATTTAGGTATACAAGAGAATTTCATTTAAGAAGAATTTCCAAATGACTTGTAAACAATGATGATCCCATTTACAATTGAACCATGTACAACTTCAAATATATATATATATATATATATATATATATATATGCATGGATGCTTATAACAAAAAATAACAATAAACTCTCAATGGATGGCAAGACTGATGCTTATAAATAAGGTAAAATATTTATACATATACTTTTTAAAAAATATATATATTAATATTTTTAAACAAAAATTCTTTTAATCAAATCAGGAAGATGGTTTAATATAGAGATGACATTGAATGGAAATAATGTGCATAGAGTCATGAATCTAATATCAAGTTTTCAACAAGCAAATAACATTAATTCCAAAGTATACAGATGATAAGTCTATCAGACAGGCATAACATATAGCTACTCTACTGGTGCATTGATAGTGTATTTTCACTCAGTTTGAAAACCGTTTTGGCATCAGCTAATAATATATGTTTTTCAAAGTCCACAGAAAAGCTAATCGTTGTGGCACAATTTTCATCTTGTAAAATTCAGAGTTTTATAGAAATACCATTGTCAAAATCTATATACATTTTTAGATGAGTAGCATAGTTATAGGCAACTTTAGAATTGAAAACTCATAAGATGTCTGTACATAACTTGGCCCGAGAAACAGCTTTGCTTGTTTGCTCATACGCACTAGACACATTAAAAATTGATTAGATGAGTGTTTTTATTAGGAGGCTAAAAAAAACAGTTCATTTTTAGTCTATTGATATCATGCAAAAAAGAAACATTTTAGGAATACATTAGGGATATTAGTTCAGTCAAAGTGTTAACATACACAATTTACGATGATCATGTTTGAGAATATCATATTCAAAATTCCCTTTCAAATAGTTGTCTTAACCAAAACAAGAATCTTTGGAAATGGACATACCAAATACAATTAGAAACAAAAACATCCATTGCACAGATAGAGTCACCTCAAGGAGCCCTCTTAAGAATTGCAATGTCACAGGAGGCAAACGTTGACGATTAATATGAAATTTTTTCAGAACAGGGAGTGTTGAGGGGGCCCAGCAATCACAAGCATCTCCATTTCTAAATCCAGAACTTTTCATAACAATCAATACGAAATCTTGATCTTAATGGTCTCCTTTGCATGAAACTTAGAATAAACACTTGAAAAAATATATAACGCAAAAAAGATCAATAGATATAGCCATGTAAAAAAGACTCCAATCCAAAAAAAATCGCACCCCATGAACAACAAACCATGAGAATCGATCTTAGAGCTCTTGAAATATGTGACCTTTCTTCCTCAAACAGCGTAAAACCCTTGATTTTTCCTAGCAATACAAAATGATTCAGCCTTTTTCTTCCTCAAATCAAACAGAACCATGTCTATGAAACCAAAAAATCTACAAACAAAAAAAAACCACATCATATCACCCAAAATACATATAGAAATCCAGGAAAATTAGAATCAAAACTCACTAAATCAAAGAAAGAAGAGACAACAGCTCGCAACTACAACCAAATCGATCTATACAACGAGACCACGGCTTCTAATTAAAACCCATCTGAGGTCCCCATTTCAACAGCCAAATCGTTGAAAAATAGCACCAAATCACAAGGGAAAACAAGGGGAATCAATTTGAAAGGGAAACTATAAATGATCTAGAGCAGCTTGTAACCCTACTTCTATAAATTAGTGATCTAGAGGAAAGGGGGGGTTCATGACGTCACTAGTCAAGAGTACGAAAAGGAAAGTGGAGAATCTAGAGGAGTTAGATGAGATTTGTCAATGTCAACGGCAATGATGGTGTCACCGGATAGAAAGTAGGAGGAAAGAGCGGAGAGAAGGAAGAAGATGAGATTGGGAGGCAGATCGAGGTGAGAAAAAGTTTACTACCAAAGAGTTCAATCGGGTTTGGGGAAGTGGGAGAAACTCATTTTTTATATGGTCTCCACTTCACCCACTTTAGTAAGATATCTACTAAAGTGGGTTTAGTTATATTTCTACTTCAGTGTGAAATGGGGGAACTATTATTTCCCCGACACTTCCCTCACTTCAAGATAAAAGAACGTATGAAGTGAGGGAAGTCAACCCACTTCCCACAGTTCCCCAACACTTCAGTCCAAATGAACAGATCCTAAATCTACCAATTATTCAACTCGAGATTTAATAAATGAAAAGAATATAAATTTATGGATAAAAAAAAATTTATTTGTGTTATTATCCAATAATTTATAAGTATTTATAAATTTATTAAAAATAATTATTTAACTAATAAAATATTTAATATTTTGTATAATTCAAACAATAAGTGGAAGATCCAAAATTTTACCTGCATCTTGCTTTTTTTTCTCAAATTAACCTAAAATTTCTTAAAATATAATGTTCATAATTATAAAAAAATAAAATATTTTTAACGCCTGAACAAAGAGACTGGTTAAAAAAAAATTGTCTTTGACGCATTTATAAAAACAGCATCATATTAAGAGCCTTATAAAAAAAATTTAATTATTGTATATATCCCTATAATTGTGTACTTTTGTCTTTTTAGTCATAATATTTTTAAGTACAATTAAATACTCATATTTAGTCGAATTGCATCGTTCTAGTCCACAGCAATATTTTTAGGTATAATATATACCTAAAAATATTGCAATGACTAAAAAGATAAAAAATACATAATGACAGGGACTTGTACAGCAATTAAGTCTATAAAAAATTTAATATTTTGAATAAATATTTTATTGACCCACTAGCCGAAACGGCATGATATTAAAAGCCCTATCCTGACAAATATTTTTTTTAAACATACATAAAAATTCATATTCAAAACCACTCCCGCTCAACACATCCTTGTTGGTTAAAAAAATAAAATATTTTCAGGTTGCTCATTCGCAGGCACATTTATTAAAATTAATAGCATTATATAGATATTTTAATAAACACAAAAAAAAAAAACAATTTTACAAAAATAAAGCACGAGCAATTCATGTGTCAAATACTAGTGGTATTGGTATCAACACAGCTTCTGACAAACAAAATGAGATTTTTCCCGGCCATGGATAAAAGAAAACCAATAAAAATCAGTCCGCAGTAAAAATTTCTATTTTCTTCAAACTTTGTAAACATCCTACAACTGAGATGATATGTGAGATCAAGTAACAAATTTTCTATTAGCCTGGCAACACTGAAACAAAACACAAATAGCTCTTCCATCCCAAAGTACAACACCACCAGGATACAGTCCAGGTATTCACACAGGAAACACAGCCCATCAAGGACAACAGATCAAAACAAAAACTACGCCGGCAACAGATACCCTTGATCCAACATTTCAAGATACCAGCCTTACATTAGGTAAAAAAATACTGCAACAGTTCATGCCAAGTAATCAAGTGAGAAACACCCCCCTCCCCCACCCACAATAGTGCCTCAACAGACAAGTGAGGACCAAAGGGATGCTGCACTTGGGAGATGAGTACATGATGCCCACCGAATGACAGACTCTGAGACCATTAGATCAAGCTGATCCAGCTCACCAAGACCAATGGTGTGGTTCCTCCTGCTGTGCAAGCCGATGACTCGTGAACTGACACCCAACCCTCTTCTGAATTCTGGTCTTTTATTATCAATTTCTCTGATTTCATGTGCAGAACTTGCAGAGGAATCTGGAGGCATGAAAAGTTTCTCACAGCTAGAATCTGAAAACCGGTGAAAAGTAAGATCAGTCTTAAGTTTGAGGGGAAAAATGAAAACAAGATCTGATGCCCGAGTACAGTTCTACCTATTTGGGTTGTATTGGGAGCCACCATGTTGATCTGCGAAGCAGATTCAGATTGTTGCTCACCAGAGGAAGATGGACTTAGAAAAGAAAAGCTCGAAACAAATGGAACTGAAGTTGAGAATCGAGGACTGCTACACTCGCAGCTGCAGTCAAAGGAGAAACCTGTACCAGTAGAGGGTGTGGTTTCAACAAGGAAGGAGGAGAATGATGACCTACACGTAAATGCTGAGGACTGGTCCTGCTGGTTTTCACAGGGTATAGGATTATCCAGGCCAAAACTGAAATCACGAGTTTTGCAGATGACAGAAGTAGATAAAGTAAAGCCTACTAAATCTTTTTGCCCAAAACCAAATTCATTACTTTTGCTATTTGGGCTTTGAGCTTGCTGCGCAATGCCCTTGACCCATGGATGATCTGTGAAAAAAGCAGAAACGTTATCTAAGAACTGCAACTGCTATATTTTGAATCACCTTCCACATGAATATTTCATGGGAGATGAATCTGCAAGATGATAAATTTGTCTTCAGCATTTAAGTAGTTTCCATGACTATAATAATAACAAAAGAAAAACCATGATTCTCAAAAGCAGATACATTAAAACACCAATATCATTTGATTGCAAGGATGAAGAAGAAATTATAATGAAGGGTAAATTTTTTAGTAAATCACCAAACTTTGACTAATTTTCACTTTGATCACTGAACTTCAATTTGTATCAATTTGATCACTCAATTTTAATTTCATTTCACTTGATAGTAAATCAAGAGATTTCAACCTCCAAATGAATGATGTGGCTCTTTTTCGATGATGTGGACACCTCTAATAGACTTAATAATGTGTCAATGGGAGGACTAACGTAGATTTTTAAACAGCCATGTAATCAATTGGGGGTTGAAATCCTTGATTTATTACCGGTTGAAATAAAATTACAGTTGAGTGACCAAATTGATACAAATTGAAATTCGGTGATCAAAGTGAAAATGAGTCAAAGTTTAGTGTCCTAAAAAATTTACCCTTATAATGAATGGTGGCTAAATGCTGATTCTAATAAATCTGACGCCGCTTGCCATTATATTAGTTCCTTTAACTACGTTTAAGTATCTGGACAAAATACTAGGATAAGAAAGTCAAGCCAAAAAACAAATAGTTATAGACGAGATCGATGAATACTGACAATTTTGTTTCATTATCGTATGAAGAACAGGAGAGATTTGTGCATTTACGATCCTGATAACATTCGAACATTAATATCTGAAAAAGTAAGTTTTTAAAATGCACTCTTAAATTCAACTAAAGGTCACAAAAATGGTAAGGTAAAGAATCTCTGCAAGACAAACCAAGGAATTAGCCTCCAATAGACAGAATTTAAACAAACAATTCAAGCTCACCTAAAACCTCTTTGGCGCTGAGCCTCCGAGAAGGATCCCTACAAAGCATTCCTGCAATCAAATCTTTTGCAGATTCAGATACATGATCCCATGGATCAGAAGGAAACCGCAATTCAGCAGACCTAACCGAATCAAAAATTCTCGACTTTGTCTTCCCCCTAAAGGGAGGCATCCCACTCAGAAGAATATACAGAATAACCCCCGCACTCCAAACATCAGCTGCTTGATTGTAACCCCCAGCTAGCACCTCAGGAGCTATATAAAAAGGACTCCCTACAGTCCCATGCAAGCTCTGACCTGCAAAAACCAATTCCAGATCAGAACTCATTAAGCACAAATAAAAGGTCCAAAACCTATAAGTGATTCTGAGAATCCCATGAATACCAGGTTTGATATAAGTTGCAAGCCCGAAATCCGCCAGCTTAATGGGGGACGACAATGACTTGGTAGCCAACAAAATGTTCTCCGGCTTGAGATCCCGATGAACAACACCCTTATCGTGACAATACATCACCACTTCCATAAGGCACTGGAACAAAACCGCAGCCTCTGGCTCAGGAAACCGGCCATGCTTCTCAAGCCGATGGAAGAGCTCTCCGCCTGCACAAAGCTCCATGACAAGGTGCACAAATCTAACATCCTCATACACAGCCTTGAGGTCAACCACATTTGGGTGGCCTGAAAGCCTGGCCATGACCTCAATCTCAAGCTTCACACTTCTGAGGTCATCCGGGCAGAGAAGGCAGTCCTTAGCAATAGATTTACAGGCCAATGTCTCGCCGGTGAGCATATCAGAGCATGCTCGGATAAGCCCGAACTGTCCCGAGCCCAACTTCTGGCCAAGTGTGTACCTGTCCTCAAGGTAGGAGATATGGGGAGTCTCCAAGATGGGATCTTTGAGACCAGGAACCTTGTAGCAGTTGCAAGGGAGGTCGATGCCATTGCTCCTCGCGACAGCCATCAGATAAGAGGTCTGCTTATTGGTCTCAAAGGCAAATCAATCCCAGTATCGAATCAAAACCCATGCGTTCTTATCATAATACCTCACCTAAAAAACAACACCACAAAATTCATCAAAGAAGCAGTTTTATTTCCAATCGTTATCCCCAATTTCATTACAGTGATATTCGAAGAACAAAACCCTAGACTCCGTATTCCCAACAAGCCGAGGGATCCAAGCGGGAAACAAAAACGAAGTTCAAAAATTCGACTATTAGCTGAATAAAGATATCAAATCAAGATCTAAACCCTAATTGCAAAGCCCAGAAATTTCACAAACCCAACCTTAAAACAAACCGAAACATTCCCAAAAATCCACCTAGAAAACCCAAACAAGACCGGATCATCACTGAAAACATCAGAAAGCTTCCATTCTGAAACAATTCCAGCAAATAAGAAGCATAAATAGGTGCAAAATCAACAGATCGGATCAAATTAAACTCATTCAACCAACTGAAATTAAAAAATAATTTAAAGAAAAACAAAAAACCAAAGAAAACCCCACAGGAACAGCAACACCAACAATAATAAGAGAGAGAGAGAGGGCTTGCCTTGGAGCAGAACAAAGACAAGTTAGTAGTTCCAGCGGAGAAGAAAATCACGGTTTCGCAAGAACCAGAGAAGAAGAAGGAGAAGGAGAAAGGCTGCGTGTAAGCGTCCCCACGGAATTCCGGTGGAGTGGAGTGGAATCCCACTTTCAACTTTCAAGTGCTATTACTTATAACAAAAATTTTTTTATTTGTTTTATTTGTCTACTTTTATATTTATTAAGAGGCTCAGCCACCCCTTGAAATTTCAAAAATATTTTCCCATTCTTCCTTTCGGTTTTTATTTATTTAATTTTTTAAAATAATTCATATTATTATAACGGTGTATTAGATTGGCAAAAATTTGAGTTACCATACAGCACAAGTTCTTTTTTCTTTTTTGATTTATAAAAATTTTCTTTGCGAAAAACTTAATAACCAAGTTCAAAATGTGTTGGATGCAATAGTGTCATAGAGCTCCAATTGTGGTAGTAGTCTTATAATTTAATCCCTATTTTAGTCGGGTAAAGTTTTGAGGTACAGTATAGCACAAGTTCTCTTATTCTTTGTTTAATTTTTTAAAAATTTGGTTTGCAAAAAGCTTAATGCCTAGGTTTGAAATGTGCTGGATGCAGCGGTGCCATATAGCTCCAATTGTGGTAGTAGCTTTATATTTCAATCTCTATTTTCGGTCGGATAAAATTTTGAAGTACAGCATAACACAGGTTCTTTTAAAGCTTGTTTGATTTTGTAAAAATTTAATTTGTTAAAAAGTTTAATGCCGAAATTTGAAATGTGCTAGATATAATGGTGCCATAGAGCTCCAATTGTGCGAGCAACCTTATAATTTAACCCCTATTTCGATTGGGTAAAAACACATAAGCAAAATCTAAATGCTGCTTCTGCTCATGCCCCCGATTACTTATGCTGGTCTTACTTAAAAAAATCAACTATTTCATCCTCTTTATAAAGTCAATATAGAAATTCATATCATTATATAAACATTAAAAAAAAATTCATACAATTAAAAACATCAAAAACCTTTTAATTAAGCTATTAGTTTAAACATCATTAATATTCATAACTCAAAGATGGCAAATAATTTCATAAGTTATTTGTTAAAACATCTCTTATTCATTAATTTTAGAGTTACAATAAATTATTAGTCTTAATTCATGTTCCCCTTCCCCCAACACAAAACTCTTTCTCGTTTAATCATTCAAAACTTGCTGCTCTTTTGTTGATTATGAAGAGAGAGAGACCTGAAAGTTGACTCTTTAGGGTGACCTGTTTTGTCTTGTGGTGGGCCCCACACATGTGCTTTGAATAGCATTCTTTGCGGGGGCTTTTTCTCTCTTATATATTAAAGCTAATATTAGTATAATTTTGTATTAACTAATTTTGAAATAAGATATTTTTTTTAGTGTCAACCAAAACAATAAACATGCATTTAGAAGCCATGTTGCATAGTTCGAGAGAATAATAGCAACCAAACTCAAAACAGAAAATATATATTATTTAGGTTTAATAAGAAAACTTTTCTTGTTGATATAAAGATAATTAATTTTTAAAATGGCTAATGGAAACTCATAATGATTGTATAAAAAACAATAGTTAAAAATTGAAAATAATTTCAAAAGTGTCTCAACCAGTATATTTGCTATAACTAGTATACTCAAATCTTACTTTATTTTCCTAAACAATAATATCTATAATAACATCATTTTTTTTATAGAAATGTGTAATTGAATTTCATTAATAGCCAACGACCATTTGGTTTATTGTCATCGGGTTCCTTGCATAGGGTGTTCTCTTCGAGTGTCGAGTGTGCTCCCTGAGTTCGATCCTCATCTCGCACAAGGTGAGGGCAAGGTTCAGTGGTGAACGCTGCTCCCCCATGTGTTTGTTCCTGGGTTCCGACGCTTGTCACCTTTCTCAAAAAAAAAATTCATTAATAATATATGTTTATAAAATTAGCTTTCTGATTTATATATTTAGGAGGACACTTCAATATCTAGGTCGAGTTAGGATTCCCTCTGAAGTCAAATGTAATAAGAAAAAAATATGAAGAACAATTTCGAGATCAGTAGCACTGGAATCCTCTACTGAATTCTCTCTTATATGGTTGATTTTCTTTGTTTTTTTTATAGCTCGTTTATTGGCTCATTTTTCCTCAGTTTTCTTATATGGCTTATTTAGTAAAGAAGTGGGTGAAGTTTACTATCTTTGAGAAGAATTATTTTCCTCCTTTCAATGGCCAAATAAGGTTTCATCGGTATAAGAGATTTTTTTTTTCTCCATTAAATTGGTGAATGGCTCTAACAACCTCACGATGTTTCTCTCTCTCATAGATTTGTTAGATGAACATAGGTAGAATCTTTTAATTGGTCCCTCTATTATTTTAAAACTGTCAATTTAGTTCCTCTATTAAAATTTACACCAATTGAGCCCCTTTACTTTTTAAAATAAGAAATTTCAGTCCACACACAAACAACCATTCTCTTTGCAATTTGTGTGTACTGCCGTGGTTTTTTTTAATAAATATTAATCAAAAACTAATAAGCATAAGGAAAAGTACATGCAATGCAACCTTCAAATCCTTAATTAAATGCTGCATTAGAGAAGAATGAAACTTGTTCTTTCCAATGTGAATGATCTACCAAATTAGCAGCCATTAATGGTTCTTCATTGATTCATAGAGAAGATTGACTAAAACCTAATAAGCATAAGAAAACCAGGTAAAGTTTTTTTCTTATTGGAATAAATAAGCAAGCATTAATGGAGGAATAGATAAACTTTACTCCTATTTGATAGCATTTAATTAAAAAGAGAAAGAAAAGGAAGAAGAAGAGAACAAGTTAGTTATCATTGATTATATATAAACATTTTAGATAAAGAGATGAGTATAAAATGGAGAAATTAAGAGAGAGAAGAAGAAGAAGAAGAAGCAGCAGTATATAGAGAAGAAATTAATAAAGAAAAGGATAAAGGTTGGATTTCTCTGATAGAATACGGAGGAAGAGAGGAAATGCAACGTCTTTGAGTTGCTTTTAGAGCTTAGATGAAGAAGTGGGAATGAGAGAAGGAGGTGTTGTGGCGGATGAGGGCAATGATGCCGACGGAGAGCATCGCAAGGGAGAGAAGGATGAAGAGGAGGAGGGTACAGATGGGGCGGCGGCCATGGTTGAAGGAGATCAGAGGGGAATGATCATCATTGTCGGAGACTGATTCAGATTTCCCCGTATTGGTGCCGATCCTTCTCGTCTCCTGCTGATCTGCAAGTTTCCAACACCAAGTACACCACACACTCCGCTGAAATTAAGATTAGATTGCAAAATAGAGCAAAATACAACAGAATTAGATATAACAACTAGAAGATCAGAGGATCCTAAGACCCTGGAGATCATCCACACATAGTCACAAGAGATGATAGACAAAGGAAGAAGAAAAAAAGGATAAAAAGACGCTAAGTCTTCAGATAGAAAACCCTAGCCCATGAATGGCTCCCTTTAAATCACTCCCAATCGTTCAACTGCTTCATCTGCTGACATGTATCCCTTAACTAGACCCATCGATCACTATGTAGCTGATTAATACCAGATTATATGTGTAATCAAAATATAATTAATAACTTACTTAACCACATGTAATTCACCTTTATCTCCTCAGTTCAGTCACCGTTCAAATCAGGGTATTCAGGACCATTGAGATATTGACTTGCATCAGTCCCTCCCCCTTAACATTCTCCTTGTCCTCAAGTATTTAGTGACTAGAAATTTGGGTATCTTTTTCGCAGTTCATCAAAGAACTCCCATGTCGCTGCTTCTTTTGGTGCATCCGACCACTAAACTAGGACCTTCATATCAGCTCTATTAAATCTTTTGAACAGTTGGCGATCTAGAATTGTAATAGATTCTCGAGTTGCCAATTTTGCACCATGTACAAAATAAGGAATGACGGGAAGCACCAATTGTTGTCCCACTCTCTTTCTCAGCTGGGATACATGAAATGTATGGTGAATTTTAGACACCACTGGCAATTTAATATTATAAGCAACCTTGCCCACTCTAGCCTCCACCTCAAAGGTCCAAAGAACCGTGCAAGTAGTTTATGATTCTCCCTTGGGACTACTGATTGTTGCCTGTATGGTTTTAGTTTTATAAAAACCAAGTCTCCCACCTGAAATTCCCTATTAACCCTCTTTCTATCTGCAATCTGCTTCATTCTATTTCTGGCTTTACAAAGCTGTTCCTTGAGGCTCTTCATTATGGACTCCCTTACTAGTAGACTCCTATCCAACATATCAATTTTGAAGCTTCCTGACTTGTAGGGAATGTGCATAGGAGATCCTTGACCATACACCACTCATAGGGGCTTACTTTAAGAGAAGAGTGGAAACTGGTGTTGCACCACCATTCTGCTAGAGGTAACCACTTCGCCCACTCTTTAGGTTTCTCACTACTCATAGACCTTAGATATTGCTCTACACACCTGTTTACAACCTCAGTTCACTCCAAAATATGCTCAGAAAAATAAGGTCGCAGTCACTTACAATGGACTTAGGCAATCCATGTAACCTATAGATATGATCCAGGAACAATTGGGCTACAATCATGGCAGTGAAAGGATGAGATAGTGCAATGAAATGCGCATATTTACTCAATCTATCTACAACAACCAAGATAGTACTTTTCCCCTATGACATTGGTAGACCCTCTATGAAATCTAGGCTGATATCTTCCCAAACCCCTGCGAGTAAAGATAGTGGTTGTAGTAGCCCCGTCGGCAATGTATTCTCTCCCTTGTTCTTCTGACATACTTCACACTCTTGGACGAATTCCCTAACAGCTTTTCGGTTTCCTGGCCAATAGAAATAGTTGCCTATTCTCTTTTTTATTACCTCTATTCCGGAATGTCCTCACCAAGAACTGGAATGAAACTCCTTCAACAACAATTGTTTTAGATTTGGATCATCACCTATAACCACCCTTCCTTTCCTCATGAGTTGTTCCTAGTTCCAAGTGTAGTGAGTTTTATAATTAGGATCTTTTTGTAGTTCTTCAATTAGCCCTTTCATTTCTTCATCCTTCTTCCAACTATCTCTGATTCGGTCCCAGATCTTTGAGTTTACTACTGAAATTGCCATCACGCTAAATTCCCTCGACAAAGCATTGACCACAATGTTTTCTACCCCCTTTTTATAGATAATTTCAAAGTCGTAACCCATCAACTTTGCTAACCATTTTTGCTGCATAGGGATGTTAATTCTTTGTTGTATCATAAATTTTAGGCTTTAATGATCTGCTTTGACCTTAAAGGGTCTTACCAACACGTAACGTCTCCACCTTTGCACCGCTATTACAATGGCTAACATTTCTTTCTCATAAATAGACAGTGTCGTGTTTCTATCAGACAAGGCCTTGCTCATGAAAGCGATTGGTCTCCCTCGCTGCAATAGAACTACACCAACCCAGTGTTCACTAGCATCATACTCTATAACAAACTCTTCACTGAAATCCGCCAAGGTTAGCAGGGGGGCATTCACAATGGCAGACTTCAGCTTACTGAATGCAATGCTACTTCCTTAATTCCACCCAAATTGATTCTTTTTGAGTAAATTAGTCAATGATCTAGAGATTTCTCCATACCCTTTGATAAACCTCCTGTAATACCATGCAAGACCCAGAAATCCCCTCAGTTCTTTAATGGATTGTGGTACTGGCCAAGATATAATTGATTCCACCTTCTGTTTATCCATCTCAACCCCCCCTTTACTAATTACATGCCCCAAGTAGTTAATCTTAGTGACAACAAACAAACATTTACTCCTTTTAGAATATAGTTGCTAAGTCTATATTACAGATATTACTGATTCCAAATGCTCCAAATATAATGCCCAAGACTTGTTGTATACTAGTATGTCATCAAAAAACACCAATACAAATCTACTGAGGTAAGGCCTGAATACATCATTCATTAGACTCTAAAATGTGGAGGGGGCATTAGTCAAACCAAAGGGAATGACTAAAAACTCATAGTGCCCATCGTGCATCCTGAATGTTGTCTTGTTAATATCTTCTTCCTACATCCTAATCTGGTGATATCCAGATCTCAAATCCAGCTTTGAGTAAAATTCAGCACCTTTTAACTCATCCAGTAGTTCTTCAATCAAGGGAATTGGGAACTTGGCCTTAACTGTCTTTTCATTAACAGCTCTATAATCCATACAAAGCCTCCAACTGCTGTCCTTTTTCCTAACCAACACAACAGGTGATGAGAAAGGGCTTGTGCTAGGTCTAATGACCCTTTGTACAACATCTTGCCAATCAACTCCTCCATGACATTTTTTTGATATGTTGGATATCTGTAGGGCCTCACACTGATCGGGTTTGTTCCATCCTTGAGTACAATTTTGTGGTCATAGCTTCTCTAAGGTGGTAATGCTTGCACTTCACTAAATACCTCATCATATTACAACAACAATCATTCTAATTGCAACTTCTGTTCATCATTTTGGAAATCTTGAAATCCTGCAGTTCCCTAGTTGTTGTCCTTAGTCTGTACTTGTAGTGAACACAACTGTACTGATTGCAATTGAGGAGGTAGTTTAAGCATTTTCTCTAAGGATTTCCCTCGCATCAACTGTAGCCTAGGCAGGGGTGAACCCCTTAGGACAACCTTTTTTTCATTGATGATGAACTCCATCCTTAACTGCTGAAAGTCCCATAAGATTGGACCAAGCTGAATTAGCCACGGGATCCAAAGGACCATCTGACACTCTTATAATGGCAGTACCAACAAATCAGCTTAAAATTCTTAGCCCTGCATCTTCCAAATCAAACCACAGTGATAGTAGGGCTACTTGACACTTGACATTTTAGCTTTTTAATAGTACATGTATCTATAAAATTGTGCGTACTACCCGAGTCTACCAAGATGTGAATTTTGTGGCCATTAAGTGCTCCACTAACCCTCATCGTTTTATACTCAAGTAATGATGGTATTCCGATTAAGGCCTTCATAGAGATAATTGGTGCTAGTAAATCTTCTTCCATCGGTTCATGTTCACCTTCAATCTTCTCATCTTCCTCATGTTCATCCGTCGGAACCTCTTCGGCATAAACATCCAACTTGAACAACTATTTTCCCTTGCATTGGTGTCCAGGAGTGTACTTCTCATCACACACAAAGCATAGACCCTAGCTCCTCTTCTCCTCTAATTCCTTGCCAGTAAGCTGTCTATACGGTCTTGCAGGAGGTTTTTTTTATTTCCCAATTGCCGCTTCTATCTCCGATGTAGCTGCCCTCTTCTTGCTGAATTTTTGGGGTAGGTAATAGTGGGTTGTTTTTTCTGCAACAGCTTGCCTCTCTTCTGACCACTGTCTAATACCAGTTCCTACAACTTTGCTAAGCTTATCACCTGCGGTAAGTTCTTGGTGCCAAACATTTTCACACAGTATTGTATCTCATCTCTTAACCCACCCAAGAAGCGACTGACCCTGTATTCTTCTTTGAGATTTACTCTATTTATCAACTCATCTAACTTGTCTAAATAGGTATGTACAACTGCCGAAGGTGCATTAATTCCACGATCGGATCTATGTGAGCTTCAGTTCCAAATCTAGCTGTCAAGGCACTCACATATTCTTCCCATTCTGGTGCTTCACTAGTATTTCTGTCGTGTATATAACTCATATGCCACTGTAACGTTCACCTCTCTATGTGAATAGTAACTAATTTTACCTTACCATCTCAAGGTGTCTCATCATATTCAAAATATTGTCGGCACCTATATAACCATCCAATCAACCTTTCCCCACTGAACTTAGAAAACTCTAAGCGAGTAAGTTTAGGTTGAATTGGTTTGCTTAATCCAATCTCCTTGTTCAGTTTAATAATAGATGTAGAACTAGAGGTTGATTGATTACCAATTGTAGTCTGCAAGGTTAACAGTAAAGACCTCACCTCATCCATGCTCTTTTCTTGTTGTTCCCGCATCTTCTCCTGTTCTTCCCGTACCTCTTGCATTGACTTCTCCTATTTCTTTGCCAATTTCTCTGTTTGTTCCTTCAAGTATGCCCGTAGGTTTTTTTCCACCCTCTTAAGACATTGGCCCCGAGTCTCCATCGGTCACGAATCAAACCTGCTCTGATACCAAATGATGCAAATTTCCATGCATTGGTACCGATCCTTCCAGTCTCCTGCTGATCTGCAAGTTTCCAACACCAAATACACGCAACACTCTACTGAAATTAGGATTAGATTGCAAAATAGAGCAAAATACAACAGAATTAGATATAACAACCAGACGATCAGAGGATCTTATGACCCTGGAGATTATCCACACATAGTCACAAGAGATGATAAACAAAGGAAGAAGAAGAAAAGGATAAAAAGATGCTAAATCTTCAGATAGAAAACCCTAGCCCACGAAGAGCTCCCTTTAAATCAGCCCTAATCCTTCAATTGCTTCATCTGCTGATACGTATCCCTTAACTAACCCCCACCGAGCACTATGTAGCTAATTAATACCAGATTATAGCTTAAAACATAATTAACAACTTACTTAACCACATGTAATTCACCTTTATCTCCTGGGTTCAATTACCATTCAAATCAGGGTATTTAGGACCTTTGAGATATTGACTCGCATCGGAGATGATGACGGAGACCAAAACGGCGCAGTAGATAGAGGTGGAGGCAGAGATGGAGGAGAGAAGAGGATAGACGGTTGAGATTCGCCAATGGTGACCATTGATGAGGCCTGATGATGATGAGTTTGGAGATGACCGAAGTGGAATGGAGTTGTTGGGGGTGTAATGCGAAATTACCAAAATGGGTTTGTAAGGTAGCTATGTAGGCGAGGATAGTTTGGTCTTTTTTTTCTCTATTAAAAAAAAAGCCACATCAACACACATAGACAGCAAATAAAGCGGACGTTTGTGTATGGACTAAGATTTCCTATTTTGAAAAGTAAAAGGACTCAATTGGTGTAAGTGTTATAGTAGAGGGATTAAATAGACATGTTTGCAATAGTAGAGGGACCAATTAGGGAATTTTACCATGAACATATATTCTGACCTGATTTATTAGGTAGGGATGACATCACTTGTCTGCAAATCTAAACATGATATGTATATAGGTAATTTATATATTATAATTTATAAATAAATATAGTGGAAATTGCCAAAAAAAAAACCCCTAAGTTTGTAATATTACCAAAAACACCCACTTAATTTGGAAATCCCTAAAAACCCTTTCCTTTTAAACTCAGTGTTTTCCAAACCCACAAACCATGTAACGGTGGTTAACGGAGTTATTTTTAAATTTTATGGACGAAATTTCCCTTGTATATGAAGTCGTGGCACTGCAACCATTTTGGCGGTTTGAGAGGAAGTCGGGGGTTTTTCTTAGGGTAATCCCAGAAGACGACTTTACTGAAGCTGTATAATTGTTTTTTCTCAACTCGTGTCTTCAGCTTTTCCCTTTCCGAAGTTGTCTCTACTGGCACATCCTCTGTAATTTCAGCTTTTCCCTTTCCACGGGTGTCTCAAAGGAGAAATCCCGCGCAAGTATTCTCCATTTCATCAGTTTGCAATCTAAGGTATTGATTATGGTTTTATGTTAACTATTCTGTTACAAAGAAAGATTTTTCGGTTTTGTTTTGTGATTCTATTTTTATTGTAAGATTTTGAAGTCTACAGGGGATTTCTTGCCTAGGGTTTTGTTAGTCTACAGGGAAATTTCTCAGCTAGGATTTTGTTTTGTTTTACATTTTCGTTTGTGTACACAATCGAAATAGTTTTTTGATTATTATGATTTGTGTAATGTTTGTAATGTATGTTTCCCCTTTCATTTGATACGGTTGTAGTTTTACAAATGAGGCTTCCATTTAAGAAATGAGAGGTTACCGTTTAAATATTGTTGTCTCTGTTTAAGAATCGTTGTCTCTGTTTAAGAAACTAGGTCTCTCATTGAGTCCGTATGCCCTTGAAATCATGCTTTAAAGCTTCAAGTACTTCTCCAAACACATGGGCATGGCTACAAAGTGTTCCAAAAACATCTCCAACATGAAATAATGGTTCAAAATTTTGATCTAATGCAGTACTCCAGCTAAAGTGGTTGCTGCAGTATCACTGCTACAGTACCCCCATCTATAGTACGCTGCTTCAGTAAATACGCTATAGTACCATGACTTGGTTTTCTTCTCTTTTTCCGCCCAAGTCGTATCTCCATGTCTTCCATGGCGTTTTCATGCCCTACAAAGCAAATAATAAGCGATTAAGCATAAAACGGGCATCAATCCTTATAAAAGTACATGCTAACAATAACAAATACATATACTAAAATATGTACATTTAGACACTTATCAAATATCCCCACACTTAAGTGTTTGCTTGTCCCTAAGCAAACAAATCATGCAAAACAAAAATAATGATAAGTGGCTAAATGTATCACCTTCGGCTTAAATAAATACAAGAGTCTACAAGCAATGGATAATGATACACAGATGTTGAGTTACAAATAGTTAGCACAACAGAAAGATCCTATCTCATCTCTTATACGTCTGTAGCATGTGTGTGAACCTTGTATCTAATTTGCCCTGATCTGGTCTAACCTACTGACTTCGATCAATACAGCTCTAGATGCTAATCACTCCACAAACAAAGAATACTAAGTCTTAGAGTGCTAAATGCTACTTCAATGAACAGGTAAGATCCTTCTAATTCATGAACTTGAACTAACTCCTATTTTTCTTCTCTAAACCTCCAGTAGGAAGTCAACAAGATCACTAGGGTTATTATTATTATTATTATTATTATTATTATTATTATTATTATTATTATTTTATTTCATTTGTTTTTAATCCAACTAACGTAGACTGCACCAAAAAAACTTTCTATAAGGTGCACATGCTGGTTAGGCACAAGAGCCACCCAACTACTCGATTACAGTCTTCATAGACGCATTCATGCTTCATTAGCAGAGGAATACTGACATAGACTCATATTTTTTTTTCATTCACCCTAGAACAAATCTTCAGACTACTCTACATTCCACAAAACTAGGGCTAGCTCAACAAGACTTAGAAGTTCTTAAGAGTTCATTGAAAGATAGAACTTAGTGTTCTAAGGCCAAGTACTCAAAGTTGTGTGTTAAGCATACAAGAGAGTTAGAGTAGTCATGTTAGCTACTCCCAGGGCATCAACACAAGATTCAGTGCACCAAGAAAATACTAGAGGTGAAACAGGATTCATTAGAGCACAAAAAGCATGTAACTCACATCAATCATTAAACCATGCTAGAAGAGTCTTACAATAATGAACAACCCATCATAGGTAACACTAGCATGCAAATAATGACCCTAATACATGAAATACACCCATCCCCACACCTAGTATTGTACATTGTCCCCAATGTATACTAATTATGAAAAGCATAGTAATGTATACATTGAAAACAATGGAGGAGGGTGAAAATAAACTTCCTCGATTAATCTTATACACACAGCGAGATATGACCCAAACAAAAGGTGTCGCAAGCTTTTCATGTCGGGTCCAGCTTCCATGAAATGTGGAGAGGCTCACCAAGCTCCCTTAATGCCTTGCAACGCATAAAGGGGCATCATCATGCAAAACAAAATTTAAGATTGCAAAAATTTAAATACTAGGGAGTAGTCAAATACACAAACTAGATAAAATAAAGAAGGTCTTACACAAGGTTGGTAGGGCATCCCCTCCCCAACTTATTAAAATCAAACAAACACACATGCAAGAAAAGTAAAGCAAAGGAACAAGATGAAGAAATAAAAACAAGTGTCTATGCTCAGAAATGAAAAAAGATCATCAAAAGGTGCCGCAGATGGCGGGGCAATGGAGCAGGAAGTAGTAGTGGCCTGTGAGAATGATCCACATGAGGAGATGATGAACTGATGGAAATGCTCTGTGAGCTGGCGCTGACCCTCTAAAACCTGGTAAATCTGTCCTCTCATCTCGCGCTGCTCTTGATGGATAGCCTGAATTTCATCCTCCATAACCTTGAACTGAGAGTCAAAGTCGGATGGAAAAGAAGTGCCGGGGGTAGCATGAGCAGGTGCACCATCAGATTCAAACCCTGACTCATTTGGTTTGCGCTGACTAGATTCTCCCATGGTCAAATGTGGACCAAGTCTGTACGTGCCACTTTTCTTCTCTAATAACCCAATTGCTCGCAAGATAGGTGCTCCAAGAGGTGCCACATCCAAAACTATAGTCATGCCTCAAGTGCGGTCCAACAAGTTCATACCGCGAATCAATCTGGTGATGTAGGGTCCTGCAAAGATGGATCCCAGACGAACACACTGACCCTGATGAATGAAAGCTTCGGCTACAAGGTGCCCAAGATTGATAGGATGCTGCTTAATAATACCATGCATGGTGAACAAGTCGGACTGTGTAACCACCCAGTGCTCTCCTTCTGACCCCTAATAGAACGTGAAATGAGAGCATGAATGTATCTGTGTATGGGGTTCACCAAACGAGTAGCCTTCCGGGTATTTTTGGTGTCACTAGGTGCTAAGGAATTCGAATACTGGTTCGTACTCATGCCTAGTGGATAATCAATGCGGGACCGATTAAGCAGCGACATGCTAATGAATTCATCGTCATAAATCCCCAAGTACTTTGGAAATTCCATGTGGTTCATTTCATAAGTTCTTCCAAAAGCTTGGAATCGAATAGCACCTTGTCTTCGAGTAATAACACTCCTTTCATCTTGCTTTGCCTCAAATGTGCTCAACACCTCTAATGCAAGTTGGCGAAAAATGGGGTCGTCGATTGAAAACAATTCCTCCCAACCATTATGAGCTAATAAGTCCTTCACTTGTTCATCCCACATGAGTTCTCCTAGAATACTTCATTCAATGTGATGAAAGGTACCAAAGGGCTTGGTCTTTAAAATTTCATATCGAGCTTTGTGAAGAGCACTAGAGAAATGGGGTTCTTCGGGGGTCTGAGAATCATCCCTTGGTCGTTTAGAAGTAAGTTTCTTAACATGCGACATTCCTACATCAATAATAAACCATATAAGACTTAAAGGAATCCAAGAGAATGCAAGTTGTGGCATGAAAATTGGTAAAAAATTGAAAAAAACAATAGAATAGGATCCATACGGCCATATGGGGACTGTATGGATACTGTTCAAATTGCAAGAGGTTCCCGTCATCATGAAATTCGAAAAATTTGTACATAAATTCAAGGAAATTCATAACCATGATGCTCATATCACACAAGACAAGCTAAAAACTTGAAACAATCCACAAATAAGCTCAAGAAAGCAAGAAGAAATGGAGAAAGTAAAGTTAAGCCATCAAGGTTCTTGCCAACAAAAGTTTGAGAAAACTTGAGTGGAGCTTGGAGAAAACCACTAGATCTACTTCTCAAAGAGATTAGGAGATGAATTAGAACAAGAAATGATGAGATCCGGCCATGGTTTGATGGATAATGAAGGTTAGAGTTGAATTGGAGAAGAAGGAGAATGAAGAAAGAGAAAAGGTGACAAGATTCCCAAGTAAACTCAACCTCATACGGCCTCAATGAGGACCTCATTGAGGCCGTATGCTCTAGTTCTTCTTCTCGGTTTAGGACAGACAACCTCAATGAGGTCCTCATTGAGGCCGTATGCCCTAGTGTTTTTTCTCTGAATGGGGCAGACGGCTTCAATGAGAACCTCATTAAGGCCGTATGCCCTAGGCTTTCTTCTCTGATTGGGGCAGACAGCCTCAATGAGGTCCTCATTGAGGCTGTATGCAATTGAAATCATGTTTTAAAGCAAGTACTTCTCCAAACACATGGGCATCGCTACAAAATGTTCCAAAAACATCTCCAACATGAAATAATGGTTCAAAATTTTTGTCTAATGCATGAAATGATAGCCAAAACAAGTGTTTCTCATCGATGAACACAAGTAAACAACCACATAGACGATGATAATAATATACAAAGTTATTAGAGCATGGACTTATTCACATTCACAACACTAAAGAAAAAACAAAAAGAACACTAACATGAACACTAAATATGAAAACATGAAATTAAACCCCTGAATGCTTGGGTTGCCTCCCAAGAAGCACTTGTTTAATGTCACGAGCATGACGTACCTTGTTGCTTACCTCACGGGGGTTCAAATAGTTAAAAGTTACCGCCGGTCATCTTTGAATTATTGTTTCTTCTCGGTAAATTCAACGACATCAATGAATGAATTTCAAATTTTTCATGAGTAAAGGGAGGTGAAGATTGTACCTTCTTTTCTTTAGGTGTTGGATGATAATGAGTGATACCTTTCTTCTTCCTTCCACGGACCTCCCTCCAAATTATTTTCAACATTGAATCTTTTTTCTCTTTTTCTTTAGCATTGGTACACATAACCTTCTCCTTTGGCTTCTTCAAATTAGAACTTGGAAGAGGAGGGCGGGAATACAAATTTGTCCACCCGGACAATCACATCCTCCACAATCCCACGAGGCTTCTTTGTTGATCGATCTGCCAATTGCAAAATCATTCTCATGGGTCTAAGTTCATCTAGACCAAGCTTCAAATACATGGTATAAGGCATAACATTGATGCTCGCTCCTGAGTCTGCTAAGGCATTTTCTTGAACTCCACCCTCAAGTACGCATGAAATTATGAAGCTTCCCAAGTCTTTCAATTTTTGTGGGAGCTTCTTCTCCAAAATGGCTGAACAATTTCCCGTGAGTGAAACTATGCCTTCTTCTTCCAGTTTCCTCTTGTTTGTAAGTAGTTCTTTTAAAAACTTGGCATACTTGGGCATTTGAGTTAAAGCTTCCACTATCGGGATGTTTATGTGGAGTTGCTTGAAGATATTGATAAATTTTCTGAATTGAGCATCCTCCTTATCTTGCTTCAATTTGGTCGGATAGGGAATTGGAGGTTTGTATTCAGATGGCTTTCATGAACCCCTTGGTGGAATTTTCTTTTTTTTCACCTTGCTTGCCTTTCTCAGTAACTTTCTCAACTATGTTGGGGTCTTCCGTTTTGACTACCCCAGTTTCCTTGACACTTGGGTGAACTTCACGCTTGTCTCAACCTGTTTCCCGCTTCTAAGGGAAATGGCCTTCAAGTGCTCTCTTGGATTCTCCTCAGTGTTGCTAGGAAGACTGCCTGAAGGTCGCTCAGAGTTTGTTATAGCAAGCTGCCCCACTTGGTGCTCAAGGGACTGTATAGAAGCTTGAAGATTCCGCAAAATGGAGCCTATCTCATTGAACTGTCCGGCATGTTGAGCAAGCTGAGCATTCACCTTACTGAACTGAGTATCCATACTGCTGGTTATGTTATTAAACCTTGACTCAGTGTTAATCATGAACTTGGTGAGCACATCTTCAGTAGTGAATCTCTTCTCTAATATTGGTTGTTGCATTTGGGAACCTTTGGGAGGTGGTGCAGCTTTTTGTTGTTGCCCCCGATTCCATGAAATGTTTGGGTGGTATTTCCACCCCGGATTATAAGTTGAGTTGTAAGGGTTTCCTTGTGGCCTTTGTCCCCCAATATAATCAACATTCTCAATTGGGGCGATGGAAGAGCTAGCAATAGGACATTGGGCGACTCCATGCCCTCCACCACAAGTGCTACAACTCATCACTGACTCTGACTTCGAGCTACTACCCATGAGCATGTCTAGCTTCTGAGACAACACATCAACCTTTGCAGCAAGAGCATCAATGGTACTAACTTCATAAATTCTGGCTCTTTTTGTGGTGCACCTCTTGAGGCCCAATAAGACGAGACTCATTGCTTGCCATTGATTGAAGGAGTTGCTCGGCTTCGTCCGGGTACTTGTTACTAAGACATCCACCCGCTGCGGCATCAATTAATTGACGAGTTGCATAGTTCAACCCGTTGTAGATGATCTGAACCAACATTCAAGAAGCAAAGCCATGATGGGGGCATTTTCGAAGGAGGTCTTTGAATATCTCATATGCTTCAAATAATGTTTCCGACTCTCCTTGCTTAAATGCTTAAATTTATTGCCTTAGCTGCACAGCTTTGCTTGGAGGAAAGTATCTTCCCAAAAATGTTTCAACCTTATCTTTCCATGTTTTGATCGATCTCGGTGGTAAGGATGTGAGCCATTGGTATGCTCCATCTCTCAAACTGCACAGGAATAGTTGCAGCCAGATCGTGTCATCTATCAACCCATTTATCTTGAAAGTAGAACAGATTTGGAGAAAACGGGAAAGATGATCATGAGCGTCTTCATTCACAAGACCATTAAATTAGACTAAATTCTGGATCATGCCGATGGTGCTTGCCTTGATTTCAAAATTGTTTGTGGCGATGGATGGTGCTCGAACATTGAATTCTTCGCCTGTGAATTGTGGCCTTTCATATTCGGATAAGGTATGTCTTTCCTTAGCTATGATTATAGATTCTCTATCCTCAATTTCAATATTTCGTTCACTTGAGCCATCACCCACTTCTCTTAATCTTCGATGCAAGGTACTTTCGATTTACTGTCTAGTGCGACTAGGTTTGATGGATTCCCTCGTGTCATGCACTGTACCTTGCAAAGTCAAGAAAGATATAACAAGTTAAGCTCAAAAAGAAATAAGACAAATGAAAAGAAAAAATAAAAGAAAAGAAAAATGGTTAGAGCAATAAGCTAGAAGTTTCTTAGAATTCCTTAATGTCCCTGGTAACGGCGCCAAAAACTTGATTGCTCGCCCGCAAGTGTACGAGATCGCCAAGTAATACCCTGTGAGTGACACAGGGGTCGTATTCCATGGGACTAAGGAGCCTCTATTACTCTTCCATCACCTATTATCTAACCTTACAATTTAAGCATCTTTTTTTACTCTAACAAGTGCAATAATATAAACAACTTGCAAGAATAAACAGTACAGTCAACATAGGAGATCACAAGAGAAACAATGAGATACAGAGGCCTAGGGATTAGAATCCCCTTGAGGGGTCATCATGATATATGGATGCATAGTAAAAGCAAGGCAGGGGTGATTTATACCGAAGGATCTCAAGATTAGTCCAATCCCAATTTCTCAGAGATTGAACCCTAATCCCATACGAATGTCAATAGAGATCTCTCCCTAATCACATTCCTATGATTGCATTAAGTGTAGGGAAATCCCGCAATAAGGACACACTTACCCTAAGTCTATCCTTAAGGTTCGAAGGGGCTACCGACATCCAATTTCTTGGTATGTCGATCCAAGAATACCCCTTTTAGCTCATTAATGATCTAGTACATGTGAGTAGGTTACATCTACATGTACAACTCAACAAAGAACTAAGGATCTCTCCATTTACTAGTTCTAGATATGAAGAACAATGAGCCAAATATAAATCAACCCAATGCATTTCAAATATGAGTATAGCATCCAAAATACATGACAAACCCCCCACCCCCCCTAAGGTTCACCTACATCCGGTGGCCTTGGGGGTCTAGTGTGGCATCATACAAACAAGTATAACAAACTCAATAAAAACAAGAAACAAATGCATAAGTGGCACTCCCTAGTCTGAATGATGATGAAGAAGAGCAATGCCGGCCGAATAACGCTTCCTCTAGCCCAATGAATGCTGAATGCTCCTCCTCCCTTGATGATGAAGCTCTCTCCTTGAAGTTCAAGCCTTTGATCAACCCCAAGCCTCAAGCAAAGCTCTCAAAAGATGTCTTCATTCTCCTCCTTCTTCCTCCCAAGTGTTGGCTGCCCAAAAAGTCCCAAGAGAACCCTCTAAATGCTTTCTTATACCCCACCAAGCATACCCCCCGCGTATGGAGGCCGTATGTGGCTCAAAATGAGACTCAAAACTCCCCCCAAAGCCATCCATACCGGGTCAATGATGGGGTCTATGGGGGGGAGGGGGGTCAATGATGGCCTCAATGAGGCAGTATGAACCAAACAAAAATCAATCCCAAGGGTTAATCATGGTCTCATTGAGGCAGTATTCCTTCAAAGAAATACTTCTCTTCTCTAGCTATAGTATTCATCCCGGGGTCAATCCCGGGCAGCATTGAGGCCGTATGGCCTGGATCAATTCCTGCCTCGAAAATCATCTAGGTCCTACAGTAATCTTGCTTATCTCTATTTAAGAATTAAGAGTTACTGTTTAAAACCTTATATTTCCGCTTAAAAATTTGTGAATACTGCTGAATGTGTTGTTATTGTCGCAGGCTTGTGATTATGGCATCAACCTAGTTAATGGGAGATGCTACTTGACACCGGTAATGGAGGCCTTGGCTGAATTAAAAGTTCACATGACCCCTCAATACTGGGAGATCATCCGAAGGACACCATTTGCAGCATTTACTGAGCTAGAAGCTGTATTCCATGAGAAGGCCCTTCTTGATTCTCTATTGCAAAGGTATGATGGCCACACCAACAAATTCAGGATCGAGGAAAGCTTGCTGAGTTTCAGGCTTGAAGATGTGGCCCTCATTCTTGGTCTGCGTTGCGATGGAGACACAGTCATGTTTCAGAAAAAGAAAACATGCTCAGCTTTCGAAGAGAGGTATTTATCAAAAACCTTCGAGAGACACAAAGACTCTATTAGGAGCACTCTTGAGCAACTTGTTCGACAGAGGAGAGAAGAAGAAAATTTTGCCAAAATCATGATGGTGTAGCTTATGGGTACAATCCTCTTCCCAAATACCTTATACTCGGTTCCAAATTGGATCGTTAATTATGTCGATGATCTACTTGGCATGGGGCGACAAGCATGGGAAGAAGACCAACACACGGTATATTAAGGGTTGCTCGGTCGCGTTGAACATCTGTTTTTACGAGCTGACCGGAACCAGAAAGAAAGTCCATTTCGGGAAGACCCCAAGGATGTTGTGCTACGGTGAAAATAGTTACCGGAAGCAAGCGACGATAGAAACCAGTTTGTCATCTCTCGAAGGAAAAAAAGTAATAAATCATGAACAATGTGTTTAACAGCAGTAGTTAATGTTCACATATAGTATTTAGCATTTAACAATGTTTATTTTCTGTTTAAAATTATTCTTTTGAGTTTTAAAATTTTCTTTACCTTTTCAAAACATGCTATACCGTTTAAATATATTTGTTATTATTTAAACTGAATGATTTCTCTGAGATTGTTTGGTTTGCATATGTTAGTTTCCTGAGCTTGTCCCGGCGAATGCTGATGAAGTTATATATGTTCGGGGCAACAGCCGGGTGGATGCTATTGCTCCGGAACCACTTGCTCGAAGGCAAGATGAGAGGCCAACCTCTTTCGTGCGCGCTCGATGTTGTTCTCTGATAAGTGTCTCAATGTGGGTATTTGCATATATGTATTTTATACACTTTGCATGCATTTTATTAAGGATTGATACCCGTTTTGTGCTTAATCATATACTATTTCCTTATACTGTAGCAGAGTTACTACAGCGATGTTATTGTAGCAAACACTATAGCAGCGGGATTGTTTGAAGCAGCCTGTCCAGAACTTCATGCGGCTGTCATATAGCCCGTATGGAGGCCGTATGAAGGCCGTATGCACCCCCGCATGAAGTGAAAGTCTAGGTTTTGAGTGGCATACGGCCCCCATATGGCCCGTATGCTGTGAAAGGTATAAATCCAGATTTCTAGGGTAGAATGAGGGGCTTTTTGGACAGATTTGGAGAGGGCTTCTTGGAGACTTCTTGGGAGACCTTGGGCGACCTTGGGAAGAAAAAGAAGGGCAAGGAAACGAGGAGATCATCCAAGGGCAAGGTCAAGGGCTCTCAAGGCAAGAAGACATCATCATTCAAAGGGGAAATCGACAACTATTTGAAGAAAGGAGACCCACGGCTAGAGGAAGCGTCATTCGGCATTCTTTTGGCGGGGAAAGTGTCATTTGGTACATTTTCTACCTCCTCCTTCATCATTTCATCTAGGGAATGTCATTTTGAGTTTGCTTTGTGTTTTACTTGATTTTGTTGCTTGTTGTGGTATGATGGCAAACTAGACCCCCAAGGCCACCGGATGTCGGTGAACCTTGGAGGGTTTATCATGTATTTTTGATGATTGTTTGTTAATTCCATGCTTGGGTTATTTTGAGATTTAATCCATTATTTTCATGCTAAGAGCTACATGAAGGATAAATCCGTGGTTCTTTTATGAGTTATACATGTAGATGTGACCTACTTGCATGTATTAGATCATGAATGGATTAGAAGGGGATACTTGTATCAACACGCCGAGAAATTGGGTGTTGGTAGCCCTCCGTGTTTTAGGGGTAAACTTAGGATGAGTTTGTCTCTATTTTGAGATTTCCTTGTTCTTAATGCAATCTTAGGAATGTGGATTTGGAAGAAATTCCTATCAACATTCGTATGGGATTAGGGTTCAAGACACCGAGAAATTGGGGTTGTTCTAATCTAGAAATCTCTCGGTCCAAATTACCCTTACATCTTTTGTTCATCTTTTGTTCATCTCTTGTTCATCTCTGGGAGAAGGAACACAGCTTCCAATTATCATCTCTTCAAACCTAACAGTTGAGCAAAAGAAGGGATTGGTAGATATGCTAAAAAAGCACAAGAAAGCAATTGCTTGGAAGATAGCAGACATAAAAGAGATTAATCCATCCGTTTATACTCACAAAATTCTAATTATGAATGAGCATAGACCTAAAGCCTTTCCGCAAAGAAGACTCAATCCGAATATGAAGGAAGTGGTGAGGGCTGAAATCATCAAACTTCTCGATGCAGGCATTATCTATCCGATATCAGACAGTGAATGGGTAAGCCCTGTACAAGTAGTTCCAAAGAAGGGGGGCATGACTGTGATCACCAATGAAAAAACTGAGTTAATCCCAACTCGAACAACTACCGGGTGGAGGGTATGCATTGATTATAGAAAATTGAGTGGTGCCACTCGAAAGGATCATTTTCCGCTACCATTCATTGCTCAGATGCTTGAGCGACTAGCAAGACATGCCTACTATTGTTTTTTTAGATGGGTTCTCCGGTTATTTCCAAATTCCCATTGCCCCAAAAGATCAGGAGAAGACCACGTTCACTTGTCCGTATGGCACATTTGTGTATCGCCGTATGCCTTTCGGGTTATGCAACGCCCCAGCTACCTTTCAGAGATGCATGATGGCAATTTTTGAGGACATGGTAGTAGATTTTATGGAAGTGTTTATGGATGACTTATCTGTCTTTGGTGACTCATTCGAAGTATGCCTCAAGAATCTAGAACGGGTCCTCATCCAATGTGAAGAGACTAACCTTGTGCTAAGTTGGGAGAAATGCCATTTCATGGTCCAAGAGGGAATAGTCTTGGGTCACAAAATCTCAAAAGAGGGAATTGAGGTGGACAAGGCAAAGATCTCCACCATAGAAAAATTACCACATCCAAATTCAGTAAAGGTCATTAGAATTTTTTTGGGACATGCGGGGTTTTATAGAAGGTTTATCAAAGATTTTTCTAAAATAGCTAGCCCCTGACAAGGTTGTTGGAAAAGGATGTCCCATTCGAGTTTGATAAGGATTGCATGGATGCCTTTATTACACTCAAGGAGAAACTAACTCAAGAACCTATCATGGTAGCTCCAGACTAGGACTCCCCATTCGAATTGATGTGTGATGCAAGTGATTTTGCAGTGGGAGTAGTGCTTGGTCAGCGGAGAGACAAACATTTCCATCCTATATATTACGCAAGCAAGACTCTAACGGGGACCCAAGAGAATTACACTACAACCGAAAAAGAACTACTTGCCGTGGTATTTGCCTTTGATAAATTCCAGTCATATTTGGTTCTTTCCAAAGTGGTGGTGTATACGGATCATTCAGCTTTGCGGTACTTAGCAAATCAGATGCCAAACCACGATTGATTAGGTGGGTCTTATTGCTTCAAGAGTTTAATCTTGAGATCAAGGACAAGCGAGGAGCAGAGAATCTTGCAGTAGATCATTTGTCCCGTTTAGAGAACCCTGGTACTGAAGTTCTGAGAGAGAAGGACATTAATGACTCATTCCCTAAAGAACACTTGTATAACATCCAGGTAGTAGAAGAAAAGGAGCCACCATGGTTAGCCGATTATGCCAACTATTTGGTTGGACGGGTTATCCCAAATGGTTTACATATCAACAAAGGAAGAAATTTTTTTTAGACCTTAAGCACTACATATGGGAGGATTCATACTTATTCTGAGTTTGTTCTGATCAGGTTGCTCGAAGATGTGTTTCTAGGGCAGAGGGTCTAAGTATTTTGGAGCACTGCCACTCAGGACCCACTAGAGGCCATTATGATACAAATAGAACAATAAAGTAGATTCTTGATGCAGGTTTCTATTGGCCATCATTATTTCAAGACACCCAGAAATTCATTCGAGCTTGTGATAGATGTCAGCGGGTAGGCAATATTTCTGGCCGGGATGAGATGCCCCAGAACTAGAACCAAGCTTGCGAAGTTTTTGATGTTTGGAGGATTGATTTTATGGAATCCTTCCCAAGCTCCCGTGGATACAAGTTCATACTCGTGGCAGTCGACTATGTATCTAAATGGGTGGAGGCTCAGGCCTTACAAACAAATGATGCGAGAGCACTGGTAAAATTCTTAAAGAAATTGTTTTCCAGAATTGGCGCGCCACGTGCAATCATTAGTGACAGAGGCACTCATTTCTGTAATGCCCAGTTTGGAAAAATTCTGAAGCGCTATGGCGTGTCACACAAAATGGCAACACCGTACCATCCACAAACTAGCGGGCAAGTGGAAGTGTCCAACAGGGACTTAAAGCTAATTTTGGAGAAAACAGTGTCTCAAAGCAGAAAAGATTGGGCAGAACATCTAGATGACGCCCTATGGGTGTACATAACTGCCTACAAGACTCCTATTGGAATTACCTCGTATAGGCTAGTCTATGGAAAAGCTTGCCACTTACCTGTTGGACTCGAGCATAAAGCTTATTAGGCTATTAAGTTTCTAAATCTCGATTCTACTCTTGTAGGTAACAAGTGAAAGCTCCAAATGAATGAACTTGATGAGTGGCGCTCCTCAGCATATGAGAACTCGAAGCTTTACTAAGAAAAAGTTAGGGAGTACCACGACAGGCATATCAAGCACCCTAAATAATTTCATGAGGGAGATCAAGTGATGGTGTTCAACTCCAGGTTGAAATTATTTCCAGGGAAGCTCAGATCATGTTGGTCAGGTCCATATATGGTTACTCAAGTCTTCCCACATGGAGCAGTTGAGGTAACCCACCCGGAAAATGACACTTTTAAGGTAAATGGGCAATGATTGAAATTATAATTCAATAATAACATTCCAAAGGCAACCAGGGGGTGCTTCAAACTCTTTGAACCCCGGTGAGGTAAGTGATGAGGTGCATCAGGCTTGTGACGCTAAACAAGCACTTCTTGGGAGGCAACCCAAGCATTCAGAGGTGTTTTCTAGCCACTTTCATATTCTAGGTCTTAGTTCATTTCTGTTTTCGTATTTCTTAAGCTTGTTTGTTTTTGAATAAGTTCTTGCTCACACACTTTGCACATTGCTCTCATCGATTTTATTGTGGATTAATCATGCAACTTCTTGAGATACTCATGTTTTGGTGTTATTTCTTGCGCTAGATCGTGGTTTTATTCGTTTCATCCATTTTTGGAGAAGTTTCAAAGCTTGCCATATCATTATTTCATCATTTGGAGCAGGATTTTGGGGTTTAGAGAGCATAATTTAGTCATACGGCCATCCACAACCCGTATGGAGGCCGTCTGTGCCATTTGCGGCACCAAACAGAGGCTCGGGTGAGCCTCATGTGGCCCCCATACGGGGCCGCATGGGGGTCGTCTAACCCCTCATCCAAAACACCGAGAGAAACCTCTCGGGCCATGCGGCTCCCATACGGGCCGCATGGGGGCTACATGGCCCGGTTCTTGCCCATTTAACCATCTCTCTTCTTCCTCTTCCATTCTCTTCTTTTCTCTCTTTTTCTACAGAATTTTTCTCCTCTTTCTCACACATTTCTTGGCCAAATCTTCCCATTTTTTCTCCTATAACTTCTTCTCATCCATTGGAGAAATTGATCTAGTGGTTTTCCTCGAGTTTAACGTAAGTTTTATCAAGATTTTGTCGGTATGCTCTTTGATGCCCTAGTTTTTTCTTTTTCATTATTTTTTGCATTCTTGGAGTTTTTGTGTGGAATTCTTCAAGCATTTTGCTTGATTTGGATGATGTGAATATCATGGATGGGTTTTTATTTGAATTAATGTAAAAAAATTTTGGATTCTATGATCTTGGGGAAACTCTTGCCGCATGAATAGTGACCATACGGCCCCCATACGGCTGTATGGCCACTAAACCTTGAATTTTCACTGTTTTCCCATCTCTTGCATCATGATTTGATTTTTTTGAATCCCTATAGGCTTGATCAAGGTTTATCTTTGTTGTAGGGATGCCTAATACTAAAAGGCTCACCTCCAAACACCTAAGAAACACTACACCGTCACCTACACTCGAGGAACCTGTCTTCAAGTTGGCACATCATCAAGAAAAATAAGATATTTTGAAGACAAAACCATTTGGAATGGTGCGCTCTATTGATTGGGGTCTTGTGGAAAGTTTTGGGATGTAAAACCAAGTCAAAGGATGGTTATCGCATAATTATTGGGAAAACTTTAGTGCAATCGATGGACCATCCTTTTGCCATCTAACTTTGGAGGTTTTGAGCACTTTTGAGACCAACTACACCAGCCTGTGATGAGTAGCAGTCGTCCTGAGCATGGACACTTGTTATTTTCTTTAGTTTGTTTTATTTTGGGTGCTTGTTATTTTGATGAGTTGGCACGGTTCTTGCCCTCCCAACTCGTGGTGTAGAACTTTCTCCCTGTTTCATCCATGTTGACTACTCCCTAGGTTCTTCCTTGTGTTTGTATTTTTAAATGTTTGTAGAATAACGATGTCCCCTTTTTGCCTCACGGGGCACTAAGGGAATTTGGTGAGCTTTCCTAGTTTGGAATGGAGATCGGACCCGACATGTATTGCTCACCACACCTTTTGTTGGGCGACACCTCTCCATGAGCACAAGAGTAACCGGGGAAGTTCATTTTCACCCTCCTCTATTATTTTCATTGCTTATCCTACCATGCTTTTCATAATTAGTGTACATTGAGGGCAATGTACAACACTAAGTGTGGGGATGGGTGTATTTCATGTCTTAGGACCATTGTTTACATGCTAGTGTTACCTATGATGGCTTTATTCATTCTTGTAAGATTTTTTTAGCTTGGATTAATGATTGGTGTGAGTTACTTGTTTTATGCTTTATTGAATCCTGTTTCACACCTAGTATTGCCTTATGCACTGAATTTTCTGTTGATGCCCTAGGAATAGCCAATGTGACTACTCTAACTTTCTTGTATGCTTAACACACTACTTTGAGTACTTGGCCTTAGAACACTAAGTTCTATCCTTCAATGTATTCTTAAGAACTTCTAAGTCTTGTTGAGCTAATCCTAGTTTTGTGGCATGTAGAGTACTCTGAAGATGTGATCTAGGGTGAGTGTGTGAAAAAAAAAAAGAGTCTATGCCAGCATTCCTCTGCTACTGAAGCATGAATGCGTCTATGTAGACTGTAATCAAGTAGTTTGGTACTCTTGTTCCTAACCAACATGTGCACCTTTCAGAAAGATTTCAAAAATGATTTTGGTGCAGTCTACGTTAGTCGGACTCTAAAAAAAAAATGGATGAATGATGAAATGAAAATAAAAATCCTAGTGATCTTTTTGAGTACCTACCAGAGGTTTTGAGAAGAAAGAGGATTCGGTTTCAAGCTAATGAATTAGAATGATCTTACTTGGCCATTGAAGTAGCACTTAGTAGTTTAAGACTTAGTATTCTTTGTATGTGGAGTGATTAGCATCTAAAGTTGTACTGATTGAAGTCCTTAGGCTAGACCAGATTAGGGCAAATGAGATAAAAGATTCACTTACACAGCACAGACATGTTAGGGGTGAGACAAGGTATTTTTATTATGCTTATTGACTGTAACTCAACATCTATTTGTCATTATCCATTATTTTTGGATTCTTATACTTGCTTGAGGTAATGCATTTAGCCACTTATCAGTCTCTTTGTTTTTCATGAGTTGTTTGCTTGGGGACAAGCAACGCTTAAGTGTGGGGATATTTGATAAGTGTCTAAATGTAGCTATTTGCTTATATGTATTTTATACACTTTGCATGCATTTTATTGAGGATTGATACCCGTTTTGTGCTTAATCATATAATATTTGCTTTGTAGGGTACGGGAAAGCTATAGAGAACAGAGGATATCATTAGGGTGAAAAGAAGAAGAATACAGCCCTAAAATTACTGTAGCCGACCGGATGCAGCGATGGTACTGTAGCAAACACTGTAGCAGCAAGATTGTTTGAAGCAGCCTGTCCAGAACTTCATGCGGCCCCCATAAAGCCCGTATGCAGGCCGTATGCACCCCCGCATGAAGCGAAAATCTAGGTTTTGAGTGGCATATGGCCCCCATACGGCCCGTATGCTGTGAAGGGTATAAATCCAGATTTCTAGGGCAGAATGAAGGACTTTTTGGACAGATTTGGAGAGGGCTTCTTGGAGACTTCTTGGTAGACCTTGGGAGACCTTGGGAAGAAGAAGAAGGGCAAGGAAACGAGGAGATCATCCAAGTGCAAGTTCAAGGGCTCTCAAGGCAAGAAGACGTCATCATTCAAAGGGGAAATCGACAACTATTTAAAGGAAGGAGACCCGCGGCTAGAGGAAGCGTCATTCGGCATTCTTTTGGTGGGGAAAGTGTCATTCGGTACATTTTCTACCTCTTCCTTCACCATTTCATCTAGGGAGTGTCATTTATGAGTTTGCTTTGTGTTTTACTTGATTTTGTTGCTTGTTGTGGTATGATGACACACTAGACCCCCAAGGCCACCGGATGTCGGTGAACCTTGGGGGGTTTTATCATGTATTTTGGATTATTGTTTGTTAATTCCATGCTTGGGTTATTTTGAGATTTAATCCATTGTTTTCATGCTAAGAGCTACACGAAGGAGAAATCCGTGGTTCTTTTATGAGTTATACATGTAGATGTGACCTACTCGCATGTATTAGATTGTGAATGGATTAGAAGGGGATACTTGTATCAACACACCGAGAAATTGGGTGTTGGTAGCCCTCCGTGTTTTAGGGGTAAACTTAGGATGAGTTTGTCTCTATTTTGAGATTTCCTTGTTCTTAATGCAATCGTAGGAATGTGGATTTGGAAAAAATTCCTATCAACATTCATATGGGATTAGGGTTCAACACACCGAGAAATTGGGGTTGTTCTAATCTAGATATCTCTCGGTCCAAATTACCCTTGCATCTTTTGTTCATCATCCGTGTATCATGATAACCCCTCAAGGGGATCCGCATCCGTAGGCCTTTGCATTTCATTGTTATTCTTGCTTGCTCATTGCTTGTTCTCTCTAATTTGTTATTAAAGTTGTATTTAGTTTTAATTGCATCTAGTAGAGTAAATCCCATCACTTAAGATGTTAGGCTAGATAATAAGCCGAGAAGGAGTAATAGGAGATCCTTAGCCCGTGGAATATAATTCTCTTGTCTTTACAAGAGGTATTACTTGGCGATACCGTACACTTGCGGGGAAGCAATCAAGTTTTTGGCGCCGTTGCTTTGGAACTTTAAGGAATTCTAGGAAACTTTTAGATTATTACTCTAGCCATTTCATTTTTTACTCATTTTATCATTTCTTTTCTTTTCTTTTCTCTTGATCTTAACTTGCTACCATTCATTTACTTTTCTACTTATTTCTTTTGTAGTATATTAGCATTAATTTTATTCACTTTCTATTTCTTCTTGTACAGTTCATCTTGAGAGTGCAACATGGAAAATTTGAACTTTTTGTTAGAAAGCTCCATACATAGATTAGAAGGCTGGATTAATTGGCAAACTCAACATCATTTTTCACACCATCTAGACAATCATTTATACACGTTTCAGCTATCAGGGGATTCTAGCTTATCTAGTGAGTATGGCAGATGGCACACAATGTTTAAAACCTTTCTGGAGAATGGAACATCCTCAGTGATTGGAGGAAGTAAGATACTAATTGATCAGTTTGCTTTGACTACTGAGTACCAATAGATAGCTACCATAAATCCCACCTTGGAAGACCATGCCGAGGAAGGCTAGGTGCTAGCAAAGATACGGGAGGCTAGTTTGGAGCATAAGCTTAAGCAACAAAATGGCCTGGGGATAGATGCTGAGTGTTATGAGCTGCATGTTGACAAGATCCCCATGCGTATATCTTGCAAGTGCATGGGTTTGTCGAAGTAATAATCCAGGGTGAGCGGGGTCGAATCCACAGGGAGTAGGGAGTAAAGACACTTAATTCGATTCTTAGCTATGTGGAGTATCAACAATGATAAGTATGGTAATGATTCAATTCTCAAAAATTAAAAGCAACAAGTAAGAGAGCAAAAGTAAGGAGGAGGCAAGGCAATCGATAAAGATGGGGTACTCGGATGATGCTTCACCTAGGATAGTCACTTCAAGTGCAAGAACTCTCTATTATGCTTCCTAATCAATGTAATGGTGAGTCGTGGAAATCCTTACATACATAGTCCCAAATCTAAGGTCAACTATGCCTAACTCTATACATGTCCCGGAGGAGGAATCGAACAATCTCAACACCTCGCACTCGCATAGAGTTGTAATGAGCTCTAGGGATTCCAAGTGATAAATCTCTTCCTAGATTTAGACCTAACCCTTTGGTCCAGGCGGAAGGTCCCTAGACACAATTAAGCCCTAGATACTAAGATCATCTCAACGCTTCACTCCATTGCAAGCGCAACTAGGCCCCATCGGAGGTTCATCCCTTAGACCATTCACTCTATTATGACCGCAAAGAAATCAAGGAACGGAGGTAGAATCTATCACGTCGGAGGGAAAAGGGGACACTCCTGTACCTCTCGACTCACACTCTCAACCCTCTCCAACCTAGCTTTGTCTAACGCTCATGGTGTGTCACTCACTCACAAGGTTACCAACAAGAACTCTCAACACTAGTGTCACTCTAGCGGAAATGTTCATACAATCAAGCATTCAAGGTTGGAACTCACAATAAACATCAATTTATTGAAAGCATAATAAAAAAGTTCAATGAAGCGAATACATCCTAGGGTTCACAATCACCCAAGTACCCACTAGGGGTTTACCTCTCCATGGAGCTAAGTACAATTAAAGAAATCGAATGTAAAAGCAATGAATCCATAAAGAAACCCCCTCGATGGTCATGTCGATGGTCTTGTGGAAAGTCATCTACTCGTCATCCAAGGATTCCTTCGTCCGGTATAGGATACGCCTCGATCAAAGCTCCCCTACCAACCTTCTTCCTAATGGAATCACGATGTCGGAGCCGTAGAACCTCTCCAAAACCTTGGCCAATACCCCTCGAAACTCTAGCCGAAGCCTTCTCGCAAGTTGGGGAAAAGATGGAGAAAAGAATACCAAAATCGGGGCTGAATCGGCTTTAAATAGGGCTGGAATCGGGCAACTCCACGGGCGTGGACGATACACGCGCCCGTGCGGAATTTCTATATGGGCGTGGATAATTTTCACACGCTCGTGTGGATTCTCTGTTTCTCTGGTTTCTCGGCCGCCTATGAACATGGCTGCTACAGTACTTGCTACATCGTTGCTACAGTGCTCTGCTGCGGTCTTCGACCTGAATAACTTCCTAATTCCATACTTTCATCGGGGTAACGCAAACGGGCACTCGTTCACGTCATGAATCACTTGCTTCTTCAATGATGTACACGTTGGTGGATCTCTTGTTCTTATATGCATAAATCAGAATGCTCGAGTATGACTGCCTTTGTGCCCCTCCAAATGGATGTGCTCACTCGAATGCGAGGAGGTTGGCACACACTCTAGCATCTCACACCTGTCCTATGTCTTCGCGTTTGAACTTTAGCAAGATCTCCTCCAAAATAAGTGCATTATGATCCACATTGGCCTATTTCCTTCATACTCGGCTTCACAGCCCTACCTGCGTAAAAGTAACATAAAAACACACATATTAATGTAAAAACCTGAGAAAAGTAATGCTCAACATAAGGAATGAACGCTTCGCATTCATATCGCACAAGCACTTATCAAACGATCAGGAGAAGACCACGTTCACTTGTCCGTATGGCACATTTGCGTATCGCCGTATGCCTTTCGGGTTATGCAATGCTCGGCTACCTTTCAGAGATGCATAACAACAATTTTTTAGGACATGGTAGAAGATTTTATGGAAGTGTTTATGGATAACTTCTCCGTCTTTGGTTACTCATTCGAAGTATGCCTCAAGAATCTAGAACGGGTCCTATTCTCCGGTTGATGCTATCGTCGTGCCTGCATCGAAGGATGATGCTGCTGGTGTTGAACACCGACAACCATCAATAACAGTACCGCATGATGATCCCAAAACATCTGTTGACGAGGGGCAAGGGAATGCCACCAAAAAAGCAACGAGAGATATGATCCTTGCTAACCAACAATATGAAGAAGTTCGGAAAGACTTTATTTTGAAGAAGAAAAAATACCTTGGACAATCGCGCCTCAACAAATTCGAGTAGGAGTTAATAAGGATCTTCCTTAACTGTTCTATGGACAAGTAAGTTTGAAGTTTTTATATTATTATTTAAATTTGTATATTAACATTTAATTTACATATGTACCGTTTAAATATTTTCAATATCATTTAAATATTTGCTATATCGTTTAAATATATACAATGTCATTTAATTATATCTGTTACCGTTTAAACACAGGACTGTCGTGTGGATGAATGACTCTCTCAGCACCACACGGGCCAGACTATTCACTCTGCTTGAGAGGAAGGAGATGGTCTCAGACGATGTGATGGAGGCTTTCGTATGCATAATACAAAAGTCATTGAGTAGAGTACTATATCCTTATAAGAAGTGCGCCTCCATCACACGACCACTAGCGCTGTTTATGTCAAAGCAGGAAGACACGACTGGCACAACTTTCGCTATGATCGGAGATACCACACGCAAGCTACATGATGTGGACATTGTTATCCTCCTAATAATCATGAATGGCCACTTCCATGTCATGGTCCTTGACAATAACAAACAAGAATACATGCATTATTCTTCATGCCAAAGTGAGGAGTACGATAAAGACGCGTTAGAAATGGTAAGTTCTTTGATAAATACAGTTTGACTAATAGTGTTTGGTAAATAATCGGTATTCTAATCTCAAATTGTATACCTCGACAGTGGAGACTATGTGTTTTCGAAGAACATGATAAATTTTTCAATATAAATTTACTAGTTATATACTTATGTATTGACTTTCTTTGTTTAACTTTCAATTTTATTGTTTAAATATCAGTATTTATGTTTAAAATAAAGTAGTCTCAGTTTAAACAAACAACGTAGTATAATATGTTCAATTTAGTAATCTCTGTTTAAACAAACAATATCTCCATTTAAATATATGTGTTACCTATTAAGAATATCTGTTTAAATATCAAAAGTTGGGATTCAATTAAGTTTGTTTCTTTTTAAAAATTTGTTTATTTACAATGCCTACTCGGCGACAGTTTCATTGCAAGATCTATGATTGTGACCGGAGTAGTGGCAGCGGCTGTAATGTAACTCGCAGACCTCAAACACTTGCGACCCGATCCTCTTTCGTCTAGGACGCCCAGGTTGCCTTCTCGTCACAGGCGATCGCAAACGCATTTCACGATTTTCGTCCGTAGGCTTGTCATCGTCGGGTATGGGGAATATAGCTTCCTTATATGCCAGTTTGTAATTATTAAAGGTGAAGTTGCCGCTAATAAATCGATGAACGTTGGTGTCTATCTGCATTATTGCAGCGCAAGCGTGTTTGCATGGGATACCATAAACTTGCCACATGCGACATGAGCAAGTTCTGATGGCAAGATCCACAGAGTTGCTGTACTGGTCAATCACTTCATAACGATCATCGACACAATGACCTACACGAAGGTTTCGGCTATTCTCAACAAGTATCTCTATCTTCGAATGTATGTCCGGGCATAAGTAGGTCTCCCATTTGTGCGCTTGCTCACGGCGGTTGCATAACATGCGCATCAACTTGAACCTGTACAATGAAGAACACAAACAATTAAACAAGGTTAAATAAAGACATTGATAGTTAAACAGAAACACATTTTTTTAAACAATAGGATAATAAGTTAAACGATCAGGCAGATAGTTAAACACAGAATATGATATTTGAACATTGCTGAAATGTTTTAAAGGATAAGGCCAATTCTTAATTATAAATAAAATCAACATTCGAATACCTTATGGAGTCGACCATTTTTGTCACCGGTAAATGCCGAGCTTCTATGATCCAAGCATTGAACGCCTCCGCGACATTTGAATAAATCTCACCCCAATGTTTACCTCTAAACAGATAATTCGACCAATGTGCCATATTTGATTTATTAATCAACCAGTTATGGGCTTCGGGTGATGTGGCTTGCAGTTCATTCACGGTATCATCAAATTCTTTAGCCGTGGATGCCCATGCAATACGAAAGTATATAGATCAGCAATCCTCTCTCAATGCCTTCCCAAGTCTGACGTTGGCATTCATAAAATTGGCCTCCAAGTGTCAAAGACAGTATGCATGTGGGGAAGAAGGGAAGACTCTCGTAATAGTGTTCACAAGGCCCATGGACCTGTCCGACACGAATGTAATTATCTCATGATAATCTCCTTCACTGTATAAACCATCACCTAACTTGGATATGAACCAAGTCCAATTGGCATCGGTCTCATTGTCGATAATACCAACGACGACATAGAAAAAACCATTGTTTTCATCTTTGCCTATGCCACCCAATAGAGTACCCCGATACTTTCCAAGGAGGTGGGTACCATCGAGAAACAGCAGCGGCTTGCAAGCCCTCTTGAATCCCACAATACACACTCTGAAAGAAAAGAATGCATGTTTAAAACGCTTATCGTCTCTTTCCACAATCGCAATGCTGTCGGGGTTTATCTCAACCACCTTATCCACGTACCAAAGCAACAAATCATAGCTGGAAATGTCATAGCCGTCCAGGACCACCCGGGCATGCTCTTTTCCCAACCAAGCCTGCTTGTATGGAATGTGGACACCATGTTCCCACAACATGGCCTTCTGAATGTCGATGGCTTTGTAGAAGGGCCGGTCCTTGAGCTTCTGAATCACTAGTGTGCTTACCCATTTTTTGGACGCTTTCGGATGTGAGGCAGATCCTATTCCACCACCGCAAGTGTGTGACGGGTTGATTCTCTTGATTCTGAAAGTATTTTTATTAAATTCTTTTGATGCATGAAGGCGCCATTGACAACCATCGGCAGCGCATTCCATAGTCACCCGGTGTTTTTCGTTCTTTATAAATTTGAAGTCAAAATTTTGTTAGATTGTAAAATTTCGAAGTGCATCCATGAAATGTTCAACGCCTTCAAAATGTTTTCCGATATCCAATGACAACACTTCAGAATGATCTGACGAGGAAGGAAGGCATCCCACATCGTCAGGATGGCCATGAGGTTGAACGGGAGCGCTAACAGAATCCGAATTTCTGCCAATACTTCAGTTTAAACGAAAAAGATCAATATTTTAAGCAAAGACATATAGTGTTTAAATGATAAATTAAAAATTTATACATTAACACAAATAGTTAAACAGAGACAGAATAAATTAAACAAAGAAGATAATGTTTAAATGTAAACGCAATATATTTAAACAGAGACTGGCATAATTTAATAGTAATGAACTTATACAACTAGATAAATATAAAAGAGAAGAATTTTACAATGAGAAAAACTCTTTTTTAGTAAGATTCAACAATGACACATCGTCTGTCTCGACAACAAGATTGACTACAGCGCATTTGAAGATAGAGTACATGTGACACATTAGCTGGAAGTCAGCCTCATTTTCTATTGAAGAAACCGTTTTATATCTATCGGGTGTGATAAACTTCACCATGACACGGAAAACATCGAGACCCATCGCTCACATATCTCAGCTAATACCGATTCCCAAGAAGTCAAATCCAACAAACCAAATGAGGAGAACAAGAAAAAGAAGAAGAAGATGTAAAGAGCCTTCTAAACTTTTTTTCATAAAAAGCAAGCATAAAGGCAAACAAAAAAAGTTCACAATTGTATGCATAAAGGTTAGACATGATGTGATTGGGCAGAATTTTCACTCCATCGCAAGGGCAAAAAAAAATCATAACATGAACCCACTTGAAGTGACCGACAAGGGGTAATCCCTAGAGACAATCATTACTGACGCCGGTCATACTTTTCTTTTCTCTTTCCGCCTCTTCAGGTTTTTTTTTCAGCTAGGCATCCTTGTCTCGATGTTTTTCTTCGCTTTCCACCTTTGTCTCGAAGAAGTATTCGACATTTCATCAGTTTGCAGTGTGAGGTATTGAGCCGAGATGGACGACGTTGAAGAAGTTGTGTTTATAGTTTTTTTTATAAACAATTATGATAGAAAAAAGAGATTTTCAAACTGATGGAATGATATGCATAGGACGATATGCATGGGCGCAACTGAAGCACAAGTGGCTGATGGATGATAGAAGCCATATTGTCATCGCTCGAAGGAAAGGAGGCAATAAAACATGTGATTTAGTATTTAAACTTTCGGTTCACTGTTTAAATATTTTGGATATCGTTTAAACACATATGTAAATCGTTTAAATATTTTCATTTAACTATTTAAAAATATATGTTATTGTTTAAATTGAATGCGCCTTCGACGATGTTCACTTAATAACACCCTCTCCCCCGACGGCAACATCCCCTTTATTCACGACACTAATATCGTAAAATAACATTGTATCTCATTTAAATATAATTAATGTTGTTTAAATATTATTTTTATAGTTCAATTTCTAAGTTTATCTATTTAAAAAATATTGTCTGTGTTTAAACAAAATTGTCTCACTGTTTAAATATCATTATTTTTGGTTTCAATACCATTGCCACTGTTTAAATAATAAGCGTTTTTGTTTAACTTTTTGTTTATTTACAATGTTGTTTTGTTTCTCAAAATGTTAAAGTAAAACGTTACGAGAGAATGTCTTTGTTTAAATATCAAAAGTTGACACTCAAATAAGTTTGTTTCATTTAAAATATTTAAACATTTACAATGCCTAGTCGGACCTCAGACACTTGCGACTCGATCCTCTTTTGTCTATTAAGATCATCAACACAATGACCAACATGAAGATTTTAGCTTTCTTCAACAAGTATCTCTACCTTCGAATGTATGTCCAGGCATAAGTAGGTCTCCCATTTGTTCGCTTGCTCACGGCGATTACATAACATGCGCATCAACTTGAATCTGTACAACGTAGAACACGGACACTTAAATAAGGTTAAACAAAGACACTAATATTTAAATAGACAAAATTATATTGAAACGATAACATTAGAATTTAAACGAAGAGTGAGATAGTTAAACACAGACAATGATGTTTGCACAGTAAAGAAAAGCTTTTAAAGGATAAGAACAATTCTCAAGTGATAAATATCAACTTCGTCTTAAAGGATGTGTCATGATCATCCTCCTCTGGAGAATCCTCCGCAATCAAACAATAAGTGAAAACTTTCTTTTCTTGCTCAAGTCAAAATTGCCGCTTAATTGCTTGCTCGTCATCCTCCGCTGGAGAATCCTCCGTATTCAGGTAATTACGCTGGTATTCCGACTTGTGTAAGAAAAGATAGTTTAACTTGTTGCGTGATTGTGACTGATTGATTCTCCAGAAGAGGATGATCATGACACATCCTTTAAGATAGAGTTGATCTCAAAAATGTGGTCTGACTGAGGTGAATATCCTGGACACATAAAGAAGAAACTCATCCGAGAAGAAGCAGAGGAGGAGGAGGGGGTGTCCAGGGAAAGGGGTTTTCCTTCTCATTTATGGTGAGAAGTCCACAAGCCAATTGCCCCTTCAGATCGGAGAAAAAAAGGGAAACGCACGGGGGACCGAGCTTGACTAATAACGAGGAAGGGTTCATCCGATATTTATGTTAAATTCTAGAAAATTTAATGGCGTCATTAATTCTTGTGCACGAGATACCATAAACTTGTCATCTGCCACCTGCCAACACTTTAGTTTAAACGAAAAAGATCAATATTTTGAGCAGAGACACAAAGTTTTTAAATTATAAATTAAAAATTTAAACTTTAAGTCAATATTTAAACGTTAACACAAATATTTAAATATTGAAAGAATAAATTAAATGAAGAAGATAATGTTTAAATGTAAACGCAATATATTTAAACAGAGACTGGCATAGTTAAACAGCAATGAACTTATACAACTAGATAAACATAAAGGAGAAGAATCTTACAACGAGAAAAACTCGTTTTCAGTAGGATTAGATAATGGCACATCATTTGTCTCGACAACAAGATCGACTACAGCGCATTTGAAGATGGAGTACATGTGACACATCCGCTGGAAGTCAACCTCATTTTCTATTGGACAAACCGTTTTATATCCATCGGGTGTGATAAACTTCACCCTGACACGGGAAACATCGAGACCCCATCGCTCACATATCTCAGCTAACACCGATTCCCAAGAAATCAGCGCCATGAACATTAGCACTCGAATCGAAGAAATTCTCACCTTATGAGAAAACCGGTAGAATTCAAGTCGAACAAACCAAATGAGGAGACGAAGAAGAAGAAGAAGAAGAAGAAGAAGAAGAAGATATGATGAGCCTTCTAAACTTTATTTGACAAAAAGCAAGCAGAAAAGGCAAAAAAAAAATGTAAAATTGTATGTATAAAGGTCAGACATTATGTGATTGGGTGGTTTTTTTCCACTATTTTCAAGGGTAATAATGGAATTTCATAACATGGACCCATTTGAAGTGAACGATAAAAGGCAAAAGGGAACTTAAACAATAATGGAAGAGTTGTTCTGGGTTTGCCAAAGTTAGAGGTGCTATTTAAAAATATTTGAAATTCATGAGTGATAAACAGTAATTTTTCCATAAATATATATATATTTGTGGATGAGACGTGGTCACGTGAAAGGTTTTATGTTGAAAAATATAATAATATGAACTCATTGTTAATTATATTGACTTTATTTCCTTGGTTGTCGTAAAAGACTTATACGAATCAAACAAAGATTATTGGACTTCTTCCAATATTTTTTTCCACAAATATAATTATAAATATATAAATTTATATATATAGTTTATTTGTAGAGCAACTTCAACATGGTATATATATATCTTTACTATTTTATTTATTATTTTCATTTTTTTTCATTTTGAGGAGTTTGTCTCATGCTTGATCTTTTTAGTTGATTAACATTAAATATTTTATGTATGGTGTTTATATTAAGGTAGTCAGACCTGATTTGGACATTTACTAAGTCAAATCCAGGGGTCAGGGTCGATGGATCAATAATAAAATATTAAAAATATATTATAATTATTAATAATTATAAAAAATAATATAATTTATATTTTAATAACTAAAAAGCCCAATTAATTAAATATAATATTTAAAATTTTATTTTATATATTTTCTTTGATTTTAAAAATATTAAAATATAATTAAATTTAATATAAAGTTTTAGTTTATTATGTTTAAATCTAATATTTCAAAATATAAAATATTAGAAAACCCTAATTATCTCTCACCATCTCACCATCTCACTTTTTTTCTCTCTCTCTCTCTCTCTCTCTCTCTGAGGACTCACCAAAGAAAAACAACACTACTCATCTCCCTCGGGAATATCAAAGAAGAAAAAACAAAACCTCTCTCATTTCTTCTCATCTCCACGGTCTCGTTCTGGTTTTCCCTCATTTCTTCTCACGCCCGCTGTAGCTCCATGTCGCTCGCCCCCACTTGCCAATGCTCTCTTGTGCTTCTTCCTTACTTCCTCTCATCATAACATTTTTTTTTAATCTTAATTTTTTTAAACCGAGAGGTCCAGTCTAGTTAACTGATTTCCGGATAACTGGCCTGATCACGGGTTTTTGACCGGGTTATTTTAACACTAAGTCAAAGAAGATAACCGGACCAGCCTCATGATCGGTTCTATGTTTTTCCAATTAAATAGGTTGGACTGATTCGGTTTTGACAACATTGGTTTATATCCCATTTTAAAACTGAGTTTAAAGTTCATATATCTTTCATTGGGCGATGATATTGTTGTTTTAAAAATAGCAATTCTATATTTGTACCCTAGATTGTTCATATTTATAAAATAATAAAAATTCTGAGTGTACTTGTTTGCTGTGTTTTATTGGTTGACAGTTTTTATGTATATATATATATATATATATATATTTTATACTTTTAATTATTTTTCCTTAAAAAATACCTCTTGTTTTAGTCTTCAACTAAGTTCTATGAAATTCTGTATGTATCCATTTTTAAGTTTTTTTTTTCTTGAGGCTTTAATTAATTTATATATTCATTTCACGTTGTCTCTCACATAGCATGGCACCATATTGAAGACATTAGGTTAGAGAGTCATTTGAGAAAAATAAAAACAAAAACAAAATAAACACAAAAGCAAAAATGGATAATTTGCTTATGCAGCCCTCCAAAGTTCATAATCTTATAAAATGCTCAAAAAAATAAGATTTACCAATTACCCTTACATAATATTAATATTTATAAATATACTCATGTAGTAAAATATCAAATAAAATTTTTAAAGGAAAAACGCATCCTTATTTTATCGAATATATTATAATTATGAATAAAGAAAGTGATGTCAAAATAATATTTGTCAAAAACATTTAAATCTGCAAATTTTCTTATTATTGTATTTTATGCAATAAGTTTGCCAAACTTTGGAGTAGACAGATCAACTAATTATTAACAGTGGAGAATAAGATTTTTTGGAACCCCAAAAAAACCCTTTTTTCTGAATTATTATACAATAACTCAAATATCAAGTATAATTATTCAATTATTTAATGTAACAGTTCAACTACCAGACTTAATAATTTACTTTGTTAAAAAAATTATAGGTTATCCAGTAAAAAAGTTTTAAGTTTTGAGTAAAAATATGGAATATTTTTGTATTTAGCTTTCATTATTCATTATAATGATAGTATAAAAAATTGAAGTGCATGATTTTATGAATAAATTAAAATTAAGCAAACTACTTATATTTGAGTCTAGTCAAAACATGTAAACTACTCCCTCTGTTCCTTTTTATCATGAATAACCGAATCTCACATACCACGTTAGTTGGTTATTTCACATAATTTAATAAAAAATTAGTTATATTCTAAAATTACCTCTAATTATATCTTCACATTTCTGTCTCATATTAAATTTCAAAAAGAGAATTGAATAGTGTGTTAGGGTAATTTTGGAAAAAAAAATAATAAATGCTTCTTGAAGTTTAAAAATGACAGATAAAAAGAAACATGGGTTTATGACAGATAAAAAAGAACGGAGGGAATAATATTTAAAAAGACAAAGCACGCATAATGTCCTCTGTTTCCTTGGTGATTTGGTGTGGCTCCAATCTTTTTGTATTTCATTATGTATTCACCTATATACTTTATTACAGTCAGAGACTAGCTTAGGTAGCGGATTCACCTACGAGAGAGTACCAATGGCCGAATAAGTCAAACAATATTTGGTTTGTGACGAGTTCTGTTATGAGTTTCACTGAGGTAGGTCAGCCTCTCACAATTAATTTATCTATATTACATATCTCTATATTTATTAAAGGTGGTAATGGAGTGGGACGGGGACAGTGATTGGCCTCCTCGTCACCGCCCACGTCAAGGAGTCAAGGACAAGGAGGAGAATCCCCATCCCCGTGAGGATCCCCATGCTAGTACACCAATGAATTTTAGTTTTTTTTAATATTATTTAATACCAATACACCCATTAAAAACATAAAAGTCACTCAACATAAAGCTCCATGAAGTAACAAATCAAAAACTAAAAAAAAAAAAAAATCAAATGTTTATTAATATTGAGCAAACCATAAAATATATAACTTAAACAAGTATAAGCATACAATTTAATACATAGAGAGCTCAATGAAACCATTCAATACTATTAGTTCCGCTTGTGTGGTTTGTATTTCAAGAGAACATTCAAACACTCAAGGAAATCTCACACAAACCAAACAAAAGAAGACACACGAAATTGGTAACCCAGTTCGCCGTCCACTGGCCTACATCTAGGGGGCCAAGCCAGGAGATAAACAATCTACTAAAACATGTGAAAATACATTAGTACAAACACTCACAAATAAAGATCACTACACTCTCTAGATTGTTTAGTGCCCACACTCTCTGTAACTTCGGTGTCACACCCAATCTCAGAGCAAGGCAACTTATATAGATGCCTCAATGTCCCAAAAATAGCCCATACCTCTTTTAGAATATTCGCAGTTACTAACTTTAGAATCTTCCAAAATTAGCTGTTGCAACTCCTATTATAACACAACTTGCAACATGGCTTTGACTACTGACTTAACTGAGTTCTGGTTCCGTTGCGAAGAGACTTTAAGAGCCATTAACCTCAGGGTCATGCTTAGTCCAAGTTGATACAGCCAGATCTCCGGATCCTGACACTAGCAACTAGCCTACCTCCTCAGTTCTTTACCACGCAGTCTCTCGCAAGGGGCGCACAACTTTGTGCGTCTTCATGAAACTATCCAAACTTGATCTTCAATTCACACAAATTTGCTCTTCAAATCTTCCCAAAAATAGATCTTCAATCAATCATACCAATCATACCAACAATAGGCAGTCTCCAATCATACCCTTAATAATCTTAAATCATACTTATTAAGGTTTTTCAAATCACACCTTCAATAGTCTTCAATCATACCATTGATAGCTATTTTTTCAATTAGCATCCATCCTTATTTAGTCTTCAATCAAATCTTTCTAAATATGGTCTTGATGTGATCTTACCTTCATATTGTAACACATACCAAAAATAGCTCCACTAAGATCTGTTAAAATATTTGCCTCCAATCCAAGATTCCTTGCCATGTTACCATGCTTCTTATGTCATCATTTATGCCATGTCACAATGGTTGCCACGTTACCTTGACTTGGTGTCAAATAATGCCAATTAAAGCACTTTTATACTAACAAATACTTTCAATCTCCAATTTGAAATGCCACATACAAAATCAACTTACTTTTATATCATGTAGTTTCAAGAATCAAAGAATGAAAATTAATAACTAATCACTAAAATGTCAGCCTTATTGCAAAATTAACAAATCACTAAAATTAAAAAAATATTATTTTGAGAATTATAATAGTAAAAATATAATTAATTAAAATAAATTAACAAGGGACGGGATCGTCGTGAAGGGGTAGAGCACTTCCCATCCTTGCCCATTTAAGAAAGTAAGAACAAATTAATACCCATTCATGCCTACGAGGGGATAAATCAAGGAATCACCATCCCCATTAGATCAGCCCAGGGAAATTGGAGATTTCTAGTCCCACTACCACCCTTAATATTTATTGATAAATACTCCATCCGTTTCTTTTTATCTGTCGTGAATAACCGAATCTCACATACCAAGAAAGTTGGTTATTTCACATAATTTAATAAAAAAATAGTTATCTTTCCAAAATTACCCCTAATTTATATCTTCACATTTCTCTCTCATATTAAATTTGAAGAACAGAATTGAATAAAGTATTAGGGTAATTTTGGAAAAAAATTAATAAATGTTTCTTGATATTTAAAAATGACAGATAAAAAAAAACATGGATTTATGACAAATAAAAAGGAACAGAGAAAGTATTATCTTCTTAATATATTTAGAGTAGTTTATTCACTTTTAAAATAGGTATAGTACCCATGCCATAAAAAAAACACTAAAATTATGAAATTTCAAATTTTTAACAAAGAAAATGCTTTATTTATTTATTTTAATTTTTTGAAACATAGTGCCCCACTATGATTAATATTTGAACATTGTTCCCATTTTGGTAGTAGAGACTCAAGCCACAAAGATCTATGTCCAGCAAACTTATATACTCATATTTAATGCTTGTTTCTGTTTGAGTCCCAATCCGAAACTACAAGAGTTCATGATCTTTTTGTTCTCCCAGGCCGTGATATCATTAAATTTCATCATCTTGCCTCACTTATTGCAGCTTTGCATCTGAAGACGGCGCAGTATAATATATTTATATAGAAAAATATATTATTAACTTTTAAAAAAATTATTTAGGTCAAATTTGCTCTTTTTATTTTTTTATTTTTTTTAAAAACATGTTTATTTAAATTGATTTGTGATCAAATCCCTAAATGACGACAATTTTTATTAAGGAAAGAGATGAAATGGCATAGTTTATAGTTCTTTTGTTGTTAGCTTGGAGAATTACTTGCTTTCCAATTAAATGTTTTGGCATTAATTGCGATTTCATCAATCTCAATGATTGGTATACCCTTTGTATTTCTATCGTAATAAACCAAAAAAATTTGAACATTGTTCCTACACAATATGATCAATTTGATTAGGTACTCATAATTTATTTTCATTGTTTAAATATTTAATAGTTTGAAAAAAAAAAACCGTCTTTCTTCCCTTTATCAAGGGATGGAAAGGCATAGTGCAGAAGAAAATTTATATCAAAATAAATAAAAAAACTATTTTTTTTATGAAAGAGTGAATTAACTTTTTATTATATTTTATTGATATGATAACTGCATTATCAATATTTGTTGTTCAACAGTCCATGTTTAAGTGTTTTTTAGATAAATTAAAATATATTTGTGAGTTACTAGAGTATAACCTAAATGGAATGTTGTTGTTTTTACGAGCAATTTACAAAATGAGAAGCTATTTTAGCTTTTAGCAAAGTTTTTATAAAATGGGGTTTTGATTAAATTTAATTAAAATATTAAATTACTCTTTTTAAAATTATCTCCTTGAAAACAATGTCATTTATATAAATATCCCTAAAAAAGTTTAAAAAATATTTATTTTTATAAATAATGTATTTGTATGTGACCCTTCTGAAAATCTTAAAAAAAGGTTTGTATATAAATATATTGTCACGTGAAAGCATATGCAAATATAATATTTTATGAGGATGTGTATGCAACATTTTCAATATATACAACCTCCATTGGCCTCATCTAATTAAATTTGTCAATTAGATTTTTTGAACAAATGTAACTGAATCTAATTACCCTTCTTTTTTGTGGTGATGTATGCATACCTACATTTCTCACCGTATTCATCATCCTAAAAATAAAATTTAAAAAAGATGGAAATATCCTTTTGTGAATTTAGTAGACTGTCAAAAATAACCTCTTTGACTAAAAGTGAGAGTGTGAATTCACTATTTCCCTCCACTTCTAAGAACAAAACACCATATGATTATAATTTAGTTCCTTCTGGAAAACACCAGAGAATGAGGAAACTAGAAAAACAATTGGGAAGAGAAAATCTTAGTCTACATTCAAATGGTTATACAAATTTATAATATATAATACACAATCTTATCTACCTCCAATAATAGAAAATCGACTTTACTAGAATAGAAAATCAACCAATTCTAATATATTGTAATGTCTTCAAATACATACAATCAAATCAATATATTTGGGAATATGTTTTTTTTTTTTTTTTATATTCCAACACCCACACTACCCCCCAAGTTGGGGCATGAAGATCCAGAATCCGAACTTGCTAAGAAGATATTAGAATTGTTGTTTTTCAAGAGCCATGGTGAAAATATTTGTGCTTATCATGAAAACATGTGCTATCACAATGTGACGGATTCTTTATGTGTGATGGTAAATCAATACAAGCGTAAACATACAAATGTGTAAATAATTGGTCTGTTAATACCGCAAGTGTATGGGTTGTCATAAAATACCTCATGTGCTAGCACAAGAGTCGTATTTCCCTAATAACAGCGAGAGGCTCATATTACTTTCTTTTCACTTAATCAATAGCCTAAACGTTTACGTTCTTTCTTTAATTTACTTTTACAATATTTAATAAAATACAATTGGAGAATCGTTAAGTACAATTGGAAGGAGTTTAGAGGTTGTATAATAGTTATCTTGATTATTACTTATGGTAGCCGTTTAGTGTGACAATTGTGTTCTAGAATTGGACTGAGGGAATTCAAAAACCTACTAGTCCCAAATCCCTTGTCAACTAGGTCAAAATCACTATGAACTTAAGATAAAATCTCTTCCACCCAGCCTGCTATGTTTGCCTTAAGTGCGGGAATTACACGAGAAAGGATAAATTAAACCCTAAGTCTAAAGGGCAATCAATCCCTAATCCAAAGATCTAACAATACCTAACCTCTTAAACCATGCATGGATCTAACGGCATATCTTCCTCATCCGCATTAACATGAATATCATTCAAGCGCACATACAATGATTTAAAAAAACTAGAAAGATTTATTAGATTAAACAATCAAGCTTCATAAACAATAATCGAGGGACCTAGACATACAATTCCCCTAGAATTAGGCTCTTATGGATCATAAAATAAACAATTAAAACAAGAGAAAACAATAAAACCAAAGAATAGATAAGTGTTTAAAATAATTTCTAAACTAACTTCCTACAATGGGTCCACTAAGGTTGAGGGCGAGAGGATCCTAAGATTGACAATATGGTGCCTGTTACTCACTCCTTACTCTAACAAGATTATTCGATTATCCTTGAGAAACCCCCCCGAAATCTATTGGAAAAATGGAAGAACCTCGTCTCCAGCCGCTCAGATCTCCAGAACTCCGGCCGCCCTACTTTATTAGCTAAAAAAATCTCCCCGAATTTAGAGAAATTTAGGGTATTTATAGTGATCGGATTAGCCCTGGCCCTACCATGGGTGTTGTGATGCCGGGGTGAGTAAGTTATTGCTTGGGCTCCAAGTCGCATCCTGGCACCGTCTTTGGGTGTTATGTGACTATACCACTGGTGTTGTGGGTTTTCACAACGACCATTGTGACTTTAGTGTTACTTCCAATGGTTCCATGCTGCCACCGCTTCGTAACGATGGTGGTAAGTGTAGATAACGGGTGTTGTCACTGGTCACCACGTCCGTTGTGAGCCGTTGTGAAGTTCTGATTTAGCAACTTGGTCTGTTTTACTTCAAAACGCTCTCGTATTTGCTTCTTTTTCCCTAAACCAGAAATAAAGGCCATGGTGAACAAAAAAAATTGAAATTTCATACTAATACAGTGCGAAACATGTCAAATTCTATGCTAAATGCAGTATGAATGATATAAAAAATATGATCTAATTAACACTTATCACAATGCCTCTTGAATTTTTCTTGTACATAATAACAATCAAATTATATGTGCTTTATACGTTCATGAAATATGGGGTTGGAGGCAATGTGGAAAATAGTCTGCTTATCTCAAAAGATGATTATGGGACTGTCATGTATGACTTCCATTGACTTTAGAAGCACTCACAACCATGTCAACTTACTAGTTGTCATTGCCATAGCCCTATATTCCATCTCAGCAGAAGATCTTGAAACCACTACATATTTCTTCTTCTTCCATGATACAAGTGATTTCCCAAGAGTTAAAATAACCCATGACTGACCTTCTTGAAGTAAGGAAACCAACCTAGTCAGAATCACAAAAAGCATAAGTTGTAAATCACAGTTTTCTTTCAATTAAATACCCTGACTAGGACTTCCACTGAGATACCTTAATACCCAAAATGCCACATCCAAGTGATCTTGTCTGGTGTCATGCGCAAATTGAGAGAGTAGATGGACTGCATATCAAATTTCAGGTCATGTGATGGTGAGGTAAATCAAATGAGTAATAAGTCATCTATACATAGTAGGATCCTTTATTAGTGCCCCATTTACAAGTCTGAGTCAGTGATTTTGTTCCATCTGGAAATCTACAGGATTGATGTCAACCATTCACACTCTATTAGGACATCTAATGTGTATTTATGTTGATATAAGGTTAACCTTTGTCAAGATCATGCCACCTCAATCTCCAAGAAATACTTCAATTCAACAAGATCTTTGATCCGAAAATATTTGTTCAAATAATGCTTAAAATTTGAGCAAGTTTTCAAACAATTTTTTTTTTTTTTTGGCTAGGATGAGGTCATCAATATACACGTTATCAAGAACATGAGACATTACCTTTAATATATGAGAAAAGAAAATAGTCTACATAAGATTGGATAAACCCATAATTAAGTAGTGAGGATGTTAACTTAGCAAAACAGTTCCTTGATGCCTATTGTAGACCATATATGATTTCCGAAGTCTACATACTTGATTATTTTTCTCTTAGTTACAAAACCTAGAGACAGTTGCATATATTCTTCTTCTTCAAGATCATTATGGAGGAAAGCATTATTGACATTTATTTGATGAACCTCCTACCTTTTAGCCACCACGACTATTAGAAAAACATGCATGCTGACTAACTTGGTTACAGGTGCAAAAGTCTCATGAATCTAGTCTTTTAACTTGAGTGAATCCCTTTTACCATGAGCAGTGCTTTTGTATCTCTCTTCTGCATGATCAACCTTGGGTTTTACTTTGTAAACCCATTTTCAATCAATAGGTCAATTTTGTGTAGGCAACTTCTCAATAGACCATGTTTTGTTGAATTCTAGTGCATCAATCTACTTTTTCATGGAGTCAGACCATCACGGGTCCTTAACAGGCTTAGCTTATTTCTTTGTTCTACATGAGTGATTATAACAGAAATAAAAATATTTGTGTGAACTAGAGAACTTTGCATAACTTATATAATTAGTTAGTTGATAAGGTATATGATAAGTGCTTGAGTAGACATATTTTTATATATGTTTTACATGCATTGAGCATCATTTTTACTATGGTTTATGTCTCATATTGTGTATTTGGTGTTCTTTTATGCATATAGGTTGTGAATGCCTTGAAGAGTAAAAAGGAAGCAAAGATAGGCTATAAAGACACAATGTTGGGAGTTCTTGTTCAATTCAAGGACCAAGACATGAGAGGAGTTCATAAACATGGAGATGTGTGCCAACTTCCAAGAAGATTCAAGTCAATTCACTAGTTGGAAGGGCACAAAGGCAGCCACATCTTCATGTTCCTTCTCTTTGTGAAGATTGTAAGACCTCTCAAAGATATGTCGATGAAGAAAAGTTTTATAGCCTACCACATGGACGTGTGCCCGGACATGTGGCCTCAAGAGAAGAGTGTTTGGACCGCGTTTTGTGAAAAGTACTGTAGCAGCTCTCGCGGGCACGTGGAAAATTAACATGGGCGCGTGGGGGCACGTGACAGGCGCGGTCTAAGGCCTATAAATTGCCGTTTTGCCCTATTCTTTCTCATCTTTTGTGCGGCTCTTAAGGGGTGAGACGGCTAGGGTTTGGAGAGGAGGTCTCTGCGGCTTTGGAGGCGCTTCATCACCAACTTTGACCGATTCCTCTTCCGTCATAGCATCAAGGAAGCCACCGGTGAACCTAGCTTCGGAGTGGGTCCTTCAATACGTCGAAGCTCTCCATCAAGGCCATCAGTTCATATATAAGGGGGTTTATTTCTATGGTTTTAATGTACTTTCATTCATTGATGGTGTGTTATGTATGTTGCTCCATGGAGAGCTAAAACCCTAGAGGGTATTTGCGCTTGTGAACCCTAGGATTCTCATCTTTTGTGGATTTGCTTAGTGTTTCTATTTAATCCGAGTTTGATTAAGTTTTAATCTTGATTGTCTAATGCTTGCTTGCCTTATTGATCTTTTGGTTATTTGGTTTGCATGATTTGTTACCTTGGTGAGAGAGAGGTCTCTATAAGGGTTAGAATCTCAAGATTGAAGAGGGTTGAGAGGGTGAGTCATGAGATAGGGAGCATCCCCTTTCTCCTCTGATTGGTGTATTCTATCTCCGTACCCTAAGCTCTATGCAACCATATTTGGTGTGAGGCGTGAGATTGAGAGATTTCTCCGCCAGGACCTTGTAGGGGGTTAGGGTCCTTCACCGGGAATTAGGGTTGGATCAATCTTTAGTAATCGGATACACCTCTTGGAATCCCTAGAGTGCTTTATGGTCATATGTGGTGTGAGGTGTTGAGATTGAGCGATTTCTCCACCGGGACCTCGTAGGGGATTAGTATCGGTGATCGGGAGGCCGGATCCGATTATATTTGGATTTCCACGACTTAACTTACTCTTCATGGAAACACTTTGCTCATTCGGTACCTAATACCTGAATCCTAGGGGGGGAGCATTGCCCGAATACCCCACTTTTACTGATCGAGATCTCCATCCATTTCACCCTTGCATATACGTCTCCGGTATTCATTTCTTCGCACATTAGATCACCACACCTTTCCATTTATCATTAGGCTAAATGATAAGTGCTTGTGGGATACGAATGCGAAGCGTTCATTCCTTATGTTGAGCATTACTTTTCTCGGGTTTCTACACTAATATGTGTGTTTTTTATGTTACTTTAATGCAGGTAGGGTTGTGAGGCCGAGTATGAGGGAAATAGGCCAATGTGGATCACAATGCACCGATTTTGGAGGAAATCTTGCTAAGGTTCAAACGCGAAGACATAGGTCAGGTGTGAGATGCTAGAGTGTGTGCCAACCTCCTCGTATTCGAGTGGGCACATCCATTTGGAGGGGCACAAAGGCAGTCACATTCGAGTATTCCGACTTATGCACATAGAACAAGAGCTCCACCAACGTGTATACCATTGAAGAAGCAAGTGACCCACGACGTGAACGTGTGCCCGTTTGCATTACCCCGATGAAAGTATGGAATTGGGAAGCTTTTCAGGCTGAATACTATAGCAGAGCACTGCAGCAACATTGTAGTATGTATTGTAGCAGCACTGTTCACAGTCGGCCGAGAAACCCGAGAAACAGAGAATCCATACGGGCGTGTGGAAATTATCCACTCCCGTGTGAAAATTCCGCACGGGCGCGTGGAGCATCCACGGCCGTGTAGTCACCCGATTCCAGCCCTATTTAAAGCTGATTCAGCCCCGATTTTGGTATTCTTTTCTCCATCTTTTCCCCAACTTGAGAGAGGGCTTCGGCTAGGGTTTCGAGGGGTATTGGCCAAGGTTTTGGAGAAATTCTACGGCTCCGACATCGCGCGTCGTTTGGAAGAATGTTATTGGGAGAGCTTTCGTCGGCACCGATCCGGCGAGGTGTATCCTAGGCCGGACAAAGGATCCCTTGCGATGAGTAGAGGACTCTCCACAAGACCATCGACATGACCATCGAGGGGGTTTCTTTATGGATTCATTGCTTTTACATTCTATTTCTTTGATTGTAATTAGCTCCATGGAGAGCTAAACCCCTAGTGGGTACTCGGGTATTGTGAACCCTAGGATGTATTTGTTTCTTTGAACCTCTTTATTATGCTTTTAATAAATTGATGTTTATTGTGAGTTCCATCCTTGAATGCTTCAAATACTCCCTGTGGATTCGATACCCGCTCACTCGGGATTATTACTTCGACAAACCCGTGCACTTGCGGGATATACGCAAGGGGACCTTGTCAAGTTTTTGGCGCCATTGCTAAGGAACGGGATATTAGGAACACTAGGACTTGGATACTTTAGTCATTCACATTTTCATTTACTATTTCCACTTCATACTTCCCTCTTTCGCCGCTCTTTTCATTCTATCGTTCTCTTCTTTTCCTATTTTTATTGGGTGAGCAGTAATTTCTGTTTTCTTTTCCATTTCAGGATCATGTTGAACAAAGCATCAATTATGGAGACATTGAAGGATAGGATGGTATCCAATGAGAGAAAAATGGAATAATTTGTGGCAGAATTTGATTCGGGTAAGCAACATGATGAGGGGCTGAGTCTACGGAGAGTTGAGCCACATATGATGAGTGAAGAGAGTGGAATGCAATATCAAAGTTCTGAATTGTCAACGTTGTTGGAATATTTTGAAAAATCTGCGTTTACGTCCTTTGGGAATGAGTCTGAATTTCAGTCGGAGGCAACTCGTTCGTCTTTTTCAATGGCATTCACAATAGAATTTGTTGGGTGTGGATCCGAAGAAGAAGTTGAAGAAGATGAAGTAAAAATTTGTATCTAGTCAATCTCATCAATTGAGGTGTGTAGGTTGAGTAATCAAGTGGAAGATGAAGATAGCTTGGATATCCTTGGGGTAAACAACTCGGAACGCGGGGTACTCGAGGAAGAGTTAGAGGAAACTTCCAAGGGGTTTGAAGAAATTGATAGAAAACAAGCAAATTGGCTACGATCTTCAGTGGAAGAACCTCCTGAGTTAGAGCTAAAAGCATTACCAGAACACTTGGAGTATGCTTTTCTAGCCGAAGGATCAAAATTACCTGTGATCATAGCTTCAAGTCTTTCTTCAGAGCAAAAAGAGCAGCTGGTAGCTATGCTAAAGTTGCACAAAACAGCCATAGCTTGGAAAATTTCAGATATCAAGGGAATTAACCCCTCCTTTTGCACTCACAAGATTTTGATGGAAGATAATTACAAAACTGTAATTCAACCTCAACGAAGACTGAACCCAAACATGAAAGAAGTGGTAAAAGCAGAGGTGGTAAAGATCCTTGACGCAGGAATTATTTACCCCATTTCGGATAGCGCGTGGGTGAGCCCGACACAAGTGGTACCGAAGAAGGGTAGTATGACAGTGGTGAAAAATGAGCAAAATGAGTTAATTCCGACAAGAACGGTCATAGGATGGCGCGTTTGCATTAATTATCGGAGGTTGAATGATGCCACAAGAAAGGATCATTTTCCATTGCCATTCATTGACCAAATGTTGGAGAGACTAGCAGGCCACAAATTTTATTGTTTTCTAGATGGTATGTCAGGATATTTTCAAATCCCAATTGCTCCCGTAGATCAAGAGAAAACAACTTTTACTTGCCCTTTTGGTACTTTCGCTTATAGAAGGATGCCCTTTGGACTTTGCAACGCACCGGCCACTTTCCAAAGATGTATGACGACCATCTTTGATGACTTGTTAGAAGATATAATGAAGGTCTTCATGGATGACTTTTCGGTATTTGGGAATTCTTTTGAGGCATGCTTGAAGAATCTTAAGAAAGTACTTATGCGGTGTGAAGAGACGAATTTAGTTCTAAATTGGGAGAAGTATCATTACATGGTCCAAGAGGGGATCGTCCTTGGTCATAAAATTTCTAGCCAAGGAATTCAGGTTGATCGGGCAAAAATCGAAACTATTGAAAAACTACCTCCTCCAACCAATGTCAAGGCAATTAGAAGTTTCTTGGGCCATGTAGGGTTTCTATCACCGATTCATTAAAGATTTCTCCAAAATTGCTCAACCAATGACCAAGTTGTTAGAGAAAGACACCCCATTTGAGTTCAATCAAGAGTGCTCGCTTGCTTTTAACTTGTTAAAAGAAAAACTCGTACAAGCACCTATCCTCATCTCACCGGATTGGAGTCTCCCCTTTGAACTTATGTGTGATGCTAGTGATCATGCCGTGGGGGCTGTTTTGGGGCAGAGAAAAGATAAATATTTCCAGCCAATTTATTATGCAAGCAAGAGCTTGACAAGTACCTAAGAGAACTACACTACTACTGAAAAGGAACTGCTGGCTGTGGTATTTGCATTTGACAAATTTAGATCATACCTCATTCTTTCACAAGTGGTTGTTTTCACGGACCATTCGGCGTTGTGTTATTTAATGAACAAGACCGGTGCAAAACCAAGGTTGATTCGTTGGGTGTTGTTATTGCAGGAATTTGATGTTGAAATTAGGGACAAGAAAGGAGCTGAAAATGTAGCTGCAGATCATCTCTTTCGCCTTGAAGGTTTAGAAGAAGAAGGGTCATGGAAAACTGAAATTAATGACTCATTTCCTGAGGAGCATTTGTATAATCTGCAAGAAATTTCAAAAGTTGAAACTCCATGGTTCGCCGACTTCGCCAATTATCTTTCAGGGAAAGTCCTTCCTAGGGGAGTGTTTTTTCAGCAAAAGAAGAAGTTTTTTTTCTAATTTGAAGCACTTTACTTGGGAGGATCCGTACCTTTTCAGAATTTGTTCAGATCACATAGTACAAAGGTGTGTCTCGCGGGGGGAAGGTTGGAATATTCTAGCCCATTGTCATTCGGGGCCCATTGGAGGCCATTATGCCTCAGGAAGGACAGTTGAAAAGGTTTTAGCAGCAGGTTTTTATTGGCCAACGTTATTCCAAGACGCAAGACAATTTGTTCAAAGTTGCGATAGTTGTCAATGAGCAGGAAATTTGTCTAGGCGGGATGAGATGCCGCAAAATCCAATGCAGTTTTATGAGGTTTTTGATGCGTGGGGCATCGACTTTATGGGGCCATTCCCTAGCTCCAATGGGAATCGTTATATATTGGTCGCCGTGGACTATGTGTCTAAGTGGGTGGAGGCTCAAGCTCTCCCTACAAATGATGCTAGAGCAGTAATCAAATTCCTCAAGAGATTGTTCACTCGTTTCGAAACCCCTAGAATCATCATAAGTGATCGGGGGACGCATTTTTGCAATGCCCAATTTGATAAAATTCTGAAAAGATACAGTGTGAGCCATCGTCTTGCCACACCATATCATCCGCAAACAAGTGGGCAAGTGGAGGTAACCAATCGAGAATTGAAGAGAATTTTATCAAAGTCGGTGGAGCATAGTCGAAAGGATTGGTCGGAAAGATTGGATGATACATTATGGGCATATCGGACAGCATATAAAACTCCGGTGGGAACCACGCCGTATAACCTTGTTTATGGAAAAGTGTGTCATTTACCGGTAGAGCTTGAACATAAGGCATATTGGGCAATTAAAGCAATGAATTTCAGTCTTGCACAGGCCGGTGACCAAAGGAAGTTGCAATTGAATGAGTTAGATGAGTGGAGATTAAGAGCCTATGAAAATGCACGAATCTACAAAGAAAGAATTCGGTCATGGCATGACAAACATATTAGACTGCACAAGGATTTCAAAGTGGGCGACCGAGTGTTACTCTTCAATTCCCGGTTGATGTTGTTTCCGGGAAAACTGAAATCAAGATGGTCAGGTCCATATGAGATTACTCAAGTATCTCCACACGGTGCAATTGAGATCACTCACCCGGAGAAAGGAGCATTGAAGGTAAATGGACATAGATTGAATCCTTACTTCGAAGGGGATGTGGAGGTCGCTAGGAAGGAGGTTTTTCATCTTTATGAGCCACCATGAGGTAAAAACAGGTACGTCAAGCTAAGTGACGTTAAACAAGCGCTTCTTGGGAGGCAACCCAAGCTTTTAATTAGTTTTTAGACTCAAAATTTAAATTCTGCAGAAATAAATTCATGAGTGTGTGTCTTGATTAATTTTGATCGCTGGTGTTTTTGTGAATTTTTTTCGGTGATTTGAATTGTTGTTTATGTGTATAACATGGTTTAGGGTGAATTTGATGTTTAATGTTGAAAAATTGGTGTTAATTTGGAGATTCGGGCACTTTCTGGACTGTCTACAGAAATTTTGCAGTCCACACGGCCGCGTGGAATTTTCATGCGGTCGTGTACAGTACCCACGCAGGGGTGTGAAAATCCACACCCCCATGTGCCTATAAGAATATGAAGGGGCACTATTCATCATCTTCCATTTTCAAAGAACCCTTTCATCTTCCACCTTGCACTCCTATAAAACTCGAGTTTTGATCTCTAAAACCAATTGTTTTCAACTCTTTGGAGGATTAGAGGTAATTTGCCGGAGTTTACACTGAGTTTTCTTCTCCGATTTGCTCCGGTAAGCCTTCACTCCTTTCCACCCTTTCCATGTTCTTCAAGGTCATTTTCATGGAGTTTTCATGGTATTTTTATGATAGTTCTCATAGGGAATCATGCTAGAAACTTGTTCAATGTATGACAATTATTTGTATGAGACGTAGGAGCCCAACTCCGGCCAAAACTCCAGAGTCCGACACCCACGCGGTCGCGCGGCTTGCCCACATGACCGCGTGGGCTGGCCGCGTGGCTGCTCGGCCGAGCCGAGCACGCGCCCACGCGGGCGCGTGGTTGTCTCGTGCGCCCGCGTGGGCTGGAACAAAGGCCAGTTGGCCCTGTTTTTCCCCCGGCTCGCTGTTCTTGCGCATGTGGTGCCCCGTTTCACTCTATTCATGCCAAACTGATGTTTTTAAGTGCTTTCTTCGCAGATTATGGCCCCACGGACCAAGTGGTTAGCCCAGAAACATTCTCGCCATGATAGGGAGCCGACCCCACCACCGGTAATCGAATTTCCTAACTCCGTTCATCAGCAGCGATTTGAGCGCCTCCAGCACTTGAAGATTGGACAGTCACGTTTTATAGACTGGGATGCACTAGAGGACATTGGTCTTGCTGAGGAGGTTAGGACACTTGTTAGTGTGGGGGGTTGGGACCGATTATTCTCCATTCAGGAGCCTGTCAGGCGAGACATCACCTTGGAAGTTCTTGCCTCATTTTCTTTTGATCGTGACACAGTTGATATCAGTTTTGACGTTTCTAATGCCATTCGTTTCCGTGCTTACGGTCAGCCGGATAGGATGTCTTTGACCGAGTTATCAATATATCTCGGAGTATACGATCAGAACTATGCTGATACTATTGAGTACACTGAGCTCCTCACCGATTATCCTTATAATCTCACTCCGAGCCAGGTCTTCCATGATCTATGCGGTGGTCATCAGTATTCCGCAGGCCAGTCTAAGGCCTCATTGCTTACTCGACCGACGCACAGGTACATTCATGCTATTTTTTGCAGGTTCATGACAGGTCGGGGGGATGGTACTGGTTCACTTCGCAGGACAGATCTTTTGTACCTCTACTCCATGGTCCATGGAGTCCCTTTCCACTTAGGATATGTGGTTGCTGACTACTTTCGTTATCAGAGTGAATATTTACAATTGGGAGCATTGTTTGCAGGACCCTACATCACTCGTCTTATTTTCAAGATGGGTCTTATCCGCTCGGTCAGAGGTGAGGAGAGAGTCAGTAGTCCGGCACCATTGGGTTTGGCTACTCTCCGTTTGATAGGCATTGTGAGACGTACAGGCTTGGGCGGATTTGCACCAATAGAATCGTCATCTGGGGACGATGAGGAGCCTGTTGAGGTTACAGAGGCACCACTTGCAGTCGAGCCCATAGTCACCGAGGCAGCTCCGGCAGCATCAGCTGATCTTGAGTCATCTTTCCCTCGAGTTCACTAACGTCTGGCTTGACTCGAGGCTGCCGGTGCTACCATCCTTGAGAACCAGGCACGGATTCTGGAGCATCTTGATCGTATTCAACAGACTTTTGACAAGGAGGTCTCATCCGCTTCTGTGCCAGCACGAGCACCAGCTCCAGATACTGACGCTTGAGGCGTCACACTCATGAGAAGTGTCAGTATACTTGAAGTTCTATGAAGTCACAAATGGGAGTGAGGGGGTTTGATAATATCAAACCCATAATTTTCTTACTGATATGGATGCCACCCAACTTGTATCTATAGGAACCCAACAAAACCCTTCCTTAAATAGTAACCCATTGCTATAGTATAAAGAACATAATCTTCCAATCTGGTAGGCAGCCTTATGGTCCTTCAAGCTCTGGCCTTTCCTTGTGTGGTCTCTAAGGAAGGATTCTCATGATCTTGTGTCATATTCTCCTTATACTCATCTTATGGAACCTAATCATCAATTTATGTGATTTGATCCAGATTTACGATAGGGAGCTCAACTTGTTCATTTTTCTCCACCAAAGGGAAAATGTTCTCAAAAAATAGAACATCATATGAATTGAAGAACTCTTTTTTCTCCATGTTATATCTCTAGCCGTTCTTACTATGAGGATACCCCACAAAGATACATTGCCTACTTGAAGAACCAAATTTGTCCTTTTTCTTAGATTATCATGAACATAATACAAACACCCAAAATATTTATGTGTTTGTATAAAGGTTTTTCTCCAAATAAAAGTTCATGCACGAGATTTTCTAAAATATTGATAAGTGCTAGAAAGTTCATGTTTAATATATCATTTACACTGCATTCAACATGAAATTTGACATGTTTAGTATCTGATTAGTATAAAAATTCATTCTTTTGTTCACCATAACCCGTATTTCTATTTTAGGGAAAAAGAAGTGAATTCAGGGTAGTTTTTGAAGCAAAATAGGCTAAGTTGCTGACTCAAAGCTTCATCACAGCTCACAACGACCGTGGTGACATCTTACAACGCCCATTGTCTACACTCATCACTACCATTATCAAGCCATGACAGTGTAGAACTACTGGAAGCAACACAGACGCCACAACAGCTATTGTAAAAGCACATCACGACCGTGATCTCACCACACAACACCCAAAGAGCTATAACAGGACAGGACTTGGAGCCCAAGTAATAACTTACCCACCACGAGTATTAAAACACCCGTGGTGAGGCCGTAGCGGACTCGATCCTATAAATACCCTAGTTTTATCTAAATTCGGGGAGATTCTTTACCAAATAAGGTAGGGCGGCTAGAGTTTTGGACATCTGAGTGGTTGGAGATGACTTTCAAACATATTTTAGCAGATTCCGGTAAGATTTTCAAGGATAATCGAACGATCATTGTTAGAGGAGGGCACACGAAGGCATTCTATGTCATCTTGTTAATCTTGGGATCCTCTCACCCTCAACCTTGGCAGGCTTATTAGAGGGAGTTAGTTTATGAATTCTTTAAACTGTTATCTATTCTTTGGTCTTATGGCTTTCTCTTGCTTTAATGCTTTATTTTATGATCCGTAAGAACCCAATTCTAGGGGAATTGTATGTCTAGGTCCCTCAATTATTGTTTATGAATCTTAATTAATAATTCCATAAATCTTTCTAGTCTTTTGTAAATCATTGCATGTTTGCTTGAATGATATTCTTGTTAATGTGGATGAGGAAGATATGCCCTCACATTAGGAGACTCATGCTCTATTAGATCTATGCATTCTCTAAGAGGTTAGGTATTGCTAGATCTTTGAATTAGGATTTGATTAGATTTCTAGATTAAGATTTGATTAGACCTTCTAGTGGAGTTCTTGAATTTAAGGCAAACATAGATGGGTGGTGTAGAAGAGATTCCATCTTAAGATCCTAGTGTTTAAACCTAGTTGCCAAGAGATTGGAACCAATAGCTCCTTGAATTCCCTCGGTCCAATACGAGAATATGATTGTCATACTCAATGACTATCATACATCCGCCCAACTCCTTCCAATTGTGCATAACAATTCTCCAATTGTATTATAATAAATAATAGAAGTAGATTTCAAAAAGACGTAAATATTTAGGCTATTGATTAAGTAAAAAGAAAGTAATATGAGCCTTTTGCCATTCCTAGGGAAATACGACCCTTGTGCTCATCTACGAGGTATTACTTGATGACCCATATAATTGCGGTATTAACGTACTTATTGTAATATTATTTGTGCATTTTCATAGTTATTTTAACACACCTCATAAGTGTACGTCAAATATCCAGTAGTAGGAGTTTGATTGACTAAATATGTAGCAGTTATCATACACTCTCCCCTAAAATTCAATAGGTAAGTTAGCCTGAAATAGTAGACCACATGCCACCTCTAATATGTGCCTGTGTTTTCTCTCTACTCAACCATTTTGTTGAGGTGTGTTGAAACAAGAAGTCTCATACAAAATTCAATTTTCTTCATAAAACTTCAACATAGGGTGTAGTAGTTCGGTTTTTTTCCTTCTTGTGTAGAGTGGTGTATCTTGGCCTTATTTTGTTTGTCAATTTAATGTCTTGGATAAATTTTTTTTCTTGTTTTTAGTTTGGGGCTTCTTGTCAAGAGTTTTTGGATGTTTTTCAAGCATTTTAAAGGTGCGTGGGCTATGTATAAGGCGCAGAGAGGGTGCGTGGGCTGTGCACAGGCGGTACAGTCCTCCTGGGGCCTGTGTGGCCTCACACCCCATGCAGAGGGGTGAGTGGCCTACTGTGCAGGTGGCACACCAAGCCACACATCCCAGGCAGTGGGGGTGTGCGGCCCTACGCGGGCTATATACCAGCACACACACGCACGGTTTCGCCCTTTTTAATCCCGTTTTGAAGCCTTTTCCTGTGTTTTCTTCTCCCTAACCCTGCCCTTCTCTTCTTCTTTCATCCTTGGTCATTCTTAGGAGCCTAGAGGTTGGTTTTGGAGGATTCTTTTGGGCTTTTTTGTGGACCTTAGAGTTTGATCTCCTCTTGGTTCATGGTAAGCTTCCATCCTTTCTTTTCTTCCTTATTCTTTGGATGATTGATGCTAGGGTTAGTTTGTGAGTTCAAGTTGGAGTTTTATTCTTGTTCTCTTTCTTGTTTATTGTTGGTGATCTTGAGAGGAGTGTTTGCCTTGGTTTGTTTTGCTTTGATCTATTGTAAACCTTGATTCCTCTTCTCCTTTGATTTTAGAGTTACTGTAGCACTGGTGAGTTCTTCCCTTGTTTCCTTTGTTTCTTTGGCTTAGAATGAAGCTTAAACCCTTAGGTCTTCTTTAGTAACCTGAGGTCTAGTTTGAGTAACCCTAGAGTTTATTAGTGTTGTTTGTTGGAAAAAACCTAAGGTTTCGTTGCTTAGCTTTTGTGCTTACATTTATTGGTGTTTTGTTGTGCTTTGAAAAGGAGAAGAAACGTTGGTTTAAGGAAAAATATTAGCTAAGGATTAGCTGGCAAGGAAGAGAAATTACCAATTCTGTGAGTGAGATTGTTAGGCATAGCTTTATTAGGAGGATACCGATAGCTAGTGATCGCTTCCCCGCAAGTGTACGGGATCGCCAAGTAATACCTCGTGCAAAGACACGAGGATCGTATTCCACGGGTCTAAGGATCTCCTATTACTCCTTCTCGAGCTATTATCTAGCCTAAGATCTTAAGTGATGGATTTACTCTACTAAATACAAATAAAACTAAACACAAGATTTGCTAGCAAATTAGAGAGAACAAGCAATAAGCAAGCAAGAGAATCAATGAAGTGCAAAGGCCTATGGATGTGGATCCCCTTGAGGGGTTATCATGCAACATGGATGATGATTTAAAGATGCAAGGGTAAATTGGACCATGAGATTCCAAGATTAGAACAACCCCAATTTCTCGGGCGATTGAACCCTAATCCCATACTGAACATAGATAGGAATTTCTTCCAAATCTACATTCCCTACGATTGCATTAAGTACAAGGAAATCTCGCTTAGGAATAAACCTACTCTTCTTCGGATTAAACCTACATGGAGGGCTACCAAACACCCGATTTCTCGGCGTGATGATACAAGTATCCCCTTCTAATCCATTCATGACCCTAATACATGCGAGCAAGTCACATCTACATGCATCATTCATAAAAGAGCTACGGATTTCTCCTTGGTGTAACACTTAGCATGAAAAACAATGGATTAGATCTCAAACATACCCAAGCATAGAATTAACAAGTAATCATCCAAAAATACATGATAAAAACCCCCCAAGGTTCACCAACACCCGTGGCCTTGGGGGGTCTAGTGTGTCATCATCTCATAACAAAGCATACAATCAAGCAAAACATGAAACAAAGACATAGTATGACACTCCCTAGATGAAATGGTGAAGGATGAGGCGAGAATATGCCAAATGACGCTTCCCCCGCCAAAGGAATTCCGAATGACGCTTCCTCTAGCCGCGGTTCTCCTTCCTTCAAGTCGTGATCGATCTCCCCTTTGAATGATGTTGCCTTCTTGCCTTGAGAGCCTTGGACCTTAGGCTTGAATGATCTTCTAGCTTTCTTGCCCTTCTTCTCCTCCCCAAGGTCGCCCAAGATCTCCCAAATGATCTCCCAAAAGTCGGCCAACAAAAAGTCCTTTAATCAGCCCTAAAAGTGAGTATATATATACCCCGAGGCATACGGGCCGTATAGGGGTCGTATGGGGGTCGTATAGCACTCAGAAACCCTAGATTCGCGTTCCATACGGGGTGCATATGGCCTCCATACCGCCCCGTATACTGGGTAGTATGGAAATCTGGACAGAACACCAAATCAATCCACTGCTACAATGCATACGGCCCCCATACTGGGTAGTATGGGGGTAGTATGAAATTCTTGTTTTCTTCTCTTTTTGCCAAAATGATATCTTCTTGTTCTCCATGGCTTCCATATGCCCTACAAAGCAAATAATAGACGATTAAGCGCGAAACGGGCATCAAACCTCACAAAATACATGCAAAGTGCATACGATATATATATGAAAACACCTACATTTAGACACTTATCAGCTAGATATACATATATATATATATATATATATATATATATATATATTATGGCTTAAGTAAATCTTTATTGGTTTATACTTGTTTTGCATTTTTTTGAATGATAGTTATTATTGTTAAAGACCTTGAATGTCTTATTGGGTGCTTGAATGTTCATGTTTGACTTGTGATTGAAATCCTTCAAGGAGTTTGCAAAATCTTTGTTTTGTGAAACTTGGGATTTCTTGGGAAATTCTTTGATTTTTCCTAATCTAAGCTTGAACTCCTTTTGGATTGTTAAAAGGAAAGATTTTCCATTTTGTTTCTTGTGTTAGATTTTGTAAAATGATTTATGTTAAAAGCTTGAGTTTTGCTTGTGCTTTTATAATTTCCTTGTGGAAATGACTGAGGTATTGTTGATTGATATATTGATAGCTATTGTACTCCATCTGGAGTTGTGATTATTGTTGAGTTTGTATGGTGATACCCTATTGCAGTTGGCGGTCTCTATGACCAGCCTGTTGATGTGCCATGGTAGACTGGCTGATTACTAGGAGGGCCAGTTCAGGTGGGAGTGTAGAGCCATAACTTGACATTTTTCGGGTAGCTGTTGTCGCCATTCGGTGAACCGATGAGCCAACGTCAAGAGCATGAGTACTTTGACGTCTCTAAACCTAGGTACGGCCACGGTGAAGGTTTGGAAGGTTTCTAGACCACATTATATTGGGTGAGTATTCGGTGTTGTTTTATTCTGGGTTTGAAATTTATTCCCATTGTGTTTCTTTTATAGTGTCATCTTGAATTTATGGTGAGCGGGTGAAGCCTAGTTATCGCTCTTAGGAAGACAATCTCCCACATATTTAATTTGGCATGAGTATTGTGTTTATTTATTTTAAAACTCATGTTATTTTGTTGTTATACTTATAATTGGAACAACTTTTGGTTTAAGTGTTTTATAGTGAAAGATTGGCTTCGTATTTAGCTTGTCTTCATAATTTGGAACCCTATGTTCAGTACTTTGTGGTTGCGAAATTGTAAAAGCCTAATTGAGGTATAATGCCTTCTTAACTCTATCTTTTTGTCACTGTGTTATTAAAGTTTTCTATTATATGCATTTATGCTCCAAACTAATTACCTTATAAGTAAAATATCATTTTGGAGTTATATTATTATTTTGGTATATTTCTATTAGGGCCTGTTTGGATAGCCAGAAATTATGGCATAATCCATACAAAATGGCATAATTTAACATTTTCTGAGAATTATGCCATATTGAATGTTTGGGTACTTATTTTAAAGTATAAAATTATGGCATAATATAGTTATAATGGCATAAAATAATATTCTACTAAGAGTGGAATATTTTCTCATTCCAAAAAGTCTCTCTTCTTTTTTATCCAGTCACCAGCCATCGGTCCACAAACGGTCCGGCCAACCTCCGGAGACCGGCCACCGGTCCGGCCAGCCTCCGGTGACCGATCCGGCCAGCCTTCGGCGACTGGCCACCGGCGGTTCGAATAGCCTCTAGCAACCGGCCACCGGTTCGGCCGGCCTCCGGTGGCACATCGGCTGTCCACTGGTGGTCTGGCCGACCTCCGGTGGCCTACTGGTTGGCCTCTAACGACCGGTCACTGGTGGTCCAACCATCGGCTGGTCGTCCACTAGTGGTCAGGCCGACCTCCGGCGATCGGCCACCAGTCCACCAGCGGTCCGGTAGTCGATCACCCAGTCTCCATAATTTTTTTTGTTAACCAAACACTCATTTTGTAAGAATAAAATATGCAACAAATTCTGTAATAATCACTTGCACTTCCTACATAATAAAATTATGCCATATTTTTTTTATTTTGCAGCCAAACAGGCCCTTCGAGCTGTGCTAGCCTTCCCTCACTGAGTAACTGTGGTTGCTCACCCTCCTTCCTCTTCCCAGTCTGTTACAGGTAGTAGGTGCGGCTGTGTGGCAGTGTGCTGATCATTTGTTCCCATTCTATATTCTATTTTTCCTTTTCAGTTCATGTATGTTATTCTTGTCATGGACATGTTGAGTCTTAGATCCACTAGCTTGTAGAGAACCCTGTTGCATGATTTTGTATCTAAACCACTCTTAAACTCTATTGTGTCAGCATTTCCTTCTGTTGTTAGTCTAGCTTCCCTGTGCATTTTTGGACCAATCTATTGATGTATATCGTTGTCGTTGTTGTTACTTCCACTATGTATTATTGTACTTTTGTACTCTGTATTTGGGTAAATATTATTGATCCCAGATTTGTTGGTCAGCCTTGCAGTATAGTAAGGGTTGAGAGGCGGGGTGCCCCTCCTCAAGATTGTCGTGGCAGTTGTAGCGTCCCGTGGGCCCGTAGGTCCGGGCATGACATAGAGTTAGAGAAGAATTCTAGACCATTATCACTTATAATTTTTTTTGATACTTTTTCCAAATTGATTTTTTACCCATAGCATAGAAATTCATTAAACATCTACGGTATAATTCTCTAAAAATCACTCAACTTTTCCAAACTTAACCTTTTAGTTTCTTTACTTTGAACTGTAACCTTTCGGTTCCTCTACAATTTTAATTTAGCCATGTTAGTCCCCCTTTCCCTTTTTGGTGGTTTAGGGTTAGGGTTTAGGGTTTAGGGGGACCGACATGGCTTATTTAAGCATAGTAGAGGGGCTAAAAAGTTACAATTTAAAGTGAGGGACTAAAACGGTATATTTAAAAAAGTAGAGGGACTATTTAGAGAATTATACCAACATCTACGACTTTCACTTTTCACTTTTTTCTCACATCAAGAAAGTCTAAAACCATTACTAAAATCATCAACTATAATAAGAAAATAATGTGCACCCACTGATGACATCATTGGATAAAATATCATAATGAATAAGATCAAAAGCATTGACAGATTAACTTTTACTAATAGGGAAAATGGCTTAAGTTTATTTGGCTCCTAAACAAATATCACAAATCACACTTTAATTATTACTAGATGCTTTTGAAATAAAACCAAGATGACAACTAGACGGATGACCCAAACGCCTATGTCACAAATCATTTGAGGTTGCCACATTTGCTTTCATAACCCCGAGCTCCTAGTTTGAAAAAGTAGACCCTTACTCGGATCTCATCCACTCCAATCAGCCTTTATTAAACATAATTGATCAGTAAAAGTTACACAACAATTAAGTTCTCTAATCAGCTGGTTTATGGAAATTAAGTTACAAGTCATATCTGGGGACAAAAAAGAACATCAATCAAGAGCACATCATGTGTCAAATGGATCTTTCCAATCTTCATTGCTAATGTATTTGCAGCATTTTATAAGCCTATTGACACCGAGGTAATTTCCTTAACATTAGGCATATGTTAAATTGGATTGTTATATGATTTGATGCTCTACTATCCAACATACAATCATTACATAAGTAGTAAAAGCTTTTTTATCAGAAAGTTTTGTGCTTCGACTTTGGTCCCTCCAATAATGCCAAGAGGCATTGAATTTAATTTGCCGATAGAGTGGTTTTTGGACACTAATAGCAACACCTAGTACAAAAGATAATTAAGCTGGGAAGTAGAAATGATGTTGCCGGCACAAATCATCAAGCCAAGCTGGACGGTCCCTGCCCTCAAAGAAGAGGGAGAGACCATGAAGATGACGACCATGATTTGCATGCGCGTCTGCAATAGCGTTGTCTTCACAGGGAATGGAAGAGAAGTTGATGTCTGTGAAAAGCTTCAACAGAGAATTCAGCTCCAGGTATTCTATCAAAAGTCACCAGGCAACACATGGATTGAAATCTTTGAGAATCTGAGTAATTCTGAGGCAGTCAGAAAAGATCCAATCAGATTTCCAAGATGAGTTAACACACGAACAAAGAACCAGATGGATAGCTGCCATTTCCACCTTCAAGGGAGAGTCCAAATAGGCATGATCACATCCTGCAAGTAAGATGATACCCGAATGAGAAACAACAAAAAAACCTAGACCAGAATTGCAGGAGGATTCCACCTAGGAGGCATCAGAAAAAATGTAAATTGAGTTTGAAGTTGAGTAAAGAGTAGAGGACTCCCTGGTAATCATGGATGAGGATTTGAAAAAATTTGAGCATAATGACCAAGCCTGGGAGAGGAGGATATTGAGCTGAGAATTCCATTTCTTGAAGATCAGATTACAACACACTTTCCAAATTGACCAGGAGACAGTGGCAATCAAAGCTTTAGTCCTAGGACTAAGAGATGAGAGAAGCCACTGGCCTGTGTGTAAGGTCTGCATCAAGCTCAAAGAGATTCCCAGTCTAGAGAAGAGATCAATCCAGAGTGGGGTGATTTTAGAACAATGCCACAAAAGATGAACTGCAGTTTCCATCAATAAAGAGCAAAAAGGACAGTTTGCATTTGGGCCGATATTAAGATGGTAAAGGTAGGAGCTAGTGACCAGTTTGCCATGAGCAAGCTCCCAAATGAAAGTTTTAATTCTAGGTAAGGTCTTGAGACTCCAAATTTCTCTCCAGCCAAGCCATGTACTGGAACCATGATCACTATTGAGGGTTAAATAGACTGAGGAGGCGACATAAGCCATAGTATTCTTAGGAGTCCAAACCCACAGAGAATTAGTTTGGGTATCAAACTTAATTTTGTCGATCCAATCCTAATTCAAAGAAGTGCCCAAGAGACTGAACAAGGCAGGGCGATGAAAAGTGTTACCATCTAGTAAATCCAGGAAAGAAACATTTTGAGGTGAAAAGTCCATGTTCCAAAAAGTAGGTTTAAACAAAATTGGAAGATCAAGAAGAATAGGATCATTCCATAAATCCACCGTAGCAGGGTTACAGGAAATAATTTGAAGATTGTTTTTAAGGATGGAAGCTGTTTTCGAAATTGATCTGTAAAACCAAGAAGCATTAGAAACAGAGGGAATGTTCCAAAGATGCCAATCCTTGTATTTTATTTTAAAAATGTTTACCCAAATTCTGTTATCCATGTTCAAGACAGAGAAAATGTTCTTAGCCATAAGAGAGTGTTGAACAAGGAAGAGATTACGAATTCCGAGCCCACCCTCAGATTTAGGAAGTGTAGTAACCGTCCAAGGAATGGAATGAAAGCCACTTATATTGCCAGTTTTCCCCCAGAGGAAGTTTCGAGCTAGTTTGGAGATATCGTTAAGGATGGAAATAGGGAAGTGCATAACCGAGAGGTGATAGTTTGGAATAGAGAAGATCGAGCTATTCAAGAGGATAGCCCGATTGGCAGTGGAGATAGAAGAGTGATTCCGGGAATGGATAGATTTGTGGACTCTATTAGTAATGGGATTGAAATGAGGAGTAGGGAGACGATTGGGGGAGATGGGGACGCCGAGATAAGTGAATGGAAAGATCTTCTAATTAAAGCCAAGGATTCTGAAAATGGCTTTGGTGATGGTGCGATTGGCCCAAGAGGGAAGAAAGAATTGGGATTTGCTGAGATTGGGTTTCTGTCCAGTAAGGTGCTGGTAGAGTTCCAAGCAGAGAATACCGTTCTTGGTGATCTTTCTGGACGCATTGGTTATGAGAATCAAGTCATCCGCGAACATTAAATGATTAAAGTTTCTGGCAAGGCCTCAGAGGAAATCTGGCACAAGTTGAAGAGTAAGGGCTTTGTTTAGGATGGCGGAGAGATTTTGCGAGACAAGAATGAAAAGAAGAGGAGAGATGGGGTCATCTTGCCTGACTCACCGGCTACTAGAAAACCAGGGAGAATTCTGGCCATTAATAGCAATGGAGAATGAGGCCAAAGAGAGACATGCCTTAATCAAATTAATCCAAACAAGAGGGAACCCCATCATACTGAGAGTGGCAAGAATAGCTAACTATTCAATCGTATCAAAGGCCTTCTCAATATCAATTTTTAAGATCATCCTCGGGTGGGCTGGGAAATCATATTCTAAACTATGGGTAATCTCTTGGGAAGCGATAATGTTATCATATGTGCCACGCCCAGGTAAGAAACCATTTTGTTTAAGACCGACAATCTTGTGGATAACAGATCTTAAGTGGTTAGCAAGAATTTTGGTGACAATTTTATAACAAACATTGCAATACGAAATAGGATGAAAATCAGAGGTGTGGGAGGGGTTGTCTTTCTTAGGATTTAACACAACTAAAGTTTGGCCCCAAGAGGGAGGGAGAAAACCATCAATGAAAGACTGATTTATCACATTAAAAAGATGGTCACCAATGATATTCCAGTAAAAGACGTAAAATTTAACATTCAGGCCATCAGGACCAAGACTCTTTCCCAAGGCATGGATAAGAGAGTTCTGTAGGCCTCTCATTTAGTGAGAGGGGCATGCAGAACCCTATGATCCTCCTCAGAAAGAGTCGGAAGTTCATCTGGCAACGCGGAAATAATAGCATCAAGAGAGAGAGAAGAAGAAGAAGTCCAAAGATTTTGGAAATGGGTTTTGAAACAAGTTTCAATATCAGTCTGAGAGGAAAAGATAGTACCCGTAGAGTCTTTGATGAAGTTGATTCGATTACGGTGATATTGGAGTTTTACCGAATTATGGAAGTAGTTGGAGTTCCTATCATTATGATGAAGCCACTGAGCATAAGCCCTCTGGTGCCAATAGATGTCCTTTTGCCTCAATAAGGCATTGTGTCTATTTTGGAGCGCACGAAGCCAAGTAGAATACCAATTTATATCAGAGGAAGAGTTCATGTCTTCAATGGAGAGAATCTCCATCTCAATGTTTGCAATTTCATCTTCAATGTTGTAATGGTGAGATCTCCTCCAGACGAGGACGAAACGTTTGGTGCGGGAGACCGCCTGGGAGAAGTAGTGAAGAGGAGAAGTATTAGAACAACCAGCCTAAGCTCTAATAACACTCTCATGACAACCTGCATAGTCAAGCCAGCAATTATCAAAATGAAAATTTTTTATAGGGTAACAAGCAAATTTAAAAGCAGAGAGAAAGAGGGGGGAGTGATCAGACAAAATTCTAGGAAGATGAAGGTTAGAAAAATGTTGAAAATCCAGGAGCCATAAAGAGTTTGCCAAGAAGAGATCTAATCTTACCCAATGGCGAGCATGACCGGTCTGCCCATTGCACCAGGTAAAGCGGGATCCTGAAAAACCCAAATCAAAGAGGTTGTTAGAAAGAATGAAATCAGAGAAGAAAGAAGATTTAGATGCATAGTGAGAGAAGTTCCCCCCTGTGTTCCTCCGGAGAAGAGATGGCATTGAAATCTCTCGTGAGAAGCCAGGGTATGGTGAGCGCGGAGAAACCTTGGAGCGAACTCCAAAGAAGTTTCTGCTCCGAAAGGATCTGTGAGTTATGGAAAGTAGAAAGAATCCTGGTTTTCTCATATGAAGTAATAACTAAATGGAGAACCGAGCGAGAGGAAGCCACGGGGATGACTAAGCCAATAGATTGTTTTCCAAAGAACGAGGATGCCTCCAGGGAGGCCAAAGGAGGGGATAGCAGCCCAATCCCACCAACAATGTAGTTTATTACAGAAACGCCAAACACGGGGGGGCATTGGCTTTGGTTTCAACAAGACAGAGGAAGTTGGGCTTTAAGCAAACCATAACATCTTGAATCCGTCTACAAAACCGGGGATTATATATGCCCGTGCAATTCCAAGTGAAGATTTTTAGGTCTATAATAAAAACAGAAGTGAGAGAAAGAAAAAGAGAAGAAATAGAGGGTTTAAGGGTTTGAGGATTTTCTCCCTTTCTTAGGGATCAAACCGCTTTTAGAGGGGCCACGCCTTGCTAAAGCTTCCAACGTAGATTCATTTTAGAAATGGCTGAGAATTATGTCGTCATTCGGCTCATCAGAGGAGAGGGAAGCATCCGAGTGAGAGGTTTCCATAGAGTGATCAGAGCACAGAGGAATAGCCAGGACCTCCACCAAACTCTCAACTACCATAGCATGACTGGAGGTGTCATGTCCAACACCCATAACAGGGGTGGATGGGACAACTGAAGAGATAAGAATAGGATTTTCAGAGAAATTGTCTAGTATCCCAAGGGACAAAGAGCCGTCTGTTGGAGAGCTCAACGGGTCCCTAGGGAGTTCAATTGAGGGTTCTAAGGATGCGAGAGAGGAGTGGTGTGAAGTGACGTGTGTGCGGATGTCAGGGAGTGGGATTTGCGAGGAGATCTCCGGAGCAAGTGGAATAGTGGAGGGGGGAGATGGATCAACGGGAAGTTCACCCTTGGGACTCGAGGGAGGGGAAAACATGTTAGAGGAAGAATGACGAGAACACCCTCCACTCACTGCATGCCCTCCACGTGTCGAATGGGAGCGGGACGCGGCTGCCACGTGTTGGGTGGACGTCTAAGCGGGGGGCCACGTGTCAGGATTTGGGCCATCGATGCCACTCGGGCAGTCGCCGATGGGAGGGATACGGTTGCCACAGCGGAAACCCCCTCGGCTAGCACCCTGACCCGTTGTTGGTTGCCGTCTGGATTTTAGCTTCAACCAACACCCAAAGGAAGCTTCATCATCAGATAAGCCCTGCTAAATAATAGGGTCCACAGTGATGTCGTTGTGGTCCTCACCAGCCCCATCGACCTGCATGCCATGGTTTGTCTGCACCTGCCTCTCTACAGAGGAAGACGGCGGCACAAACTGACCAGGTTGCTGGCGATTGCTAAATTGGTCACAGTTGGCTTCACGTGGCCTATCTTCCCACAATGATAGCAGAACACCGGTAGTTTTTCATAAAGAGCAAGGATGAAGACCTAGTTACCACCATAGTTAACCCACATACCCTGCTGGAGAGGGAGAGATAAGTCAAGCTCCACATAGACCCGTGCAAATTTAGCACGAGATCTGTCAGTGGTGTGACGGTCAATCTTCAGGAGTCGACCAAATTGTGAGGCAACCGCCTCAAGGATCTCACCGGTTCAGAGCTCCATCGGAAGATGGTAACATTGAAGCCAGACAGCCGCAGTTGGAAGCATTCTTTCCAAGGCGCCAGTTGGAGGATGTGACCAGCTACCTACCAGGGACCCTCCCAAAGTAGCTTATTATGCATCTCCATCGTTGCGTAGTGGATGAAGTAATATCCATTAGGCAGGTTGGCTACCAAAAAGTCTCCTAGCCCTCTCCAAGTATCGACCAAATCACGCTTGGCCTGGTCAAGGGGAAGGGATTTGCTAAGAAACTTTGGATAAAGTAAAAATTGCATACCATCCCGAGCAGTAATCCATAGTTCGGAGTTAATAGTGACTGATGAATGAGAAGAAGATTTGATCTTTTCAAAGTGAGATTTCTGAAGATGCAGTGGAAAATCTGGGGAGTTAAGGGAGGATTTGGAACTGACAATGTTCACCCAAGAGACACCAGGCACCATTCCCGGGTGAGGGAGGTGGGTGTCCTTAGGTGACCCCAGCGGGGTCATGGTTGGAAAGGGAACCAAGGGAGGAAATGTTCATAGGAAAGAAACGCTTACAGGGAACCAATTTGCTGATAGAGTGGTTGCATGATCTTGCTCATGTCCTGTTCATGGTTGTGATGAGACATGCTCCACTATCAATGGTCCTTCGGTTAACCTTCTAAGCTGTTGTCCTCGGCCTTCTCCCTCGCCAAAACCTTTTGATTATTGGTGCTTGGAACGAGGATGCCAACTTGGATAGCCAATCAACTCAAAACATATCATGGATTTATGCCTTGATTTCAAACAATGAGAACATATTTCCATGCCAAGCTTTTATCTATTGCCTTTCTTTGCTCCCTTGCATATGGAACTTTGCCTTGACCACCTGCATGTATAAACAAAGACCATCTACTCAAATCTATTTATCAAACTTCTAGAACCTCTCTATGCCACTTCTCCTTGGTTACCATAGTATATGCCTTGATTAATGAAGATAAAGGCTCCATGCCTAGAATTTGTGATATGAAGATACCAAAAGTAGCCTTATTCTGTCCCATCAATAATTGAAAGCCTATCTCCTCAACTCTTTCCTTGAAAAATGCATGTGATACACCACAGGTATAGGTGGAATCATGGAATAGTTCTACAACTTATCCAACATTCTATTGAGTTTGGTGTAGTATGTTGCCACCGACATACCTTGTTGACGTAATCATGATATCTTGTTCTTCAATTGATAAATCCATAGCACATTACCTACACCAAATCTCTCTTTCAAATCATTCCGCACAGCTTTTTCTGTCTCCACATAGCCAATGCTCGACTGGAATGATTTCCGAATATAGTTGAAAATCCATGACACCAACATCGAATTGACAACATCCCACATCTTTGCCTTTTATCAATCATCAACAGGCTTCTTGAGGGTTCCATCAACAAATCCAAGTTTGTTCTTGGCAGGAAGTGTATTCTTCATCGCCTTCTCCCTTAAGTCGTATTATGTCTCATTCAACAAACAAGACATCAAGCCTGCTCTTGGATTATCTAAAGGATAATTAAGAGGAGTCTGGTGAGAGCTAATCCAACAGTATGGCCGTTTCAACTTTAAGGTAGTTCAAGATTGTAACCACTACTTTGGTGCTATGAAGAAACTAGATAATGGGAAAACTAGAAAAACAATAAGGAAGAAAAAATCTTATCCCACACTAAAATGATTATACTCCCTCTGGTCCTTTTTATTTATCCACTTTAATAAATTCATATGGATTAAGAAAATTGGTTATGATTGTTGATAATATACAAATTATATAAAAAAATGAATTAACTTTTGAAGATTATTGTTATTTAATAAAAAGTATAGTTGAACGTGATTTATTGAAAATTGTATAAGTATATTAAATATAAAAGTAAATTTTGATAAAAATATTTAATGTTTCATAACTTTTTAAAATGAACATGTAAAAAGGACCAAAGAAAATACAAATTTACGATATGTAATACACAATCGTATCTATTTTCCAACAATAGAAATTCCAATTTTTTAAAATAGGAAATTAATAGTTATAATATATTGTAATGTCTTAAACCTCATTAAATCAAGAATATTTGGCAATATGTTTTTTCCCCCACATCCCAACACCTTCAACATATTATATTCTTCAATATATCATACTCTTGAAAAACATCCAGTAATGCTATTCAGGCCGAATTGTTGTGCGGAGTATTCGGCCTGAGTTTCAGCCCAACTATTTGGCCTGAGTTTCAGCCCAACTCTTTGGCCTGAATAGCATTTTTAATCGTTTTTTATCCAAACATGTCAATATTATATTATTAAATTAATTTTAAAATTTTGTGTGGAGTGGTTCTCATGGTTTACATCTCTAGAAAGCTCATTCGTAGATGAAGATGGAAAGGTTCTAGGTGTTCCTTAACAAACTATGGGATGTTTTTACTTTCCTACATTGTGACGGTTATCCCTAAGAATTCTTTAAAAATAGTATTCATAATATATTTTCCAGAATCTCAGTAAAACATTAAGGCTGTGTTTGATTGGCAACATGGAAAATGGCTAGGGAAAAAAATTTACATGGACTATTTTTAATGGAAAAATTTTACATGGAAAATGAAAAAATAGTCGTTTGATTGGCATTATTTTCTAGCTCAAAAATCAAAAAATTTCCATAGAAAATTTAGATTTTTGGTGTTTGATTGCTCTTCTTTTACACGGAAAATAAAACATTTTTCTTGGAAAAAATCACATTTGTTGTTTGATTGCATCATTTTTTTCCTCGAAAAAGTCACATTTTTATAGAATTTTTTTTTAAAATTATTAAAATTATAAACAACGCTACGTGGAATTGAATCTTACCATCAAAATGTTGCCGGATCTGTTCACTAATCTAGATAAATTTATTTAAAATATTATCAAGTTATATAATTTATCTTTTTAAAAAAAAATTAAAAAAAAAGGTAAAACTTTTCTTTTTAAATTTTTAAAAGAAAAGTTATTTTAAAATTATCAACAATGCTACGTGGAATTGAATCTTACCATCAAAACGCCGCGGGATCTGTTCACTGATCTAGATAAATTTATTTAAAATATTATCAAGTTTTATAATTTATCTTTTTTAAAAAAAATTAAAAGAAAAGGAAAAACTTTACATTTAATTTTTTTAAAAAAAGTTATTTTAAATATTTCAATCGCACGTTATTTTTTCTCAAAACTCCTTATGTTTTCCCTGAAAAACTTTTCCCAGGGTGCAGGCAGGAAAAATTTTTCACTAATTTGAGAGAAAAAAGGGTCACGTGATAGAGTTTGTAAAATTTTACAGAAAATCTTAGCAAACAAACAGTCTATTTAGCTGGAAAATGACCCGTAGAAATTTTTTCTAAGGAAAAAAGGGCAATCAAACATAGCCTAAAAACATATAGGTGGTTATATATACAAAAATATCTATTTTATTGATAGATATATATGAATTTAAATAATATAATTAATCAATAAAATTAGTAGAAATGCTAATTAACCAGTTTAAATCATAGCATTTGATTAACTATAACAATATTGTTATCTAATTAAATAAATTTAAAATTACAAATTGGAATTCTTGAGTAATATAATACAATAAAATAATTTTTAAATAATAAAATGTATCATAAAATATGATAAATAAACTAAATTTTGATTAAATATCATTATTTATTCTAAACTAAATAAAACTTTTAAAAATTTGAGAATGGAACATTTCATCAATTAAGGCCAAGTTTGAAAGTATTCTCGTACATAGATTGTCCTTTAATAGAATCCTAAATTCATTAAAATAAAATTAGCATAGGAATTTAACGTTTATGTATTTATCACTTTTTCTATAATATAAGCTCAGTTTTTATTATATTATTAAATTGTGTTATAACATTTTAGCTATACTAGCGGATAAATATATGCATATAAAGATTTTACGCCAAAAAAGTGGTAGTTTTTTTTTAAAAAATTTGAAATTAAAGGTTCAAAATTTTCTCAACTTTTCTGACTTGTACATATTTATTTAAAGAAATTTGCAAGTATGACTTTTCTATAAGTTTGTTTGAAAATAAACCAATCAGATGATGTGGATTTGATTTTGATTGATTTTATGAGTTATAGGGAGCGACAAGTTAAAACGTCATTACAAAAAAAATAAATAAAAAGGCAGTTCCAGATTAAACGGCACTCGTTCACCATGGCCGTCTCTTTCAACTCCATGACCATTGATTCTGTTCTAGTGCCTCATTATGCTGCACCATCCAATGGTTAGATTCTCTAATGTATTTAGTTTGTGATAATATAGAAAGATTACTATGTAACACATGATAATTTAAAAATATTACCATATTTGACATTCCACTAATGGTAATTTAGATAAAAATATCACATTACCACACTAAAAATATTACTAAGAAAATTGGTAATTTTTTTACCACCAAATTTGATGTTTATCTTGGATTACCAAATATGTGGTAATCTCATAATATGGTAATGAACTATTTTTGGTAATAAGAGTTCCCAACTACATATGGTTATATCAAATTACCATAATATTCTCAACTATATAACATTCCCATCCATATTACCATGGTAATCTCATTACTTGGTAATATGTCATTACCACGAACCAAATATTAATGTTATCTCCCAAGTCAACTATGTGACTGTAAAAATAGTTCACATAAAATAATTCTATCATTTAAATTTAAGTAGAGTAAGTTGCTGAGCTGGCATTTCATGTATTTTTTTATTATTATTTTACTTGTTTAGAATGCCATGCTAGTCTCACCAACTCACGGGCGTTAGGGTCAGAAACTATCTTGATCCAAACTGAATAATAAAGGGATTCTACAAGGGCAAAAAATAATAGTAATACTAAAAGGCCATTTCAATATAATAGAGGGACTAAATAACGTATTATACCTTCCTTTTTATATAAATTCAAATTTAAACATTAAAATTCCCTAAATTCTTAAAATTTTTAATAAAAATTATAAAACTATATTTAAAATTCTAAAATCTTAAACCCAAAAACTACAAAATCTTATACTTAGGCATCTAAAAATTTAAACCATAAATAATAAATACTAAACCCCCAAATCCTAAACCCTAAACCCTAAACCCTAAATCGTAAATCCTGTGGGGTTTGTGATTTACAATTTAGGGTTTAGGGAGGGAGTTTTTAGTTTATTATTTATGATTAAAAGCTTAAATTTAAGATTTTAATAATAAAGAGAAATTGAAATTTTTTTGAAAGAAGGGAGAAAGAAAGAATGATGTGGATGCTGACATGGATTCCAACTTGCCATCACGTAATTTAGGAAACCTATTCATTAAAAATATCATTAATATATATATATATATATATATATACTTATTAATGTTTTTCATCCTTTAAATAATTTTATTTTATTTCCCTGGTTAAATCAATTTAATTTTCTTCCCTAGTTCAGATTTGAGTACAATCTTAATTTATAATTGAAACTAATTTATGAGTAATGCTATTTAGGCCAAATTGATAGGCCGAAAGACATAGATACCAAGTTGACATCAATGTCAGCATCCATGTTATTCTTTTTCTTTTTTTTAAATGATTACTTTTTATAATCTAAACCCTAATAACCTAAAATCTTAAACCCAAATATTATAAAATATTATATCCAAAATTCAAAAAACCTAACCCTAAATCCTAAGTCCTAAATACTAAGTCCCAAGCTGTGAACCCTAAATTCCAAGCCCTAAACTCTAAACAGTAAACCACAAACCCACGCACAATTTCCCTTTAGAGATAGGGTTTTCAGTTTATCGTATACACCAAAATTTAGATGATAAGATAAGTTAAGTTGTTTTTATTAAAAAACAAGAGAGAAAGAATGATGTGGATTCTGACATGGATGCCAACTTGGCATTCATGTCATTCGAACTACCAATTCAGTCTATTAATTCGGCTTAAATATCATCATTGTTAATTTATAGAATTAGTTAGGATTAATTATTGTTTTCCAATGAAAAAGTAAATATAAACAAACTTGTGTTATCCCAATGAATAAATAAAGCAAATTATTAAGAAAAACAACCCACAATCTATTTACACATTAAAACTATTATACCTAACAAAATTATTGATATGCATACAAACAATTGTAGTATAAATATTCATTGCAAATAATATAAATAAATTATATTATTTTCTTTGAAATTAAATGATAATATACAGCTAAAATGACAAAAAAAAATTAACACAAATAATGTCGCCTATATGAATTACAAAATAGTTTATGAAGTAATATCTATTCCATTGGACCTGGAACCTAATCAATCAAAACCATCACACAATTAGTAAAGATAACAAATGAAGTAATTATTAAAAAAATATCAAATTAAATAATTGATTGATTAATGAAAACTTGAGCTTCCTATATATATATATCTATAGACTATAATATTAGAAATAAGATAAAATAGGATGTTTATTATTGTCAATTTTATAATTTGTTAAATAAAAAACTTTAATTTATCTGAAGATAAATTAATCTATATTTGCATTTTGAAAAGTTTTTTTAAAAAATATTAATATCAGTAATTGATTGATTCACACACCCCTTTGCGTGTGTGTACTGCAAGTGCACCGGTTATCGAAGTAATAAATTACCTTGGTGAGTGGGTAGTTGTATCCACAGAGAATAGTGCTCGGAAACACAAGTATTGCTATTTAACTATTATGAAAATGATTGATGAGTTGTGTGAATAATATCAATGCAAATAAAAATAATAAAAAAAGAAAGCGCAATAGGAATAAAGAGAGGAAATCGATGGAAAATGGGACACCTGGACATTGCTCACCCTAGGACTATTGTTTCAAGGGTAAGACTAATCATTATGCCTCCTAACTGATGTTTAATGAGTCGTGGAAATCCAAATACACACAGTCCCAAACCTAAGGTCAATTGTGACTAACCCTACACTATGCCTCGGCGGAAAGGAATACTCTCGACGCCTCACAATATGCAAGGTTTCTTAAAGCTCTAGGCACTCCAAGTGATAAACCCTATTCCCTAATATAGATCTAACCCTTTGGACAAGGCGAAAGACCCCTAGTCACAATTAAGCCCCAGCACTAAGGATTACTTCAACACTTCACTCTATTGCTTGCGCAACTAAGCCCCAGTGGAGTTTGTCTCTTAGTACTTCACTCTATCGTAACCGCAAAGAACTCTTGGAACGTAGAGGTAGGATAAATCACACCGTAAGGGAAAATGGACGTTCTGCTACCTCTCGACTCTCCCTCTCGACCCTCTCCAACCTAGCTTTTGTCTAATCCTAATGGAGTGCCACTCATCCACAAGGATTACCAAGATGGATTCTCAACCCTAGTGTCACTCTAAGGGAAAATCAATATAACAAGCATTCAAGGATGGAACTTAATTAAAACATTAATTAAAGAAGCATAATAAAGGTCAATGAAACAAAATCATCCTAGGGTTCACAAGTCCAAACACCCATTAGGGGTTTAGCTCTCCATGGAGCAATACAAAATCAACAATGAAATCAATAGTGAAAACATGCAATCCATGGATTAACCCCCTTGTGGTCCGTATCGATGGTCTTGTGGAGCCACCTCGTCTTCTCCAAAGGTTCTCTTATCAAGCCTAGGGCACACCTCGCCGAATCGGTGCCGACGAAAGCTCCCCCAATAACTCTCCTCAGAGGAACGCGATGTCGAAGGCCGTAGAACCACTCCAAAAACCTAGGCAAAGCCTCTCTAAATCCTAGCCACGAGCGCCTCCAAAGATGGGAAAAAATGGGGAAAAGATTGGGGAAAAATCTCAAGTCACGGTATTTATAGGACTTGAATCGGGCATCCACACGACTGTGTGGATTTCCAGATCTTGGTTTCTTGCTAGCTGTGAACAGTAACTGCTACAATGATTTTACTATAGTAATAGCTACAGTACTTCTCCAAAATGCTACTGAATCCACTCGTATCATTGAGGCCACATGAATTGGCACACATCCATGCGGTAGATCGCATTGCTTCTTCAATGAAATCATATTGACGAAGATCTTGCTAGTACTACACAAGTCTGAACACGTGAGTGTTACTGCTTTTGTGCCCCTCCACTTTGTTTTTTCGCTTGAGCACAATGGAGGTTGGGACACACCCACATGTCTTTAAGTACAACTTGTGTCTTCCCGTCTTTTTCCATCCAAGAACTTCATCAACAAATGCATCCACGATCTACTTTTAGTTCCTTTCTTCCACAATCGTCTCTACAACCCTACATGCACAAAAGAACACATATACACACGAATAAGCGATAAAATTTCAAAAAAAGTGATACTCAATGTAAGAAAAGAATACTTTGTATTACTTATACACAAGCATTTATCATTGATTAATGAACTTACAGAAAATAGTATAAGATGCATGTTTGCTACTTTAATATATATATATATATATATATAGACAAAATTTGTAATATTCCCATGCTATGCACAGGAGAAATGAACACAATAGATGATATTAATAATAGTGTTTGCACTAAAGACATAATTATCCTTGATACTTAATTTATTCAAACTTTGGAAAACAACAAACTTAACCTAAATTTTAAAAAATTGTTAATTGGTTTTTCCATTATTGACCCTTTGAATGATCCTCCAATTTCTTTAAAAACTATTTTAAATCCCAAATTAGGAGTTTAAAAAAAAATAAAAAATACCCCCAATCTGTTAACATAGTTCAAATATGGATTGAAATTACTGTTTATATAGTAGAGTGAATAATGAATAATGAATATGATATATATATATATATATATATATATATATATATATATATATATATATATATATATATATATATATATATATATATATATATATGTGAGTGTGTATATATACTAATATATTCTTATAGGATATCTAAATCAAATAAGACAAACAATTAGATTATACTACCTTGTTAGTATTTTTGGAGAATATCTACAAATAGCTGATGCAATTGATATTAGCAATGAATTATGATAATTCAATAACCTACTCCACAGGGTCCCAATTTCTCATCCTGCTTTGTTTTTATTTATTATTAAAGTTTCTACTTTGTGTTTGATTAGTATTATGTTAATCAAAATTTTGTCAACATCTGATCATATCAATAATATTTTTGAATTACAAATATTTTTGAATTTACAATTTGCTTTTAAAGTTTTAGTCCAACATAAAGGATAGTTTGTGTTTGATTAGTATTAAGTAATTCAAAGTTTTATCAATTACTTGAAACTATCAATAATTACTACATGAGAAGATTTTTTTAACTTGGTCGAACTATGAACTCCTCTAATCTAAAATGCATATATATATATATATATATATATATATATATATATATATATATATATGGGTCAGCAGCGAGTCCAAAACCGGACCGGACCGGTCCAAAACCGGACCGGACAGGTTAAACGGTTTCTTTATTATTGGAACCGGACCGGACCAAATAACAGAGAAAACTGCATCGGTCCAAACCGTTTTGGACCGGTCCGATCCGGGTTTGGACCGTTTTTGGACAAATTTGGTCCAATCCGGTTCGATCCCGTTTTTATGAATTAAAAATTAAATTAATAGAATGGTCATTTTAATATATAGAGTTAAAAACAAACAATCAGACTTCATTAGCAATAGAAAAATTTACATATATATATATAGAGAGAGAGTTTAAGGTAAAAAAATAACTAAACAGAAACTAGCAGATGCAGTCCGGTTTGGACCAGCGGTTCCAAAACCCGAACCGGACCGGACCGGTCTGGAACCGTTTCAAAAAGCCGGACCGGACGGTTAATAATGAAACCAGTTGGAACCGGACCGTGGTTAAAAACCGGTCTTGTCCGGTTTACGGTTTAACCGGTTTTTTTGAACAGCCCTATATATATATATGATATTTGGCATTAGTTGGTTAAAAAAAAGGAAGGGATATATACCCATCACGTGTGTGTATATATATATATATATGCACTACAACCCTCTAATAGTATATAATTAATTGAATTCATATTTTAATTAATTCATTACATCTAAGTATTACATTAATTTCAAAATAATATAATAGATCAAATTACATGCTTTGGTAGGCTTATTCTAGAAAAATAAACTTATTTGAAATATATATATATATATATATACATGAGTGTGCATATATTCTAATATATTGTTATAGGATATCTAGATGAAATAAGATAATCAATTAGATTATATTACGTTCTAGTATTTCTAGTATTTTTGGAGATTGTCCACAAATAGCTTATGCAATTGCTATTATCAATGAATTATGATAATCTAACCTCTTACTCCAAAAGTACCCAATCTCTCATCTTGCTTTGTTTTTATTTATTATTAAAATTTTTAGTTTCTGTTTAATTAGGATTAGGTAAATCAAAGTTTAGTCAATTTTTAAAACCATCAATAATTTTTTTGAATTATAAATATTTTTTTAATTATAATTTACTATTAAAGTTTTAGTATGACATTAAGAATATCTTGTGTTTGATTAATATTAACTAAATCAAAATTTTGTCAATTTCAGAAATTATCTATAATTCTTTTCAATTATAAATATTTTTAAAATTATAAATTTGGTTTTAAAGTTTTAGTATGATTTCAGAGATTTTTAAAATATTATATGAAAATTTCATATTGTTTAAAAAATTTAGAAATAAGTCTTTGAATAGTCCCTCTACTTTTTCAAACATGGCCTTTAGGTCCCTATACTTTAAACTGTTATCTTTTAGTCCCACTATTGATTAAATTGAGTCATGTTTGTCCCTATTAGGGTTTGGAAGGACTAACATGGCTCAATTTAAAGAGTAGTGGGACTAAAAAGTAACAATTTAAAGTATAGGGACCCAAGGGCACGTTCCAAAAAATTGAGCGACTATTCAGAGAATTAAACAAAAAATTCACTTATTCATCCACAAATTTATATATTTATATTTATTGATATATATTGATAATTATTAACATAAATTATTTGTTTAAAACTAATTAACTAATATAATAATGATAAGATAAGATATGATTTTTTTTTTCTCTTGTCTTCTAATCCCAAAATGTGTATATATTTATAGATAAATATAAGATGTTTAATATATATATATATATATATATATACATAAAAACCCACCACGTGTATATATATGCAGTACAACCCCTCTAATAGTATATAATTAATTGAATCATATTTCAATTAATTTATTACACGTAATTATTACGTTAATTTTAAAATAATATAGTAGAATATTCAAGAATAATAATTTTTTTTTCGGTTATCATATATGCTTACTAATATTTTCCCTATTTTATATATATATATATATATATATATATATTCAAAGATTTAATATTTTAATTTATTTCTCAAAATGAATTAACTTAATTGTATACTCTCTCGATTACAAGTCCAATATAATTTTTTATTTATAATTAAATTTTTTTTATAGAACTATTGGGAGTTGATTTTTGGTATCCAATAAAAAGTTAAATATAAACAAACTTTATAGAGTTAAAATGACATAAAACACAAATAAAGTCATCCTATAAGGGGCTATATTACTAAAATCATTTATTACAAATCCGTTTTTTCTTGCTTCAATTTTTTCATTTTGTTGATCATTTTATAACGATTTTATTTACTGTATTAGACTCATTGTCAGATACACAGTTCTGCACATCAATCAAAGTTTATTAAGTCATAAATTTAATAAAAAATTATCATAAAAAATGGTGATATCATAAAAATTATCTTCAGCTCAACAACATGAACATAGTCCTGAAATATTATTTGTTAGAATAAAATCAATTATAAAAATATTAAATATGAAAAAATTACTATTTAATAACCAAAACTAATTTGGTTTACACAAACCTTATTTTTCCAAATAAGAAGTTCTAATTCTTCAGTTTCTAGATATCCATTAATCTCATCAACAAAGTCACCCCACAAAGTACATGAAAGCTTTTTTTTTTTTTGTGAAAACAAAGAAAGAAAAATACACATTTAAGCTTATATACAATAGTATAAGAAAATAAGATTATACTCTAACATATAAAATTATTTTTTGACATAATAAATATGATTATGAGACTATAATGATGCATATATTTTTTTTAAAAATATATATAAGTAAAGCATGCTCTAGATCATGAAGCACAATATCCATGAGCTTGCTTGTCATTATACAAGATTCTTGAATTTTAGGATCTTTGCAAATGACTTATCCTATACATTTTCAACAAATTTGCATCATAAAGCATCCGTTTTAAAGGCATAATAATTACATAAATAGTTAAATACTTACCAAATAATTCTTTTATGTCTAGTTCGAGTGAAACAAAATATCGACAAACAATCAAAACCTAAAACATGGCATTGGAAAATTTTCATCTACAACATCTATAAATAATTGTTTATATCAAAAACAAAAAAACAAAAACAGAAAAAAACCTGTTCATTTATAAGGACCAACTCAATGGTATTAATTTCCGATTTATCTTGAAAGCATGAAATCTTCCAAAGTCTAACAACCCGAACCTTCAATATCCATTGTGTTTTATTAGACAATTTGCTTCACAAAACCAACCCTTTTGGCCATATTTTGAGAAGCTCTAATTTAAAAATATTAATAAAACTTGAACATAATCCCTCTCCCTCCCTCTCTCTCTCTCTCTCTCTCTCTCTATATATATATATATATATTTAGAGAGAGAGAGAGAGAGAGAGAGAGAGAGAGAGAGAGAGAGAGAGAGAGAGAGAAATCTCTAATATTTAAATTTAAATTTAATAGGGTATTTATTATTATTAATTTTAGAATTTGATATATGATAAATAATATTATAATTTGATAAATAAAAGACTTTAATTTATCATGATATAAATTAACATATTTCATATTTTAAATTTAATTTTTTTTTAAAAAATATTAATTAAATAAGAGAGATAAGTTCTATTATCATGAAAAAATAATCTATTTTTATTTTTAAATTGAATAGTAAGATAGTTATAATTATTAAATGTTAAATATTATTGTAATATTTTATTTAGGTTTTTATGAGATCTTGACACATCGTACTTTGTCTTCTATTTTTAATATATATATATATATATATATATATATATATATATATATATATATATATATTTGATATATAGACAAAATTTGTAATATTAAAATTAATATAAGATAGTATATTTATTATTATTAATTTTACAATTTAATATATATGATATATGATAAATAATAGGGAAAATTACTTAAAAGTCCCTGAGAAGTTTCAAACTTCCCGTTTAGTCTTTCTTACTTTTCCATTTTCCTTTAGGTTCCTCCTTTTTCCAGCTAAATAATTTTTCCAGCAAAAGTTTGAGTTTTTTTTTACCTCCAAGTCATGTCACATTAAATGTGATGTATGGCCATATCCTCCAATGAAGCTTTTTTGTAAGATAACTTTTGATTTTTTTCCCTCCCTCTTATTCTCATTCTTCTTCAACTTCTTTTTCATCTTGCTTAGGTTGCCGACGCTTCAACATCTTATTTTTCATCTAGTTACCGGGTCAAAATATAAACACATAAGTTATTGATGTTGTTGTTGTTGTTGTTCTTCTTCTTCTTTGATGATTGTTCCGCAAGTGCACAGGGTCATCAAGTAATACCTTTCGCGCAAGCACGAGAGGGTCGTATTCCCTGGGCCCAAGGAGCTACCCTTACTTCCTCTTTACTAGTTTAACATACCAAATCACGTTCAAGTGCACTAAACCTACTAAGAAAACTAAAACAAAGTAAGAAAGTGCCTACATGCTAATGTGAGAGGGTAAAAATACAAGTAATGAGGCTGGTCATGGATACGGATTCCCTTGGGGTTACTAAATCTAGAGGGATGCTAGAGTTGCTAAGCAAATGGTAGTTTGGGCTAAGAGAAATCCTATAGTAGGTTACCTTGATAGCCACTGCGATAACCCCTAATCCCATACAAGTATTGGCTCAGAATCTCTTCCGACCAAATCCTCCTATGATTGCATTACAAATAGGGAGATTTCTAATTAGAGCTAATACTCAATATTTGGTCTGATCTTAATGGTTGGAGGGGTATGAAATACCCGATGGTCAAGGCGTATTCGTACATGAATCCCTATCAATCTAAGTGTGACTAACACAAGGGCGTAGGTCATGCAACCAAGTGCAACCTAGAAGTTGAAATATAGAGTTCTTATGCAAATCAACACATCAATAAACACACATCTTAAACCACTAAACAAATCAAATGCATTAAAACAACTCAAAGCATCCAACTAAACAAGTTCGCCCCAAGGTTCACCGCCATCCGGTGACCTTGGGGTTTAGCCGTTCATACAAGCAAATACAAGAGATGAGTTTATGGAAACAACTACAAAATGCATAATAAAACTCCCTCAAACAATGGAAGCATTAGGATGAGAAAGAATGACATGGAAAGCTTCCATGGATGCTGCTATGGGGGCGACTTCCCTCGTCATCTTCAAGCTTCCTAAAGATGAAATCGGTGAAGATCTTACCTAATAACGCTTCTCCCTTTAATTTCCCCCTCAATAATGCGAGATTTGGCCTTCGTTTGCCCAGGTGAAGTTGCCTCATCCTAGGGCTTTAAAAATCTCCAAGAAAGAACTTCCCAAAATCTACCCTAACGTTTCACATAAAAAGGTCTGCCTGAGCCTTACCGGCTTCATGTGGGTGCATGGAGCCTGTGAGGTTTACAACTAATTCTGCATGAAAATCAATTAGGGGTGCTACAGTACTTTTGCTACCGTAATCGATTACAGTACTTTTGTTGCAGTAATTGGTCTACAGTATTAGTACCAAAATTCACAATAAGTTTCACAAGCTTCATGCGAGCACATGGAGCCCACGAGGTTTACAACCAAATTCCTACAACACACAATTCTTCTGCTACAATGTCCACTTCAGTATTAGAACTCAAACACACAGTTTTTTATGTTGATTTCTTTCCAATTGCGTTCTTGATCTCCCTTTTGCTTCCTTTAGGCATGTCGCACAAATGTAACACATATTGAACTTACATATAAACACATACATTTAGATATTTATCATTCTTTTCTTATTTTTTATGCCTTTGTGGCTGTGGAATCTTACAAGCTTCTTGTTAATTTTTATGTTTTTTTTGGCTGTGGAATCTAACAAGCATTTTGAAATTTCATGTAGGTGTCATCAATAATGGAAACTTTCAGTGTTGTGGTGCGATGTAAAGGAGAAAGACGTGTGCTTCAATTCACTATCTTAAGCTATGAGAGACAGTCATGGGTGAGATATGCGCATGTTGGGCGCTAGGTGTTTCTCAAGTGAAAGTAAAGTTTGTGACACCTGACATATACAAAACTCTTTACCTAATTGAGTCTGACGCGAACTTTCAAAGCATGTGCCATATATACCATTCTTTCAACAACTTTGTTGTCGATATCACCATCGAGAAAGTGAATGCGTCTGCGGATGAAAACTAGGGCTCATTGATCCTATTGTAATACAACAATGACTGATCTTATTGGTTACTTTTGGTTTTTGTATTCCTGTGTATTAGACAGCATTCCTCTGTATTATAATGATTTCATGTGTATTAGACTTATTAAGTGTGTAGTATTATTATTTCTTGTGTATTAAATATGTTTCCTATGTATTAGTATGGTTACCTGTGTAACAATTAATGTTCCTATTTATTTTGTGCGATTTCTATTTATTGCATGAAGGGAGTTCTTCTTAGACAACGTAAACCCCAATGCGTCAGCGTTCTCTCCTAACATCCTCCCTCTGGGGCACTTGGTATTGCAAGGTGTTCGCAAGCACATGATACGCCAACATTAAAAGTAGGTCAAAAGTTTGAGAATGCATACCACTTCAAAGATTCCCTACGAAGCACAGCTATAAGATAAAATTTTGACTTTACATTTATTAAAAATGATAAAATTTGAGTGACTGTAAGGTGCGGTGCTCTGGAATGTTAATGGCGAGTTCATGCTTGAAAAGAGGTAAACATAGACACCTTCCGTGTAAAAACAATGCAAGCCGCTCAAATTTGCGGTGGAGGCATCTGTACGATAGTGCATCCCATAGCAAGCAAGAAATGGGTTTTTGACTATGTCATGCAAAAATTGAAAGAACGACCACTGTATCGAGATATTGACATACAGAAAGACATATTTAGGGACCATGGTGTTTATTAACTGTAGAAGCGTGCTTGGATGGGGAAAGAATGGTCATTCATGGTAGAGACGTTAGTACATATGATTTGCTTCTATGGTATGTAAATAAGTGGCCGAGATGAATCCAGGTAGTGTTGTTACCATTGACAATGACGTTGATCGGTTTAAGCATGTTTTTTTCCCTTTAGGATTGTTTGCATGAGTGCAGGCCATTACTTTTTATTGACGGAACTTATTTGTTTGGCAAGTATGGTGGGATTCTCCTAGGGACAACAGCCAAATATGGCAATGAAGTTATGTTCCATATAGCATTCGTTATCGTCGATAACAAAATTGATGGGAACTGGATTTGGTTTCTTACAACTCTTTAGGAGGTCTTGTGTGGTCAAGATGAATACGATAAGATTATAACGTTTATCTCAGATTGATCCAAGGGTCTAGTCAATGCCGTCTCACAAATGTTCCTGATAAGTGCTAAATTGATTATATTTTCTATATTATTTACACTATATTTAGCATAAAATTGTACTTGTTTAGCATCTTATTAGTACAAAATTTCATTCTTTTGTTCACAATAAATTTTATTTCTGTTTTAGGTAGAAAAAAAGTGAATTAGAGGATGTTTTGAAGCAAAATGAAGGAAGTTGCTAAATCAAGGCTGCACCATGACTCACAATGGGTGTTATGGCAATTCACAACGCCCTTTGCCTACACTTACCACTTCCATGATCATACCGTGGAAGCATGAGCTCACTGGTACCAACATTGAAGCTATAATGTCCCCACAATGGCCGTTTTGAAGTCTATAATGGCCGTTGTTAAGTACATAACGCCCAAAGACCGTGCAAGGATGCGACTTGGAGCCCAAGCAACAATTTACTCACAACAGACATCACAATGCCTGCGTTGAGCCTGTGATGGAGCCGATTACTATAAATACCACATTATTCTCTAAATTCAGGGAGACTCTTTTGCTGAATAACCTAGGATAGCCAGATTTTTGAAGATCTGAGCAGCGAGCGATGGTGTTTCTTCTATATTCCAATGGATTCCGACTGATTTCTTAAGAGTACATCGACGAGCATTATCAAAGAAGATCTTGCATGACAGGGATCTTCAAAGATCATCATCAAAGGGGCATGAGTGACACACAATCATCTAGACTATCTTAGGAGCCTCTAATCCCCAACCTTCTGAGAACTATTTGATGGAGTTAGTTTAGGAATATATTAAAGCTTATTTTTTTTTTTTTGATTTGGTCATTGATTCTCTTGTGCTTTGATGATTTACTTATTATGATGCATAAGAACCTAATTCGAGGGGAATTGTATGTCTAGGTCCCTTGGTTATTATTTATAAATCTTGATTGATTAATATAAATTGTTCTAGTTTTCGTAATCATTGCATGTTCTTAATTGATTGTTACATGTTGATGTGGATGAGGAGGATTTGCCCCCATGTTAATGACACTCATGAAATGATAGATCTATGCATATTCTAAAAGGTTAGGCATAGCTGGGTTTCCGGATTAGGGATTGATCATCCTTTAGGCTTAGGTTTTGATTGGTCTCTTATCTTGGGATTCCCGCACTCAAGGCAAACCTACGAAGCTGTGGTGGAAGAGATTCCATCTTAAGTTTCTAGTGGTTTAAACCTAGTCACCATGGCTTATTGGGGCTAGTAGGCTTTTGAATTCCCTAGGTTGCAACCTAGAATATGATTGGCACTTAACACCTATCATAATTAATAATTAAGATACTTATAGTACATACTCCCAACTCCTTCTAAATGTGCTTATCGTCATCTCCAATTGTATTGTTTAATAGTGTTGTAAAAGTAAACTAAAGAAAGAACATAAACTATTAGGCTATTGATTAAGTAAAAAAGAAGTAATAGGAGCCCCTCACCTTTCCTGGGTAAATATGACCCTCGTGTTTACCCATGAGGTATTACTTGATGACTTGTACACTTGCGGTATAACGGACCAATTGTAGTATTAAGTGTATACTTGCATGCTTATATATTTCCATAATTTACACATCCATAACCGGTCCATTAGCTCCCCTCATCACCGCATGGTTATTGCCTACGACACTTGGAGGCGAATTTCATAAAGAACAACACTAGGCTTGGGAAAGCTTTGAGAGATCAATGTTGGTCAATAATCATAAAAGTTGCATACGTGTATACTTCAAAAGAGATCGATGATGCAGTTCATGAACTTGCATATATATATCGGGCGATGTACATGCTTGGTTGCTATAGAAGTCCGACGTTGATTATTGGCAAAATATTTTATTTAAAGGAATGCAATGGTGCGAGATGTACTCTAATGTGGTTGAATCCTTCAATACCTGCACTAAAGAGGCATGCCATCTACTAGTAACAAGCATAATTGACTCGATAAGGTTAGGCTCCCTGTACACCTATAAATATTTCACATGTATTGTCATTTTTTGGTGTATATTAACAAGTGTTACTGTGCATTGTTTGTAAGTTCTTGTGTAAAATATATTGTTATTGTGTGGTACATTAAGTTACTGTGTACTAAATAAGGTATGTTCAAACTTATGAATATGTTGGCAAATAGACATGGACAATCAAATAGGTGGGATACACACCTTTGCCTTGAGATATTGAAGAAGATTGAACAAATTCTTGATGACAGTTATTTCCTAAGGATGGGCCGATCCACTAAAGACACATACGAAGTCATTGACGACCACAACAATGCAGTCAACCTCCAGAGTCGGGGTTGCTCCTATAGAAGATGGGAAGTACATTGCCTACCGTGTAAGTATGCATGTGCCGCGATCATGCAAGCATACACGAATTTCCATTCCTACTTAAACATTACTTTACAGTCAAATTGTACCGTCAGTCGAATGGCAACCCAACATTCACCATTCCTGATAGTGACAAGCCATCTGACAACAATCGTGACCTCCGTATTTGGCTGCCAATATCGAAGAAATGACTCGGCCATCCAAGAAGGAAGTGAATTGAGTCACAGGCCTTTGATGTCCGTGATTTACATTATAGCTAGTGTCATCAAGATGGACATAATAGTAGGTGTTGTAATGCAGTTATAGCGGGCTGAGCATGCTATCCATAATCATATATGACTTTCATTTTGTAATAGAAACATGATCTTTGTATGTTTTGTTGTTGTTGTGTAGTTTCCTATTTAACTGTGCATTAATTTAATTTCCTGTGTATTTATTCCTCTTCCTGTGTAATTTTTATGTGTCATGTGTACTCATTCTCCATCCTGTGTATTGTTTCAATTTACTATGTAGTGAATATGTTTCCTATGTATTTTATTTTTTTAGTGTGTAGTATTTCCTTTTCTTGTGTACATTTTGAAGTTAAGGTAAATTTTGTAATTAATTTCATACGCAATGTTTCCATTGACAAAAATAAATAAATAAACAAGTACATATATGGATAATGTTGTTATTGAAAAGTTAACGTTTTCATTCACAAACAACATTATGTTTTTTTTTCTGGTTTATTCCTTGTTAGCAGCAGCTTCCTCATTAGCAGCTTCCTCGTTTGAGGTCGCTTTGTTGTCAGGAACATCTGAACTAGGCACAGTTATGTTAGGACAAGCATTTAAGTTAACGATGGTCCTTTGTTTGCTGCGGTGGTGGTCTCCTCGCTAGTGGCATCCTTTCTCCCTTCACCATCATTGCCAGCGGTGGTAGTCTCCTGACTGGCCTCATCCTTTTTCCCATTAGCTTCCTTGTCTGCTGCAGTCTTCTTCACCTTTGTGTTGGGTATAATTTCTTTTCATATACCATTGATGAGTATCCAAGCGACATAACGAAGATAGAGGAATGCAACATCCTACTATGGTATATCCAACTCTTGTCCGTTCAGAATTTGTTTAATAAAGCACAAGCAAAATATTGAACAATCAACGTTCTTGGGTGCTTGCTAGAGGCAATTTCGCCCATGTTCTAGTGAAATTTGCTATGCCCTGTGTTCATCTTGATGCATAATTCAAACAGATCTTGCTAGAACATTAAATGAAATTTGTTAGTTAATCAGTAAAAGAGAATTCAAGGTTTGAAATTATTTTTTAGTTAGGTACCATGCCTATGGGGTCAGAGTCATAAATTTCATACCTAAGTAACAAGTAGTGGAAGTACTTTTGCTTTTGAATGTCCAGAACAAGGAAATGGTAATGATCATGAAGGATGATTGGCATAAGTATAACTTCAGCAGTTTTGTGCCTGTAGATGACATCTTCCATCATGTAGAATCCCTGATTTGCAGCAAATTGCAGCTTCTGCATAGCAAGCGCCAGGGGCTGCATGACAACAACACACTTCTTGAAAATCAGTGGATTTAATAGCAATTCTTCACAGATCATGAGGATGAGGGCATCCACAACGTCATCGGGGACATTTTCTTTTCCTTTGAGGAGCACAAAGAGGTTGTCATGGGTGGTATACCCGTACTCATTCTCATCCAGCCAGATGACAAAATTTTATAAAAAATTTAAATAGAAATCCATCTGAATACACATAACAGAAATATGCTACACAAGAAATAAGTTTAGTACATAGGACACTTATATTTTACACAGGAAATAATTATGGTTACACATGAAAACTTAAGAGTTACACAGAAAACATTAAATGTACACATGAAAGTATATTATTACACATATGTTTAATAATGACAGGGTAATATAGAAAATCTGTAAGATACAAACAAAAAAATACTTGTCAACTCGTGTGTTCAGGTAGAGGGTAAGGGTGTGTTGCTCGAGATGGTTCAGTCTTCTGATACCGGGGTAATTCTTCTATCATGGCAGGAAGCCTGTTTTGGCCTTCTCTACTCCTTAAGGTACACTTACCCCTCTGTTGGTCCTTGGTCCCTAGTATGGGATAAGGTAAAGCGGCTCCTCTACCGATTTTTCCTTTCCTAAATCTGTGAGTGTCTCTAGTAATATATCAACAGTGCGCAATGCAGCATCTTGATGTTCTGACACGTCAGAACCATGGGATTATGTTTCAGCAGGATTTTTCTTCTATAGAGAGACCCTTTTTCTTGGAGCTCTCTTAAATGTAGCTTTCTTCAGTGGGGCTCTCTTCGGCGGTGGTCGCTTTGCTGGTGTCTTCTTGATTAGGCCCGTTTTGGTGGAATTTTCTTCGGAAAAAATTTATGTTGGCCTGTGTTGATGTGTTTCTATAGCAGCCATGAAGGATTGAACTATCATCAGTTGGGACCTTTGTGGGGACAAAACTGTCATCGGCGAGGACTTGTGATGCATCTTCTAGCTCGGGTTGGTGTCTTGCTATTGGGGGAACCTGAACATCCTCGTAAGCAGTGGCCTCATGATGTGTAGAAATTTTATCATCGGTAGTTATCTTCGCATCATACTGGCCAGATCGGTCTCTCCAAGACCGCGCTACCTGCTTGAACCTCGTACCAGAAGTAGGGGACTGACCTGATAAAGGACAATTGATATTTATTGGTGTCACACGGGTGGTCGAATCCAAAGTTGGTGACGGTGAGTTACCCTTCTTTTTTGAGTCTCCCCAATCGGATGATCTATCAGAGGTTTGTTTGCGATTTTGATTGACATTACCAACTAAGACATTCTCTTCGTCATTCCCTAGCACAAGCTCGAAGAACTACAAAGAAAACACGTAACAAATACAACACTGTCAGCATATCATACATAGTTAATATAAAATATACACATGAAAGGCAAGACCATACAGAGGAACTATTATTTTTACACAGTAAAATGTAATACTACACAAGAAACTAATGTATTCCACAGGAACAAGATAGTTTACACAGGAACAAGATATGTTACACAGTATTTTAGTATAATACACAAGAAACGATTATAATACACATGAAATAGCTCATAACACCAAAGTAGCAAACATTTAACAAAGCAAAAGGAATAACTTATTTTCCTTTGAGTGATTTCAATAGTGGGGTGATAGACACCTCCTTTATGAAACTTGACTCCCCTTAACACATTATATGGTGTGTCCATCCGATTTGCTGTTTCGTCACACTGCCAGTCACCTCATAGAACTGGATGATCAGGGCAATGGAGCATCCTTCCATGTAGCCTACAGTGGTATACTTTCCTTTACACCGCAATTGGAAACACGCGGTTGTTATAGTGACATCGGTCATTAGCCACCTGTGAGTAGCATGAGCCCAAGCGCAACGGTCGAGCGAGGCCAGATCATCAGCGTACGTTGCTGCGAATGGTGGGGCATTTAGAGAAGTATTGGGGAACAAGATCGTAGTCATAAAGTACACCACGAGGAGCTTTACAAAGGTCTTCTACTCACTGTCTTTGCCTATGTACAAGCCTAAATAGGTTATCTTTAATTACTTCACGGTGATGGTTATACATTTTATGTAGAAAAGTTTTCTCAAAATTGGATTGGAGCCTCTGGTTCTTGAAGGATATGATATTTACATCGCAATGGAGGCCCAGAATGAGTGTGACATCTTCTGCTTTGAATGAGAGAATACTTTCCCCAATCTTAAAGCGCTGGCTCCGGTCGTCATATACCAACAACAACACGTCGAGAACTTCTCTCTCTTGCAACACGAGTGCGATGTCCATAAAATGGGTAAATGGTGTCCAACAAAGGATCTCCCAGTGCGGCCTCTTCATTTGTTTTACCAACTCCGAAATAATTTCAACAATATGGCCAGATAACACCGAGCTTTCACAAGTGTTGTTGCCATCTTCTCTTCTATATAACAAAACGCACACATCGAGTCAAAGCCTGAAAGAACATAATATTATACACATCAAGGCATAAATTTACACAGAATCTACACAAACAAAGTGACAAACATTACCATTTATATGTCACATAATGTTGACATTTACACAGGAAGTAAACAATATTGCATAGAAAATAATGAATGCCAATCAGATAGCCATCCTTCGATAGTCATTTGTTTATGTCTTCTCACCTTTGTGCTATATTTTACCTTTAAGAAAGTCACTAATCTTAAGTTCACCGAAGCCCTTGCTGGAGATCTTCACGAATAATTCAAACCGAGGATAGAACTTTTCGGAGAACTCGAAAGTGAAGTTTTGAAGGAAAGATGACTGCGGGAAAAATGGGATTTCAACGGAGTTCACCACATTAAGAAGGAGGCGAAGGGATGTGGCGTCGGCGAAGATAGAGTCTTCGGAGTGAATCCCAACGATTCGCGCACCAACCGTTGACACCTGCAAGTAGTTCCTAAGGAATTAATAGGGGTATTTTCATAGTTTCAGCCGGTTGACAAGACGGGATAAGCCATGGTTTCAGCCTGTTGATTGCAGGGGTAGTATTGTAACTTCCAATCCCACTTAACATCTCCATTACCTCTGTTAGACGAAAATGGCCAGAAAAATAAATAAAACAAAATGGAGGGACTTATAAGGAAAACCAATATTTGCAAAGATTTATTGAGATTATCCAAACTATGGAGAACTATGGAGGGATTTTTGAGTACTTTCCTATAACTAATATTAATTTTTTATATTTTAAATAATTATTTAAAAAATATTAATTTAATAAGTGTGATAAGATATTTATCATTATTATATTTATAGGTTTAATTTATCATGAAAAAATAAATTAAATAGTAAGATAATTATACTATATTATAATTATTTAATAAGAGTTTGACATTTTATTTTATTTTTTCAAGATATTTTTGTAAATTATAAGTTATAATCATTTATACAATACATACATGTGCACAAACATATATATGAGGCTAGCCTTCTATGCTGGTACGTGATTGTGGACAAGAACTCTGTGGACGTAGATGCATCATGGTTGAATCTGATTTGCACCTTAAAAAAAATTATAAACAACAAACCTTTCCCATTCTTACACATTAAGATACTATTTATGAGACTAATTATTTTTTTTCTCATAGGTCTGTGTTTGTCTCTCTCAAAACAACAATCTCTCTCATCTTTTTTATTTTTTTATTTTTTGCAGATGTTTATGGATGTCCCATAAAAACCATTTGCCTCTCTCTTTCTATATATATATATTATGAAATATGGAGAAACTATATGTCGGGACTTAGACATAGGTATGGAGACTTAATACCAATGAACCAAAAGGTTGTTGGCTATATATGTCACGGCCGACTCCCAGGCCCTGGGACGCGATAACCACCACGAAACTCAAGGATTGATAATCCACTCCTCAACCCTCGAGTTGCCACAAGGCTGAGAAAACCTGAATTCTCACAATCCTAAATAAAATCTACAAATAGAAATAACTAATGCTATAGAGTAAAAATATACATAGAGGAAGCTACACACTCCAAAATAGAGTAAAAGGAACCCAAAAGTTAACTAAGACATTATACAACCAAGTTGACCTGTGAAGTAGTAGAGTAAGTGACAATGACATTAATTTTCAAAACCTTGCAGTGCTAATAGATCCATGCGTGTTATACAATGCGAGTATGCTCAAAGATACAAAGACACAAATCCACAGATAAAGGAAGACAAATACTACAAGCTATGCCCTGCACTCCACCACACCTCAATGTATTTAGAACCCGAAATCTAAAATGGGGTAAAGAGAGACGGTAAGCAATCTAGGTTGCTTAGTGAGTGGGATAGTACAATTCTAAAATAATATACCAAAACAATTTATATAGATTACCAAAATAAGCTTTTACTAACAATACACACGGATTAGAACATAATACACATATAACAGTAATTACAGGAGCAATAAAACCAAAGATAACGTAAAAGAAGCCAATTCTTCAAATAAGGTTTCAGCAAAAACTCATCCGCATGAAAACTCATCAAGTAGTGGTCTAGATATCTCATTTGCATGAAAAACACAAACTCTTTCAAATACCAATATCGTAATGCACCTAGTAAGTAGTGGTCTAGAAATCTCTAAAACTGTCATAGTGCAGGCAGCTAGGTTCAAAGCCGTCTATCTACCCATGCCCTTGATGTTGATCCATTGGTTCACCGTATGGTGACTGTGGATCCCTGATGACCGTCAAATTAGGGCCCTATGACCCCTCCGAAATTGGTTATATAGGATCAGCCAGTCTTTTGCGCCACCTTAAAAGGCTGGCTGCTAGGACCGCCTACTATAGTACGGTAACACCATGTAAGCAATGAAATCAAGCATATCTTACCAAGAGTCCATAGCCAGGACAATAATCAATACCTAGAATAACTGCTATTTCCACACAAAGGAAATGAAAAAAGCATAAGAATAACCAAAGTTTCACAAAGCAAATCATTGCACAACTTTTAACCCAAATGCATCAAGGAAACCTTCCTTTGAATGGCAATATTTTTCAAGTATGAAGCATCAATGAAGAAATTTACTTCAAGACAATCACAGACCCAAATCATGTATTAAAACCAAAGAAAACTTCACTCAAGCAATAAATATATATATATATATATATATATATATATATATATATATATATATATATATATATAGGTATCATTCTAGCAGAATTATCATAACAAGCCTACACACAACTTAGGCAATTAAATTTCCCTGGACGCTAATCCTCAGCCGGCTCCTTGCCTCGAGCCGAGACTTCACCTCCTTGCCAAAGCACAAACAAAAACAACATCAAGAATTAAACAAAGAAAACTATTTAAGCCAATGAAACCCTAGGTCAACAAGACATGCAACCCTAAATCAATCCTATTGTTGGCTCAAAACTAGGTTTTCAGGTTACCAATAAATTCCTAAGAGCCTGAGCTTCACTCTAAACCAAGAAGCCAAAAAAATAACTATAGTTTACCAGTGCTACAATACTGCTACAACAACTGAGAATTGCTACAGTACTCCTGACCCTAACAAAATGGTTTTCTCCTGATTTTTACATCATCTAACAAAGAATTACATTACAATCAACCACAAAAATGAACCACAAGATCAATAGGTTCAATTTAAGTCTATAATCATCCACAATCATAATTTAACCTTTGGTTTTCAAAGAATTCAAAAATGAAGAAATGCGAGTAAAATACGAAATAAAACTTGGATCAAAACTCTTAGGGTACAAACAAGCAAGGGAGGAAGAACTTTATAGCTTTGGTTCACCGGGATTGGGTTACCGGGGAAAAAAAAATTATAAGGGTAAGGTTACTTGGCCGAAGAGAAGAAAACAAATGAAGAAAAAAGTAAGAAGAGAGTAATGTAAAACTCTGGCTGCTACAGTACTGAATAAAATCTACAATGCTGGGCTGAAAAAACTACAGTAACAACTAGTTATAACCACGATAACGTGCTGGTTACAACAATATATTATATATATATAATTATTAGATTTATTTTTCGGTAAAAGATATTTAAGAAAAAAATTGAAAATATTTAAATAAAAGACTGAAAAAGAGTTTTTTTATAAAGTAATAAATTAATAATTTTTTAAGAGAAAATTAATTATAGATCCCTGAAAGTTTTAAAACTTTCTAGACAGACCCTCTGACATTTAAATTTTTCAGATAGTGCATCATCAGTTTACTTCTAATCACTACATTCATTATGTCAGTTTATTCTATTTTATAACAGGTATTTCCCGTTTTATAAATATTTTTTTCATTTAACATTGCGTGTCTATGTGTAACCACATAAGTTTTTACTTAATATATTACTTTTTTGTTTAATATTTATTTTTGATGTTTAATATCTGACTTTTCCGTTTAACATTATATGTTTCCACTTAAAAAGATAAGAGATATTTCGGTCAACGTCAGCTGAAAGGAAGGGCTTTTTGAGAATACTTAAAATTTTGTTGGAGAATTTGTGTATAAGTGAAACTTAGAGGAAGTTTTAAGGTAATTTTAATTTTTTGAATGATAATTGTAACCGTAAAAATGGATAAGTGAAATTACAATCTGCAAGAGAGGAAATTGAAGAAAAACAAATCAATGAAGAAATTACTTTGGAGAAGAAAATAGAATAGGTTTTTCATCATTCTCGAAAAGAAACAATATGAGATATTTAACATACAAGTGTAAACTAATAACCCTCAAAAGTAGGAACTAATTGCTAACAAAAAGGAACCTAAAAGGAAAGAGTACAAATATTACAACTATGGAAATAATTCAAATGTTACAGCTGTGAAGATATGTATCTTTGATTGGAGCAATTTTCTCTTCACCCCCCCTTCAAGTTGGAGCCTCTTGGAAGCCCAACTTGGAACAAAGAAAGAAATGTTGTGATTCACCAAGTGGTTTAGTCATGAGGTCAGCAAGCTGTAATGAAGATGGAATGTGCGCCGTTTGAATGAAGCCATCTTGAATTTTCTCACGAGTAAAATGACAATCAATATCCAAGTGTTTAGTGCGCTCGTGGTAACAAGGATTGGCGGCAATCAACTGAGCAGCCTTGTTGTCACAAAAAAGTGTCATTGGCAACTCAATATTAACATGTAGATCTGCGAGAAGATAACTGAGCCAAAGAAGTTCACATGTAGTGGAAGCCATGCTACGATATTCGGCTTCGGTGGAAGAACGAGAAACAGTGGTTTGTTTCTTGGTCTTCCAAGAAACAAGAGAATGGCCCATGAAAATACAATATCCAGTTAGAGACCGTCGAGTCAACAAGCAGCCCGCCCAATCACTGTCAGTAAAACCAGTGATTTTTAAAGATTGTTGAAAGGGATAGAACAAACCTTTGGAAAGAGTCCCTTTTAGATAGCGAAGAACATGCATAGCAGCAGCCATATGGGGTTCTTTAGGAGTAGAAACAAATTGACTAAGGTGTTGAACCGCATACGAAATATCAGGTCTAGTCATACTGAGATATAGTAAGCGACCAATGAGACGTCGATAGCTCTCACTATCTGATAAGGGTGCGCCCTCATGAAGGCTGAGTTTAAGCCCTTGAGGGAGAGGGAACCGAGCCGGTTTAGCTCCAGTAACACCAGAATCAGTAAGAATATCAAGAACATATTTGCGTTGGTGAAGCATTGTGCCTTGGTCAGTCGTGCAGATTTCAATGCCAAGAAAGTACTTGGCAAGCCCCAAGTCTTTAATAGTAAACTGATGATCCAAAGCAGCTTTGGTATGAGTAATTTCTGCAGGAAAATTACCTGTGAGAAGAACATCGTCCACATAGACAAGTGCCACGGTAATATGTACACCATCATGCTTAACAAAAAGAGAGTAATCATGCTTCGACTGAATATAACCAAGGCTCAACAAGAAACGAGTAAATTCTTGATTCCATTGGCGAGAAGCTTGCTTTAAACCATAAAGTGAGCGCTTCAATCGACATACCAATCCAGGTGTAGGAACTGAATAACCTTCAGGTGGATACATATAAATCTTTTCATCAATATAGCCATGCAAGAAGGCATTATTGATGTCGAGTTGATGCATAGGCCATCGATGAGTAGTGGCGAGAGCAATAAGAACCCTAACAGTGGCCAATTTAGCAACAGGACTAAATGTGTGTTTGTAATCAAGTCCCTCCTTCTGATTATACCCCTTCACAACCAACCAGGCCTTCAATCGTTCCACACTACCATCAGGATTAAGTTTAACCTTGTAAACCCATTTGGAATGAATGGCTTTTTGACCTTGTGGCAATTGCACCAATTCCCCAAGTCTCATTCTTCTCAAGAGCAAAGCAAGCTCATTGTCCATCGCACTACTCCACCCCCGGGTCTTGTTTAGCTTGTGCATAACAAGAAGGTTCTTGGATAGAAAAATACATGGGCTAAAAAAACTCACATAATCTTTAGGATAAGTAGAAAGACTATGAGGTGTTAATAATGGGTAACAAATAATGGAAGGAGAAGAATCAGTGAGTGGAATGGCATTTAGCCTTTTTGGACTCGCACCAACAAAAATCATCAAGCCATACGGGATGAGTTTTTCCGCCTCCCGAGATCTCCTAAGTGCAAGTGGTGGAGTGTGTGAAGAGGAGGAAGAAGGAGACGACTCAAGAGAAGGAGAAGGCAACGTAGTAGAAGGTGATGGAGGAGAGATATGTGAAATACCTTGGTTGTCATCATTTGAAGAAGAAAAGGGAACAAGAGAAATAGGGGTATGGCCCATGGTGGGAACATCATCATGTGAAAGACTATTAGAATCAACAAGTGGTGAGTTAGGTGTTGCATTTTCAGTAGAGTTTGGAAAAGAAGACAAGGGTTCTAATGGGAAATGACAAGAACCATGGGCCATGTCTTCAAAAGCAAGAGGAGGTAGAGTAGGGGAAGTAGATGTAGGCATATCACAAGCCTTAAGATGAGCCGGATTAAAAGGAAAAAGTTGTTCTTTGAAGGTGACATCTCTACTATAAAGAATGGAATGGTTTCCCAAATCAAATAATTTATATCCTTTTTTATTTGAAGGATAACCTATGAAGATACAACGCCTAGATCTAGGAGACATTTTATCATAATTCGGTCCAGTAATTTGGGCAAAGCACAAGCAATCCATGACTCTTAAATGATCATAAGATGGTTTATGGCCATGAAGGGCCTCAAAGGGAGTTTTCCAACCTAAAACAGACATAGGCATGCGATTAATGAGATAAGTGGCTATTAAAATACATTCTCCCCAAAAATGCTTAGGAAGATGAGTATGAATCTTAAGGGCTCTAGCAGTATCAAGAAGATGACGGTGTTTCCGTTCAACAACCCCATTTTTTTGAGGAGTATGGGGCATGCTAGTTTGATGTATTATACCCTTTTTGAGAAAATAAGCACTACACTCATGTTTGACTACTTCAGTACCATTATCGGATCGAATTTGTTTTCGCCTAGCATGAAAAATGATTTTTTTAACAAATTTGAGAAAGGAAATAAAAAGTAGAACAAACATGAGTTTTATTAGGAAGAAGATATGTCCAGGTGCCCCTAGTTTTGTCATCCACAATTGTGAAAAAATATCTTGCACCTGATAAATCAAGTGTTCTATAAGGCCCCCATAAATCAACATGAACCGGTTCAAAAAGGAAGTGATACTTGCGTAGTATGCTTTTGGAACGGCAACCGATGATGTTTAGCCAATGAACAAACATCGCAAAAGAAATCCTTGTGAACTAATTGTTTACAATGATCCAAATGAATGAGTTTTTGAAACGTAAGAATGACCAATTCTTGAATGTAAAATATGTAAATCAAGTCGAGAATGCAAAGCCAAATTTTTCGTAAAACACTACACCACTAGACTTATTAGCATCAATGTAAGCGTAAACTGGGCTTGTCTTGGCAAGAGACTTGAATTTGTACAATCCATTGGACCAAATTCCTTCAAAGAATTATTGAGGCATTAGAAGGGTCCCTGAAAAAAACACATTTGTTAGGTAAGAATAAAGCAAGAAAATTTGATGTTTTTGAGCATTTGTCCAACGAGATAAAAAGGTTAAACTTAAAAATCGGTACATAAAGGACATTGGTAAGAACTAGGTTAGGTTGAAGAAAAAAATATGTCCAATGTACCTTACTAATTTGGTGGTAGCATCGGGAAGTTTTTATGGGTATAGGGTGAGGTAAAAAGTTGAATGGAATGAAAAAAAGAGACAAATGTGGGGACATGTGATTTGAAGCCCCTCGTATCTACTATCCATTCACAATCTTGATATGTGTGACTAAAGCAAGAAAGAGCAATAGCTTTATAAAAAGGAGTACCTGCAAAGTTGTTTGAAGTATTCCCCGTTTCATAAGTCTCTCCCACATGATTTTTTCCTTTAAAAATCTTCATCATTTGTTCACAAACAGCAGTAACAAGATGTTGATCGACCCCAGCCTTTCCTGATCCTTCTGCCACCCCAAAATTCAAAGGTGTGTCACCTTGATCTTCAACTTCAACATGAGCTGCCACTCTAGTTCCCATGTTCTTCTTCTTCCTGCCTTTATACCAATCGGGATAACCTATGATCTCAAAACAATGATCAATAGTATGTCCATCGCTTCGACAATGAGTGCAAAATTTCTTATCCCCTATTTTGATAGTTTTGATGTTTCTTTGGTTACTTTGAGTGCAAAATTTCTTATCCCCTATTTTGATAGTTTTGATGTTTCTTTGGTTACTTTGAGTTCTCTTCCCCACCGTGTCGGCAAAGAAAGCAGATGATTCTGGAACAAAATGTGTTACTTGCTTCTGTGTCTCAACCTGTTGCACCAGATAATATGCTCTATTGATAGAAGGTAAAGGATCCATTGAGAGGATATGGTTCCTAATTGATTCATAATCATCATTCAATCTCATTAGAAATTGCATCAACTTGTTCTTCATTTCCAACTCCATGAATTTTTCCATGACACCACATGCACACTTCTCCATGTGTCCACAACTCGCATACGTGTATCCCATTGAGATTATTTAATTCATCCCAACATCTTTTTCAATTTGGAATAATAGGTAGCCACATTTTTGGTTTCCCTGTGTTATTTGATTTAAATCTCTCTGGATTTGGTAGATTAAGGGAGCATTACTTTGTCCAAATCTCTCCTTAACATCACACCACAAATCATAAGCAGACTTGGCAAACAAAAAGCCTTGAGAAAATTCAGTCACCATTGAATTAAGAATCCAACAAGTCACCATGTAATCACACCTTATCCACCTCTGCAAATTCTGATCTGTAGTTGCTGGTTTTCGACAAGAACCGTCAATGAACCCTAACTTCAGTTTAGCACCCAAAGCCATTTGAATTGATCTACTCCATCCGAGAAAGTTCGATCCATTAAAAAGTGCACTGGTTAAGGTCATACCTGGGTGATTCGAATTTGCGAGATGCAACGGATCGTTGATAAGGTTAAGTTGAGGGTTGGGGACGATGGAATCAGTCGGCGTTGCCATTGTTGCAGATTTCCAATCTTCTCAAAAAAAACTTCAAAACTTTAAAACTCAATCAACTGATCGAGTATTTCAGCAAAAGCGATTAATCACTCCTTGCTCTTGATACCATGAAGAAAAACAAATCAATGAAGAAATTACTTTGGAGAAAAAAATAGAATAGGTTTTTCATCATTCTCGAAAAGAAACAATATGAGATATTTAACATACAAGTGTAAACTAATAACCCTAAAAAGTAGGAACTAATTGCTAACAAAAAGGAACCTAAAAGGAAAGAGTACAAATATTACAACTATGGAAATAATTCAAATGTTACAGCTGTGAAGATATGTATCTTTGATTGGAGCAATTTTTCTCTTCAGAAATCTATATTAATCAGTTAAAGAAGTCGGGATCAATTAATTTTTTTAATTTAAAGAATTCAAAATTTTTAAATGCAAGGTAGGAATATGACTTGACCATAGCATTGTTGTAAATTTGAGTCAATTCAATCATCCTAGTCAATTTTTTTATTTTTAATAGAAGACATTTAAAAAAATTTAATTAAAAGAAAAAAAATTAAAAATTTTAAATAAATTAAACAAACAAAATTATGAAATTTAAGAATACACAATAAATAGAAACTAACAATATAGAAAAGTAAAAGTTTATAAACCAATAGAAAAAGTAAATAATACAAGTTAGCAGATGGTTACTAGTTTATTGTGATGATCTTCAACATCACCCCTAGCGTAATTGACTTGCTTCCTTAATATGAGAGTCATAATCGTTAATTTATCGCACTATAAAAAAACACTATTGCTTTTTTTTTTTTTTTCCTTGTGAGAAACTGAGCAAGATGAATGCCTATCCGAGCTCAAATGTTTGAATTGTCCCAAGTCAATCACAGGATGACTTCAGTTGGCTTTAAAGTTGATTGATTTGACCTCGGTGGCCAACCATTTGTTCCAATGTCTCTTCAGGCATATAGATTGGAAAAGAAGAGATTTTAAATTGTAGGAATCGTTTAATGAAGCGGAGGTGGGCCAACACCTCGGGAATTAGTGGCACCCGATCTTGTACAAAGGGTCTGTTTTAGAAAATAAAAATTTAAGATTAAACACTAAAACCATATAAGGTGTGAATATATGTGTTTATGTAATTTATAGTAACGCTTTACATCTGTATATCTTCCTAACTGTTTTTAAATATTTATCATCTTTTTTTTTTTTAGTGATGGACCTCATGGTTATGATATTTTTGTAAATAAAAAAAAAAATCTACAACAACAAATCCAAGCACTTACATGTAATTTAGCAATTTTATTTAGAAGATGGACACAAAATTTTTTTTAAAATAAATATGAATAACTCATGAAATCCAATCCTCAATCTTCAAGTTATAAAAAAAAGCAAATTAATTTGCTCTTGTTAGGATGATTACTAGCACAATCTCATTTATTATTTCAAAATTATAAACAGATAAAAATTACTATTAAAACTTTATAGTTTAACTCAATTAATTATATAAGATTTTACATTAATATGCCTCCTACCACAACATCATGTATTTTCGGTAAATTGATTTAAAAATATATTATATATTTGTTTATTTTAAATAATATTGCTTTAAATTCTTTGCACATAAAATTTATATTAATTGTTAATCTACTGTTCATTTAACCTTTAAAAAGAAGAGTAAAAAGAGAAATAAAATTTAAATAAATAAAATAGGGACTTGGGAACATTATATGAACATCCTTTTCATAAAAGGGTTAGTATTCCAATTTTTTCACTGATAATAGATGGTTCGATCGGGTTTTTTTTTTCTAAAATATTATATATATATATATATATATAGATATATATAATTATTTAAATAAGTAAATTAAAAAAAAACATTACACAATTATGCAAAATGGTACCGTTTTGTATAATTGAAACTAGAAAACGGTAAAATATTTACTGTTGCACGTTTTTAACAAAAATAATTTTAGAACTCCTTTTATCTCCTCCCTCGCTCTCTTCCGTTTCTCTCACACATAACTTTCTCACTCCATCCCTTATCTCCTCTTCACCATCCATCTCCACCAGAAAAATTAAAAAAAAAAAAGTGCAACGGTAAACATTTTGCCCTTTTTAGTTTCAATTATGTAAAACGTTAAAGTTTACTTTTTTGCATAATTGTGTAATTGTTTTTTTAAATTTACTTATTTAACTAATTGAAAAAAAAATTATTAAAAAAACCTTGGATCTGCTTTTTTTAATATATTTTTTTAAATAAAAATAAAAATAAAAATAAAAAACATTGCATGCATGGTAGGGCCCTAATGCCGGGCTAATGGACGTGTCAAATCTTAGTATAATTTATTATTAATAATGGTAGGAGATTGGTGGGTAGGGGTAGTGGTGGCAAAAATTCGGGTCCGGACAAAACCGGGTCCGGACAACTACTAATATAAATAGAAAAATTTGTGTCCGGACCCGTCCCGGTTTTTAAATCCGGACAAACTTAGATGTCCAAACCCGGTTTATTTTAAAACCGGGTTGTCCGGACGTCCAAATTTGTCCGAATTCTATAAGTTATTTTTAAGTTCACTTTCAAATATTAAATTATACAAAAAAATAATTTAATTCACATTAAATGCAAAAAAACATTAATAATCCAAAACTCAACTCAAATTATAGAAAAATCTAAGTCTTAATAGAAAAAACAATATATGTTTAAAGTTTTTAGAAGAATGGGCTTAAAACAAATGGGCCTAAGGTTGTGGGATTTTAAAGTTTTAGGGGTTAAAAGGGCCCGGTTGTCCGAATTTCTATGTCCGGACCCGGCCCAGATTTAAATCCGGACAACCAAGCCATGTCCGGACCCGGCCCGCATTTGCAAACCTTATGTCCAAACCCTTTTTATTCCGGGCCGGACAAAACCGGGCCGGCGGGTCCGGACAGATTATTGCCACCCCTAGGTAGGGGTAAGGCGGGTGAACCACATGTAAAGGAGAATGGTCTGGTTCTTTGCCAACATAATCAACAACAACCATTAATTCATTCTTAACAAGATCTGGCTTATCTTTTTGTAGAAGAACCCTCTTCTTTCAATAATAGATATGAATTTTTTTTTTCTAGGAAAGTAAAAAGTAATGCGTCGGTACAACTGTAAATATCAAGAGACATTTTTAGATAAGTCAACAGTCATGCTTTCGTCACAATCATTTAATTATCATTACAACAGTAATCAGTTCAATCAAAGTCGTTGAAGCTGATTTACACACCCCCGCGAGAAATTTTTTTAAAACCATCACCAATTTTCAAATTTAGTACAACCCTTATCCACTGTTCAAGTTTATTGTTGCTTACCCTCGCTCTTCACTTCTATGCCTGTTTCTTTTTTATGTTTTCTCTTACTTTTATCTTCTCTGTGGATACTCTGCAAATGTATTTATTTATGATCTGGAGATGGGTTGGGCCTCTCTTACAATGATAGGGCTGTGAGAGTTATCAAAGTGAAGCAAAAGAAGCAAGGAAAAAAAGTTAGGAAGATGGAAAGAATGATGAGAAACACAAGAGCTATTTACTCCAAGCTTATCTCTTTCATTCAAATCTCCAATGGTTACAAGGAGTCACCTTTTATAAGAGAGAATACTATGCTACATGTGACAAGCTATGCCATTAAGACATCCTGCCTAGGATTAGGTTTTGACTAATACTTTATTTTATATTACATGGACTCATTAATCAAAACCTAATAACCCTAACCAAGAGTATAGGGGTTGACACCATAATAAGTAACCTCCAAACTAGGTAAGACACTCATACATACCTTTATACATACTCTTATATATACCTTTATACATACATACTCTCATATTTTATGTATGTACATACATACCTACAAAAATGCCCTTAGAAGGTTTAATTGTAAGATCAGTAGATAATATTAGAAGGTTTAATTCATTTGATAGAGCTAAACATACTAGAACACTAGAAACAATTGGTACACCAGATGATCAAATTAACAGAATTAAGGAGAAAAATCTAAAATTAGTACAAGGTGAACACTTATATAAACATGGTATTTTTTATTTTCAGAATAAAATATATGAAGGATATGATGTAATGGAAATATTTTGTAACAATGATAATGCAGAAATAGTTATTGATTTTTTAACAGCTGAATCTTATAAGAAATTAGTAAAAGCTAATTATTCCCTAGTATATTTAGGATTAATGGTATTTACTATAACATGATTACATAGATTAGGATTAAGAACTAAATTAGCATTATCATTAGTAGATACTAGACAAATAGATAATATGGCTAAAGCCCAAATAGCAACAGCTGAAGTAGATATGACAAATAATTTTGAAATAACTTATATGACCCCAAGATTTTTTGTAATAATAGATACTTTATATGAAAATATTAAATTAGTAATGAAATCTAAAGGATATAATATGACTAATACAAAACCTAATATATTACTTACAAAGATTTTTATTGTTGAAAGTTTCCACTAACCTATAGTTCTTCTTTGAGTTGAAAAAAAAAAAAGAAAAAAAAGAGAAATTTATTATTGCATCTTAGCAAAAGTTATTATAGTAAAAATAGAATCTTTTGTTTATAGCTTTGTGGGGTATTTTTTTCTTACCTGACCTTTAATTTGGGTCGATCGTCTAAATTATGGATCACAAATTAAATTTAATTTTTTAGATGATTTCAGGTTCATGACTTCCATTAGAGGCAAGCTCTTGATGGTAATTACCCTAGACTCTATTGTGGGAATATCTGATTAAGAAACAAGTGCGAATGAGAAATGACTGGGCAAACATAAAATTAATTTTCTATAGATTTCAAAGAGCATACGAGTACATAATCATGAGTGAGAATACAAAAGTATTGAGAGAACTATTTTTTTGTGCTCTTCGAATTTTTTTTATTTGCATGACCTTACTGATACTCTTGACTCCTTTGCTAAAAGCATATTGGATGACCCTTTTAGCTTAGTGACTATCTCCTTATTTGATTTTTTTTATGTGTGTTTACAAATTGACATATCGCATAGCTCTCAAGCTGCGACTACTGTACATTTATGAGTTTGCTTACTTGATTATCTTTGATTTTTTTTTATTGTTGAAAACTTCGGTGCTTTGTGCTTGTGAAATCTTCAAGTCTCTGATGTCATGACCCGAACCTAACCGGGCACGTGGCAACCGCCATGAAGACAAGAAGTGGGTCCCACAACGGCCCACCTTCAGGTCGCCGTAAGGCTTAATATAAACCTGTTATCACAATTACATAGCTAGATGACAAAATAATAATAAGATCACAATAGGGTTCCCATATACTAGGGACCCTAAAAACAAGTAGCATCAACAACAGTACAAACCAAGGTTTCAGATATAACTAGAAAATACAAATACATGAACAACATATAAAGGTTAAGTCTAGTGGATCCATAAATTTTACATGCATACTATAATAAACCTAAACAAGAAGAACAGATAAATCACACTACTGCTACACAGCACAACTCTGCCCCACGTTGCAGTCTGAAAAGATAGAAGAAGGGGGAATAGTGAGTATAGATGTTACCCAGTGAGTGGTGTCAGCATAGATGTAACAAAGTGATAAAGTATTTCAAATAGTAATTCCACACGAATAATAACATATAAAATCAATTCCAAGTATTCAACAGATTAACAAGTAACATAAGTTTCATCAATAGTAAAAGCCAATAGCATTTTAAAAAAAAAACAATGAACATAGCTCCAAAATACAGGCTGGCCTAAACCAATTCCCACGTTAATTGTGGCCGTGACTAGCTATGGGACCACAAGGGAGTTTTAAAACTTTTTTTTAAAATTTAAAAGGTTGCCTTTCCTTGGTGTTGGCCACTGAAATCCCCGTGTGGTGACCCTGGGTTTCTCACATAAAAAAACCCTTTGTCAATGGCTCCGCACACCTCTTGACCAGGGTAAACCAGGGTTAACCACACCACCTCCCATCAGGCCGGACCGTGGAACCCCATACTGCAGTGTCGGACTAAAGTCCGCCGTCACCATCAAAACTAAATGCCACAATTTAATTCTTTCCAATTTCCAATTCAAAGAATCCATCATACAATGTTTAAACCAGGAATTGTACATCAAACCATATTCCATTTGCATATAAATACGGGAATGCTAGTAAACATGTTTCTTTCAAAATAAATAGGTATAATCATTCTAGGTTTAACCATTTCAAAAAAATTCGTACTCAAAATATATATCAAGGAAACCAATTTATCATCAAATTTATGTGATAAAACACATGAAGAAATACTTTAGTACTCTTATTAAATCTATGAAACTAAAAATTTAACCACTCACAGAACCAGTCGTCTCGTCCTGAGACGCGCTCACTGTTCGGCGAGTTCCTTCCCCTTTAGACAATGCTTCGCCACCTAAATACAATCAGGGAATCCAAATTCTAATGAACATAAGAATGATGACCAAAAGAAAATGCATGAAAATACAATTATACATATCTAATACAAAACCTTAGGGTTTTAGGGCAAGATAACGTCATTTTGGATCCAAACGACATCAGAATGGAGTAAACCTAGTTCTAATGAGTTCAGGGTAAGGAGAGTTTCAATGTGGACCAAAGAAATACCAGAAAGGCTCAAAATTTTCTGTGCTACAGTAACTCCGGGTTGCTACAGTGAAACCGAACCTTATGCTATGGTTTTCTCGCAATTTACAATACTAAATCAAAAAATTTTTTTCAATAACATTCTCATACATGAATCATAAATCATTGGCTTCAATTTGAGCCTATAAATCACCAAATCCATGGAGAATTCAAAGTTTTTTACACATTTCTAAAAACAAGGAAATATGGGAGAAATACAAAATAAAAACATTGGATCTAAGGCTTACCAGATTCAGGAGTGAGGGAGGAAGAATTTTGGTATTTGAGTTCGCCGGAAATTCTTGCCGGAAAAAAATTTTCCTTCTATGGTTAGGGTCGGCCAAACAAGAAACAAGGAGAAAGAAATGAAGAAGAAGAAGAAGAAGCCAGGTTGGTTTCTCTCATTCATTCTTTTTTTTTTTAAATATATATATAGGAAATGACCTAATTGCCCTCTTAATAGAAAAATCATAGAAAATGGATCCAAATGACGGAATTGCCCTGATTTTTCACATAAAAGCTACTATGCAAACATGCAAAATGCCACTACTGCTAAATGACCATTTTACCCCTAATGCAATCATAAAAATCTAAATAGGCCCGAGGTCTAAATCAGGACAAGCTACAACACTCTACCCTCCTTAAAAAAAATTTTGTCCTTTAAAATTTCAGCTTACCCAACTCATTGGATAAATGAGGATATTTCTTTCTCATGAATTGTTCAGGTCCCCAAGTCAACTCCTCAATCCGATCACTTTTCCAAAGAACTTTTACAACTGGCACCACCTTTCCCCGAAGCACTTTTTCTAGCCGATCAAGGATACGAATAGGCCTCACTTCAAAAGTCAAATCTTCTCGAAGTTCTACTGGAGGTGTTTCAAGTGCATGCGACGGATCTGGTACATACTTCTTCAACAACGAAACATGGAAAACATTATGGACCTTCTCTAACTCTGGTGGTAACTGTAATCTATAAGCTACTAGCCCAATTCTTTCAAATATTAGGAATGGCCCAATATAGCGAGGATTTAACGTTCCCCTACTACAGAACCGAATTACTTCCTTCCAAGATGATATCTTCAGGAAAACTTTGTCACCAATTTAGAACTCTAAATCTCTTCTCCTGTTATCAGCATAGCTCTTTTGCCGGTCTTGGGCTGCTTTTAACTTGTCTTGAATCACCTTTACTTTTTCTGTGGTTACCTCAATTAGTTCCATACTTTACAACTTTCTTTCACCAACTTCATTCCAACAGAGTGGCGTTCGACACTTACGCCTATATAAAGCTTCATAAGGAGCCATACCAATACTTGCATGGAAGCTATTATTATAAGCAAACTCCACTAGAGGTAAATGCTTATCCCAACTTCCTTGGAAATCAAGTACACAAGCCCTCAGCATATCCTCAAGTGTCTGGATCGTACGGTCTGATTGGCCTTCTGTCTGAGGATGGTATGCAGTAATAAATCTCAAAGTTGTCCCGAGATCCTGATGAAACATAGGACAAAACTGAGATGTAAATCTCGGGTCACGATCAGACACAATTGAAACAGGTACTCTATGGAGTTTAAGAATTTCGCTTATAAATAGCTTCGCTAACCTCTCTAAAGAGTATTTGGTATGAATGGCCTGAAAATAGGCTGATTTTGTCAAACGGTCCACAATAACCCACAGAGCATCATGCCCATGAAGAGTATGCGGTAGCCCAATCACAAAATCCATAGTAATATGCTCCCACTTCCACTCTGGAACAGGCAAAGATTGTAATAGTCCTATTAGTTGTTGTTATTCTGCTTTTACTTTCTGACAAACTAAGTATCTTGCTACAAATTCTGCAATTTCACGCTTCATTCCAGACCACCAATAATTTTCCCTGATCGTACGATACATCTTAGTGCTGCCTGCGTGTATAGCATAGGCTGAGGAGTGAGCTTCTTCTAGAATAGCACTTCTGAGTCCTGCATCCCTTGGAATACAAACTCTTCCCTGAAATACCAGAATATCATCACTGCGAAGCCTAAAATCGCTAGGATCACCTTTTTCCTGTCTCTGTATTTCCTTCATTAACTCTTCATCTGTTCTTTGAGATTTTTGAATCTGCTCCAGTAATGATGGTCTCACCACAAAAGTTGCCAACAAAACTCCCTTTGGTTCGATCTTAAGTCTCACATCCATATCTCGAAGAGCTGCAAGTTAAAACCGATAAGATGTTGTAGCAAAAGCTAAAGAAGTGGAAGTTTTCCTACTTAGAGCATTTGCTACCACATTGGCCTTCCCTGGATGGTTGTTAATCACCAAATCGTAGTCCTTGATCAACTTTAGCCATCTTTATTGCCTCAAATTCAGCTTTTTCTGAGTAAACAAATACTTTAGACTCTTATGATTAGTGTAAATCAAACATTTCTCTCCATAAAGATAATGTCGCCAAATCTTCAGGGCAAAAACCACTGCTGCTAACTCTAAATCATGGGTAGGGTAATTCAACTCATGTTTCTTCAACTATCGCGAAGCATAAGCTATTACCTTCCCATCTTGCATTAATACACAGCCAAGACCCTTTTGTGAAGCATTGCTGAACACTACAAACTCTTTACCACTAGTAGGTAAAGTAAGTACTGGCGCTGAAGTCAGGCGGTTCTTTAATTCTTGGAAGCTGTTCTCACACTTCTCATCCCAAACAAACTTTATCTCCTTTCTGGTCAACCGTGATAAAGGTGCAGCAATCTGAGAAAACCCCTCCACAAAACACCGATAATAACCCGCCAAACCAAGGAAACTTCGAACTTCAGACACACTCTTTGGTTGTTCCCAATCAATGATTGCTTCAATTTTCTTTCGATCTATACTGATTCCTTCTCAAGATACCACATGTCCTAGGAAGACCACTTCATGCAACCAAAACTCATACTTTGAGAATTTAGCATACAACTTCTGTTCTCGAAGGATCTGCAATACTGTACGCAAATGTTGCGCATGCTCTCTTCATTTGCTGAGTAGATCAAAATGTCATCGATAAAGATAATTACAAACATGTTGAGATAAGGTCTGAATACTCTGTTCATTAGATCCATAAAAGCAGCTGGGGCATTAGTCAGACCGAAAGGCATGACCAAAAATTCATAATGCCCATATTGCGTGTGAAATGCTATCTTCGGCACATCACTTTACTTAATCTTCAACTGATGGTAACCAGACCGGAGATCAATCTTCGAAAATACTCTTGCCCCATGCAACTAATCAAATAAATCATCGATATGTGGAAAGGGTACTTATTCTTGATAGTCACCTTATTCAACTGCCGATAGTCTATACACAATCTGAATGAACCATCATTCTTCTTAACAAAGAGAACTGGCACACCCCAGGGTGACACACACGGGCGTATAAACCCCTTATCAACCAAATCCTGCAACTGCACTTTCAGCTCCTTAAGTTCTGTTGGTGCCATGCGATATGGAGGCAATCCAGGCAATTCCTTAGGAAATACATCCTCGAACTCCTGAACAATAGGAACATCCCTGAGGTTTGGTACAATAATTCTTGTATCTACTATGTGAGCCAAGTATATCTCACATCCCTTGCGTACAAGTTTCCTTGCTTCCACAGAAGATATCACACACCTCGAAAGAACCTTCCTTTCACCCTCAAACACAATACTCGGTCTATGAGAAGTTTACAAAGTTACTTCCTTCTTGAAGCAGTCAATGGAAGCCTTATGCCTGTTTAACCAGTCCATACCAAGTATGGCATCAAAATCTCACATCTCCAAAGGAATCAGATCTGCCTCAAAATCTACACCCTTCACTTTGATAGGACATCCCTGAAATCCTACTTCCCTGATAATCTCTTCACCCAGAGGTGTTTGGATCAAAAGTTCAGAGTCTAATGGGGAGGCTATCCTATCGGCATGACATGAGAATGCAGTACTAACAAAAGATCTCTCTGACCCTGAGTCTATCAAAACATATACATCATGCTGAAAAATGGATACAGTACCTGTAATCACGTTAGGTCTGTCCTCAGCTTCCTCATTGGTTATGGCAAAAACTCTGGTCTGAAAACGGATCTGAGGTCGAGTTGTTCCACCTTGTGGACTATTACTAGCAGCAACTAATTTGGTCGCGGCAACAGGTGTAGAAGCAGTAGGCGGTACACCCTTGGATTGACTCTGTCGTCCCGCAGGAGGAGGTGCTGACCTTCGTGTTCCACGGCCTTACTCTGGACATACTGACTTAAGGTGGCAGTCTGCCCACACTGATAGCATCGCATGGCTCACATCATGGACCCGGATGAAATCTATTGCAGTTCTGGCATTTGGGAATATTTCTAGTTGATTTTCCTCCATAAATGCCACTCGCAGATGCAACGCCTTTCTAACTGCCACCTTACCCTGATGGCGGTTTGATTGAGCTGGACCCTGAAAAACCTGAAGAAGTACCCTCACTCTTGTTGCGCTTGGATGCCCTTAAAAAAATCTGGATTTCTTCTCTTGGCTAGATTTTCACGAAGGCGTTTACCTTCAAGAACCAATTTCTCAGCCCTCAATGCCAACTGAACCACTTCCTTAAAGCTTTGATTCCCAGTAACTGCCATCTTCTCTCTGATACTATGGTTCAGTCCTGCCTCAAACTTGGAACATAGAGCTTCTTCACCACCAACAATTTTAGGCACAAAATTTGCCAATTCCTTCAATTCTGCTTCATATTCTGCCACTGCTTTATTTCCTTGAACAATTTCATGTACTCTTGCCGTTTCTGGTCACGGTGAAATCGAGTGTAATATTCTTCATCAAACTCATGCAGAAAATCTGACCAAGTCAGTGGTATATCTGAACGACCCTTCAGAGTTTCCCACCAGATCCTTGCTTTGTTCTTAAAAAGCCTGACTGCAACCTTTAGTTTCAACTCATCTTTTATGCCCATGTTTTCAAATGTAGCAAGCAACCTCTTTAACCATTCCTTGACAGCCATGGCATCACCTGAACCATCAAAAGCATTACATCCCAACTGTCTTGCTTCCTTCAGTAGCTTGGACAAAATTAGGCTTTGACTGAATTTATAGTCTTCCACTGGTGGCTGCTGAACTGAAGGCATTTTGGGTGGTGGTTGTGGCGGCACCGACACTGGCTCAGTATGGGGATGTCCCCCAAACAGGCTCTAATAACCAAGAAAGTTACGATATTCCTGATATGTCAGCTGGCGACCCTGGGCATCCCAATATGCCTTAAAGCTTTGGAGAGCTTCAGGTGGTGGTGCTACTCTTGGGGTTACAGTCTAAGGTACAGGACCTGGAACTCCAAGAGTATGCACTAAAGCTGCCACAGCAGACTCATGTCTTGAACTGACCTCTTGCCTAGGGTGAAAAGGGGGCTAAGCAGGAGTGGGATCCCAAGAAGGAACACCAGCTCCTCGATGCATACGTGGACGTTGTGCTGGTATTCTAGCTTAAAAGAACAAGAAAGACAAATTTTAGACTTAACTCCTATATGCACTTATGCTCAATGCAAATCAATAATTGGATCCACTAGTCTTTAAGGAAATTAGCAGTTTTAGAATTTGAACTAAGATCAATGTAAACCTCTAGCTCTGATACCACTAAAATTGTCACACCTCGAACCTAACTGGGCATGTGACAACCGCCATAACGACAAGAAGTGGGTCCCAAAACGGCCCCACCTTTAGGTCGCCGTAAGGCTCTATATAAACCTGTTATCACAATTACATAGCTAGATGATAAAATAATAATAAGATCACAATAGGGTTCCCAAATACTAAGGACCCTAAACACAAGTAGCATCGACAACAGTACAAACCAACGTTTCAGATACAACCAGAAAATACAAATACATGAACAACATATAAAGGTCAAGTCTAGTGGATTAATAAATTTTACACGTATACTATAACAAACCTAAACAAGAAGAACAGATAAATTACTCTACTGATGCACAACACAACTCTGTCTAATGTTGCAGTCTGAAAAGATAGAAGAAGGGGGAATAGTGAGTAACAAATGTTACCCAGTGAGTGTTGTCAGCATAGATGTAACAGAGTGATAAAGTATTTCAAATAGTAACTCCACACGGATAATAACATATAAAATCAATTACAAGTATTTAACAGATTAACAAGTAACATAAGTTTCATCAATAGTAAAATATAATAGCATTTTAAAAAAAACAATGAACATAGCTTCAAAATACAGGCTGACCTAAAATAATTCCCACGCTAATCGTGGCCGCGACTAGCTATGGGACCACCAAGGAGTTTTAAAACTTTTTTTTTTAAAATTTAAAAGGTTGCCTTTCCTTGGTGTTGGCCACTGAGATCCACGTGTGGTGACCCCGGGTTTCTCACATAAAAAAACCCCCTGTCAATGGCTCCACCCACCTCTTGACCAGGGTAAACCAGGGTTAACCACGCCACCTCCCATCAGGTCGGACCGTGGAACCCCACACTGCAGTGTCGGACTAAAGTCCTCCGTCACCATCAAAATTGAATGCCACAATTTAATTCTTTCCAATTTCCAATTCAAGGAATCCATCATACAATGTTTAAACCAGGAAATGTACATCAAACCATATTCCATTTGCATATAAATAAGGGAATGCTAGTAAACATGTTTCTTTCAAAATAAATAGGTATAAACATTCTAGGTTTAACCATTTCAAGTAAATTCGTACTCAAAATATATATCAAGAAAACCAATTTATCATCAAATTTATGTGATAAAACACATGAAGAAATACTTTAGTACTCTTATTAAATCTATGCAATTATAAATTTAATCACTCATAGAACCAGTCATCTCGTCCTGAGACGCGTTCACTGTTCAGCGAGTTCCTTCCCCTTAGAGGATGCTTCGCCACCTAAATACAAGCAGGGAATCCAAATTCTAATGAACATAAGAACGATGGCCAAAAGAAAATGCATGAAAATATAATTATACATGTCTAATACGAAACCTTAGGGTTTTAGGGCAAGATAACATCATTTTGGATCCAAACGACATTAGAATAGAGTAAACCTAGTTCCAATCAGTTCAGGGTAAGGAGAGCTTCAATGTGGACCAAAGAAATACCAGAAAAGACTCAAAATTTTCGGTGCTACAGTATTTCAAGGTTGCTACAGTAAACCGAACCTTATACTATGGTTTTCTCGCAATTTACAACACTAAATTAAAAAATTTCTTTAACAACATTCTCATACATGAATCATAAATCATTGGCTTCAATTTGAACCTATAAATCACCAAATCTATGGAAAATTCAAAGTTTTTTACACATTTCTAAAAACTAGGAAATACGAGAGAAATACAAAATAAAAACATTGGATCTAAGGCTTACCAGTTTAAGGAGTGAGGGAGAAAGAATTTTGGTATTTGAGTTCGCCGGAAATTCTCGCCGGAAAAAAAATTTCTTCTAAGGTTAGGGTCGGCCGAACAAGAAACAAGGAGAAAGAAATGAAGAAGCAGAAAAAGCCAGGTTGGTTTCTCTCATTCATTCATTTTTTTTTTAAGATATATAGGAAATGACCTAATTGCCCTCTTAATAGAAAAATCATAGAAAATGGATCCAAATGACGGAATTGCCCCCGATTTTTCACATAAAAGCTATTATGCAAACATGCAAAATGCCACTACTGCTAAATGACCATTTTACCCCTAATGCAATCATAAAAATCTAAATAGGCCCGAGGTCTAAATTAGGATAGGGTACATCATCTGACATGTGGAACTTCTTAGGTCTTTGACTTCTTTATGTCTTGGGACTTCAAAGTTACATTTGTCATTTATATGAAATATTTAAATCTTGACTCTTTCATGCTCTTGAGCCTTGACCATCATATCATTAAGGTGCGACCTCCCACACGGTCATGTCATTAACTTAATTATTTTGACTTGCTTTTAAAATGGATCTCAAGCTGTAGTTATAAACTTGATTTATGTTGATTAAGTTATCAAAAGACTTTTCTAGTTAACTTCTGTGTATGTCCAACATTGGATCTCATAGTAGGTTTGAAGAGAAAATGATCAAAACTTTTCAGCACCTGTGTGAGTGTCAAACATAAGATCTCAGTGTGGGTTTGAAGAGAAGACTTCAAATGGTTATCATCACCCCTGTGAAAACGTCAAGAATAAGACCTCACAGTTGGCTTTATAGAGAACACTTTAAAAAATTTTCGTCACCCTTATGAGTGTCAAACATGAGTCTTATAGTTGGTTTAAAATGAATTTTTAAGGCAATTTTTATCAAAAGTTCTCATTACCCCTGTGAATGTCAAACATGAGACCTAACAATGAGTTTCAAGAGAATAGAAATTTTTTTATTAACTCTTTTTCCACTCTCATGAGTGTTGAGAGACCTCAAAGTGAATTTTAAAAGAATTCTTTATAAGGAATTTTCATCAACTCTTTTTCTCGCTCCAATGAGTGTCGAGAGACTTCAAAGTGAGTATTGAGAGAGTTTTTTTTATAAATATTTTCATTAACTCCCATTTTTCACTCTAATGAATGTCAAGAGACCTGAAAGCGACTTTCAAGAGATTTTCTTCATAAATTTTTTATTCACCTCCATGAGTGCCAAGACCTCATGGTAGGCTTGAGAGAGTTTTCATAACTTTTTATTCCACCACTATGAGTGTCAAGACCTCATGGTAGGCTTGAAAGAGCTTTCATAAATTTTTATGTCCACTCCCATGAGTGTCAAGGCCTTGTGGTAGGCTTCAAAGAAATTTTATAAATTTTCATCCATCTCATGAGTGTCAAGATCCCATGGTAGGCTTCAAAGAGATTTTTCATAAATTTTTATCTACACCCATGAGTGCAAGACCACAAGGTAGGTTTCAAAGAGATTTTTTTCATAAATTTTTAACCACCTCCATGAGTGTCAACACCTCATGGTAAGATTCAAAGAGATTTTTCCATAAATTTTTATCCATCCCCATGAGTGTCAAGACCTCATGGTAGGCTTGAAAAGTTTTTTTTTTGCTTAAAATGTTTACCCCCGTGAGTGTCAAGACCTCATGGTAGGCTTCAAAAATGGTTTTCATAATTTTTTTAATACTTGCATGAGTGTCAAGACCTCGTGGTAAGCTTGAAAAAGTTTTTCATAAATTTTTTCATCCCCATGAGTGTCAGGACCTCATGGTAGACTTGAAAAGAGTTTTCATAAAACTTTCTTTTTACTGCTATGAGTGTCAAGACCTCATGGTGGGTTTCAAAAGAGTTTTCATAAATTTTTTTTTTAACCACAATCCACTCTTATGAGTGTCAAGAGACAATGAATGCCAAATTATCGAAATACCTCTCTTCTTTATGGAAATTTCATTTTTCTCTGTTTTCTCTATTTCTTTTTTTTTGTTTTGCATTTTAGTCCCTCTAATACTCTTTTTGCCTATAGGACCTTAGGTTTTTTTTTCTCACTTTACAAATTTTCATAGTTTGTGCAACTAGAAACTTGAAATCCTTACTTTTCTCATTTTCATCAAATTTTACAAGTGAACCCCCATACTTTCGACTTTTCACAATTTACATCAATTATGCATATAAACCCTAATTTTTTTTTTATTACTTTTTTCGTATGGGGGCTATGAATTTTGCATCTAAACCCAAAATTCTCATAGTTTTCACATTTTTTGCATTTTGTTAATAAATCCTTGAATATTCCATTTTCCTATTTTCCCATGAATTTTACAAACAAACCCTCATCATTTATTTATTTTCCAATCAATCTGCATATATATCAATCTCTATTCATCGAAAATGAATTCCCTCCAAATTTGTTGTTGTTTTTTTTTTAAATATATTTTGCCAATGACACCTATTTTTTCCTTTCTATGCTATGATGAATGTGCAGTTACGCAAGGATAGAATGGATACATTGATCGCCTATAGTTACAAGATGATTTTGTTATGAAACATTATTTACATGAGGGTTGGCGTTTGTCAATAATGGCTTTCTTCAAGCATTCAGAATGATAGGGAAGAGGAGCATGCATGGTTAATCACAATTGAAGAAGCATAGAGAGGAAGAAAAAAAAACAAAACAAGAAGACATAAATGCAATAGTGGCTACATGATATGTGTGTATGTGAATTTGGTTTGGTTCTAAGATTTCATGAAGTTCTATAACATAAATTATACAGAAAATATAAACAGGGCCCACAAATTTTCATACATGACACATGATAAAGGATGGGATCATGGAAGGCAATACATGGCAAAGAGCATAAGGAACATAGATGCATATATGATTTGAAAGAGGAATCTACACGGAGTCATCATTCATCATACCCTAATTCTTCCTGTCAGCCTTATACCCATGTAGCTTCCTCTTTTCTTATAGTTTTCCCCTCCTTCAATCTTCATCTTCTTTTATTTTTTGGTCCAATCTCCCAATTTATTTTTTTCTCTTCTCTCCAATTTTCTGCTTTTTCCAATCTTCTTCTTTTTTGTTTGGTTTTTTTCCTTATCTTATTATTTTTTTATTTCTCCCCAGATTCTTTTCCCCACCTTTGGTGATCCCGTTATGGGATTTTTCTTAAAATTTCAATTATTTTCAATTTTTTTTTAAATTTTGATTATTTTGAATTTTAAATTCTTTTGGTTGGACCATTGGTTGGAAGGTAGTACCCTTAAAGACAAGTGGTCTGATCAGTTTTCTAGTTTTCACGATCCTCTCAGATTAGTAGTAAATTTTTCTCACTTGCCACTAGACACGTCATTGGAGGATCTATGTCAATTATGTCAGTTTTTGATCATCAACCCTTCCCAAGGTAGGGACTCCAAAATTAGGAGATGGGATGGCAAGGGTTTTCAGAGAAATCCTTCTACACCTTTCTCAATGATGGTGGAACTTGTTGTACCTTTCGAAAATCTCTTTGGAAAGGATCTTGCCTTCTCAAAGTGAAAGCTTTTTTCTAGTTAGCTCTCCACAATAAAATTCTTTCCTAGGTCAACTTGGCAAAATGAAGGTGTAATAGAATCTCCACTTGCACCTGTGTTCTATGTAATGCAATAGAGGAAGAGACTGACCATCTATTATTTAGTTGCCTCTTTTATGATAGAATCTGGGCACATTTTGCTTCTCTGTTTCAGGCAGAAATCCCTAATTCCCTACCAAAGGCCTAGACTTCCTGGGGTTTAAAAGACACTCTTAATTCTAAATCTCTGGGTCTTATCCTTGTTAGGGCCATCTGTTGGGCAATCTGGGCCGAGCGCAATAGACACACTTTCTCTTTTATTTCTTTAGATGAGCATTGTGGTAATTCAAATTCTTCATACTTTTCCTTCGTGTTTCAACTTATTTTCTTGAGTAATTTTCATGTCAGGGAGCTTTCGAGAGTATCCCAAGTTGTTAGAACCAAAAAAGATGTCAAAAGGCCACCAAACAGGTTGTTTAACACCCATTTTATATGGGCTGAGTGGCCATGATGTGGTCTATGCGGGCTGTATGGAACCTAGTATTGAAAATCCAGAAACTTTCTATAAGGTCATGCGGGTCTTTATAGGGGGTGGTATACGACCTCTATGGAACCCCGCATAGGTCATGATTTTAGGGTTTAAAAGCCTTTTTCCTTATTTATTTTTCATCCTTTCTAGACTCTTTCTTGAACCCTTTTCTTCTCAAATTTCCTCGTCTAGAACCTTCATCTCCACTTCTCAAACACACCATCCTTTGCCTTGAATCAAGAAGAAACTCAAAGATCTCTTCTTCCTCTCTTTAGAAGTGATTTTCCTTGGGATTTTTGAGATGTTTTGAGGTAAGGTTACTCTTATCCTTGTTCTTCTTCCTCCTTTTCTCTCCTCTCTTATTGTTGAGTTTTCTTTGTGTTTTATGGTGAGAAAACCTCATTTTTGTTGGATTTGAAGTTTAGAAGCATTTTAAAGTTGTAAAACCTTGAATCCATTGAGAATTAAAAGAGATATTTTCATATCTTAGATTAGGGTTATTGTAGTACCGAACTAAGTTGAATTTCTTCTACTTTTCTTGTTAGTTTTGATGGTTGTGAGAGTTTCATTCTTGTTATATCTTCTTGTTAGAGTACTTAGCAAACCCTAGGAGCAATTATTTTCCCATTTTGAGCATTTTCCTTCATTCAAGTTGATCAAGTTGTTCATGATGTTTGGTTGTTGTTTTGGGTTGTTTAATTGGTCTAGGAGGTAAGACTTCAAGCAAAGGAAAAGAGCTGGTGGAGAAGTAACACCGGGGTGCCTTAGCTAGCGAAGTTTGTGAGTGGGATTTACTAAATTATGGACTATACATCATGCATGTTTTCTAATATTACTCTTGAAATGTTTTCCATGGGATTTCGAAATCATGATGATTTATGACTTGGCTTATTTCATGAATATTGGTAAAGTTTATATATTACTTGTGTTTTGGAAACCCTATGTTTTGAAATACATGTTTTCACATTGTGTATTTTCAAGGGACTTGATATTCTTGTTATAATGACCAAAAAGCCATGTGTAAACCAAATTGAATTTCATTATGATGATGCTATATTTGAATGATATTTTCAAAGGATACTTTTGTATGAAGTTCTTAATGAAAATGTTTTCATTGAAGATGTTATAATCAAGTTATTATCTCTTGGAGTGAAAGTTGCATATGTGAAAACTTGTGATTTCTTGATGAGACTTATGCTATCATATTGATATATATATTGAGCCTACGGGCTCGATTGTCATTTAAATGCTTTGATGGTAACGTGGGGGCGATCCCCAATACTTATTACAGTAAGGGTTAGAGTTTCCACTTGCCCACCTAGTTGGGGTGGCGTGGAGTATTCAGATGAGGTATCACCCTTTCAAGGGTCGGGTAGAGAGCTTGAAAGGTGTGTAGGGTTGTGTGCCCGAAGTCACCACATGGGTTCCCAACAGCCATTGCCAAGATACGCGCATCTTGGTGGCTCCTGACCTAACCATGACCACGGTTAGTGAAGGAGGGTTTTTGAGGCTATTTATGAAACTCTCAACATTTGATTTATTTATTTATTTATTCACATTATGAACTCTTGAATTATAAGTTATTGAAAGGGATTATTAAACTTGGATTTCAAACTTGTACCATTTTCATGGATGATTTCAAAAAGTTTTATTTTGCATTCCATTGAGGAAGTTAAAAATTTTCTTATGTTAAACTGGTTATTTAAAGTATCTTATTTATTGATGAGCATTGAAAACATACTTTTAGTATTTAATATTATTTATTCATGTATGAGATATAGTTCCATTGTTAGGCCCTCACTGAGTAACTTAGTTACTCACCCCCTCTCCTTTTCCCTTCCAGGTGATAGCACAACATTGGGGTAAAAGCGTGAAGTGCTTGGCAGAGTTTATTTTGTTGTTCTCTTTGAGTTGTGTATGATACTTAAACATTATTGGCATGTATTAGATGGATCTACTAGGATTTTATACTTTCATGTTATGTATTACTTTCCTTGGATATTCCTACTGGTGCCAGTCAGGACCATATGATGTATGATGTGTTTGTGGTTGTTGCTATCATGGTTAATATGACAATCATATTGTGATTACTTGCATTCATTTTCTTGTGAAATATGGTTGTTGTATGTCCTCATGGTTAAATAATTCTTTGTTGTTATAGAGGTATTGAAAAGGGAATAGGTTAGCCTTACGGCGATCTGGGGTTGAGGCAGGTGTTTGACCTCCCCTGGGTTGTCGTGGAGGTATGTCATGTGTGGGACTCGTAGGACGGGTGTGACAAGCATTCTATTATTAGAAAAATTGATTCTTACTCATCGATTGGTTTATTGCAGCTCCTGCCTCGAATAATGCCTAGCTTGCGAAGTCCCATTCTAAGATTCGTTGTAGTCTTGCTTTTGTGAGCCTGAGAAGTCCTGACCCACTTGTTTAGCAAGCTCTGATAAGCGAGCTTGAGGACCCAACCCTTGATGGCGCCAATCTAACTTGATCTCCGTCCTCTATTTGGGGTGCAACTCCATGTTGGTTGTTGCTCCCCATTCTCTCTGTTTGTGTTTTGTTTTTCTTTTCTCCTTTCCTGTTCTCGCGGGCTTTCACTTCTGGTGATCTTCTTTTTATCTCTATTGTTTCCCTGTGGTTTTTTTGTGTCTTTTGTTTCTTTGAATGAAATTAGTGGTTTATCCACTTTATTCAAAAACAAAAAACAAAAAATTCAAGTTCTTTTTTCTCTATTTTTTTAAATCCTCCTTATTATTTAAACTTCAAAATTTTTCCTGAATTAAATTTTTTTTTTATTTTTTGATATTTTTTATCTATTCTCTCTTTTTTTCGAGATTATTTTTTTTGTCACGGGATATTTTTTTTATAATTGATTTTTTCACTCCTATATATATTTTATTTTTTTCTCTTTTTTTGAATATATATATATATATATATATATATATATTGATTTTTTTTTGTTCAAAGCCTATGTAAACAGGTTTCTTCTGATTTCAAATAAAAGCAAGCCATAGTTAATACTTTGGATATTATCGTAGGAACTATTAATTAAAAATACCAAATGCATGTAGTGATAATTTAAAAAGAAAAAGAAAAGAAGTTCTATTTCATTTTGTGCATTTTATATATAATTCTTAAGCACAGGAAAATATCCTTTTAAAATTATTTCACAAATAGATAAATCCAATTCACTAGTTTGGTTGAGTTCATCAATGATTCATAGACTTTAACTTCATATGCGCCACGTTGCTGGTTTTGTTGTTGAGTTTTGAATATAGTTTATAGTTGATTTATTACCAACTTTGTTATAATGTAAAATTAAGTTTGTTTATTAAATAATAAGGACATTATATCTTCTTTTTGGGGTATGATTGGACTTCATCATTCCTTAACACTTTTGTTGGAAATAATTTGTGATGAAATAAATTGTTTGCAAAAATAAGCAAGATAAAGTTCAAGAGGAAGATGTATATTGATTTTTCCCACTATAGAGGAAGACAAGAAAACACATGCTTATAGCAATTTTGTGACCTTTCACATTTACATATTAGTTTCATATTCATTTACCTAAGCACCATCTCATTAACCAAAACACATTTTCATGAACCAACACAAAAAATTTTAGCTTCCCAATATCACTTGTGTCTTCCAACATCCTTCAATAAACTTAAATGCCTTTGTCTCTTGACAACGCCCCTTGCGTGTGACCCGCAAGTGCACGGGTTTGTCCAAGTAATAAATCCCAGATGAGTGGATATCGTATCCACAAGGAGTAGGGACTAAAAATACCAAGATTGCTATCTAACTAAGCGAAGATAGAATAGTGATTTTGTTGATAAAATGTAATGAAAGTAAGAATAAAAGAAACAAGAAAGAGAGAAGCACAAATAGATGAGAGGTAAGGCAATCGATAGAAGTGGGGTACTCGGATATTGTTATACTTAGGTCAATTGCTTCAAGTGCAAAATCAACTATTATATCTCCTAATTGACGCTTAATGAGTCGTGGAAATCCTTAAACACACGGTCCCAAACCTAAGGTCAACCATGACTAACTCTACACTATGTCCCGGCGGAGAAATCGATTAGTCTCAACACCTCACACTGTGTAGAGTTGCAAGACACTCTAAAGATTCCAAGTGATAAACCCTATTCCAATGTATAGATCTAACCCTTTGGTCCAGGCAAAAGACCCCTAGTCGCAGTTAAGCCCTAGGTGCTAAAGTCACTTCAACACTTCACTCCGTTACCTGTGCAACTAAGCCCAGCGGAGGTCATCTCTTAACCCATTCACTCTACTATGACTGCAAAGAACTCTTGGAACATGGAGGTATGATAAATCACATCGGAGGGAAAAGGTGACGCTCCGCTACCTCTTGACTCACTCTCTCGACCCTCTCCTATCTTGCAATATCTAACCATCATGGTGTGTCACTCACTCACAAAGGTTACCAATGTAGACTCTCAACCTTAGTGTCACTCTAAGTGAGAAATCATTCAACAAGCATTCAAGATTGAAACTCAATTAAAGACATCAATTAAGGAAAACATAATAGAAGATTAATGAAACAAATACATCCTAGGGTTCACAAATCCAAGTACCCACTAGGGGTTTAGCTTTCCATGGAGCTAGTTACAATCAACAATGAAATCAAATGTAAAAACAAGTAATCCATAGACAAACCCCCTCGGTGTTCATGTCGATGGTCTTGTGGAGTAGTCTCGCCTTCTCTAAAGGTCCCCTTGTTCGGCCTAGGACACACCTCGCCCGATTTATGCCGACGAAAGCTCCCTAATAACTTCTTCCAAGTGAAACGCGGTGTTGAATCCGTAGAACCACTACAAAGACTTGATAAAAGCCTTTCCAAACCCTAGCCGACGGCCTCTCAAAAGATGGAGAAAAGTTGGAGAGAAGAGGGGAAGGAGATTCCAAAAATCGGGCTGAATCGCGGCTTAAATAAAGCTAGAATCGGGAATCCACACGCCCTGTAGATTTTTCCCACGGGCTTGTGGAATGTCCACACAGGCGTGGGGAATTTTCACACGCCCGTGTGGATTCTCTGGAAAACTGCTTTTTCAGCCGTCTATGAACATGAACTGCTATAGTATTTTGCTACATTAATTTACTACAGTACCCTTCTACAGTACTCCGCAAAACACTCCCAATTCCACACTTTTCATTGATGTAACATAAATGGGCACACGTTTATGCTGTAGATCGCAACTCTTCTTCAATCAAAGGCCTTATTGATGAAGATCTTGCTATTAATGCACAAGTCAGAATACGCAAATGTGACTGCCTTCGTGCCCCTCTGACTCATTGTAATAGCTTGAATACATGGTATATCGAGGTTGGCACACATTCATGTATCTTAAAACCCTACTTGTGTCTTCGCATTTGTTCCTTCCAAGATTCCACCAAATAGTGCGTTCACGATCTACTTTTGGCTTCTTTTCTTAATACTTAGCTTCACAACCCTACATGCGCAAAAGAACACAAATAAACATGTATTAGAGATTAAACCTGATAAAAGTAATGCTCAACGTAAGGAAAAAATACTTCGCATTCTTAACACACAAGCACTTATCATCTCTCATGCCAAGTAGTTGCTTAAATTTGTTGAAGAGATCAACTCCAAGTGGTTTGGTGAAAATGTTGGTGACTTGATCATGCGTCTTCACATATATTAGCTCCACATCTCTATTCTTCACATGCACTCGAATAGAATGAAACCGAACATTAATATGTTTGCTCCTTTGATGATGCACCAGATTCTTCCCCAAAGAAATAGCTGACTTATTATCGATGCATATTTTTGTAGCTTCACTTTGAACAAATTTAATTTCCTTTAATAAACTTCTTAGCCATATAGTATGACTAACACATGAAGATGCTGCGACATACTCCGCTTCATATGTAGATAATGTCACAATTGGTTACTTCTTAGACATCCATGAAAATGCAAATCTGGAAGTGCTTTTCGGTCATCACAATCTCCACTCCAATAACTATCCGAATAACCAACAAGCTCAAAGTTGTTAGAAGAAGAATAAAATAGGGCACGGAAAAAGATATCTCGAATGTAGCGAAGGATCCTTTTAGCCTCCTTCCAATGACTTGCTTTAGGTTCTGACACGCGTCCGAATATGCGTGTAAACCACAAGTGCATGGGTGTCGAAGTAATAATTACCCTAGTGAGTGGGTAGTCAAATCCACAGGGAACAGGGCTACTAGTACTAACTTCTTCTCTACTTTCTAGCCTAATGATAAATGGAAAGGTGTGGTGATCTAATGTGCGAAGAAATGAATATCGGAGATGAATATGCAAGGGTGAAATGGATGGAGATCTCAATCAGTAAAAGTGGGGTATTCGGGCAATGCTCCCCCTAGGATTCAGGTATTAGGTACTGAATGAGCAAAGTGTTTCTATGAAGAGTAAGTTAAGTCATGAAAATCCAAATATAATCAGATCCGGCCTCCCGATCACCGATACTAGTCCCCTACGAGGTCCCGGTGGAGAAATCGCTCAATCTCAACACCTCATACCACATATGACTGCAAAGCACTCTAGGGATTCCAAGAGGTGTATCCGATTCCTAAAGATTGATCCAACCCTAATTCCCGGCGAAGGATCTTGACCCCCTACAAGGTCCCGGTGGAGAAATCTCTCAATCTCACGCTTCACACAAAATATGGTTGTATAGAGCTTAGGGAACGGAGATAGAATACACTAATCGGAGGAGAAAGGGGATGCTCACTATCTCATGACTCGCCCTCTCAACCCTCTTAAATCTTGAGATTGTAACCCTAATGGAGACCTCTCTCACCAATGTAACAAATCATGCAAACCAAATAACCAAAAGATCAATAAGGCAAGCAAGCATTAGACAATCAAGATTAAAACTTAATCAAACTCGGATTAAATAGAAACACTAAGCAAATCCACAAAAGATGAGAATCCTAGGGTTCACAAGCCCAAATACCCTCTAGGGTTTTAGCTCTCCATGGAGCAACATACAAAACACACCATCAATGAATGAAAGTACATTAAAACCATAGAAATAAACCCCCTTATATATAGACTGATGGCCTTGATGGAGAGCTTCGACGTCTTGAAGGACCCACTCCGAAGCTAGGTTCACCGGTGGCTTCCTTGATGCTATGACGGAGGAGGAATCGATCAAAGTTGGTGACGAAGCGCCTCCAAAGCCGCAAAGACCTCCTCTCCAAACCTTAGCCATCTCACCCCTCAAGAGCCGCACAAAAGATGAGAAAAAATAGCGCAAAATGGCTATTTATAGGCCTTAGATCGTGTTTGTCACGTGCCCTCATGCGCCCGTGTCGATTTTCCACGCGCCGGCGTGGGTTGAAGGAATTTCCACGCGGCCGCGTGAACAGTAATTTTGAACAGTACTTTTCTCCATAATCGCGGTCCAAACACTCTTCTCTTGAGGCCACATGTCCGGGCACACGTCCATGTGGTAGGCTATAAAACTTTTCTTCATCGACGTATCTTTGAGAGGTCTTACAATCTTCACAAAGAGAAAGAACATGAAGATGTGGCTGCCTTTGTGCCCTTCCAACTAGTGAATTGACTTGAATCTTCTTGGAAGTTGGCACACATCTCCACGTTTATGAACTCCTCTCGTGTCTTGGTCCTTGAATTGAACAAGAACTCCCAACATTATGTCTTTATAACCCATCTTTGCTTCCTTTTTACTCTTCAAGGCATTCACAACCTATATGCATAAAAGAACACCAAATACACAATATGAGACATAAACCATGGTAAAAATGATGCTCAATGCATGTAAAACATATATCAAAATATGTCTACTCAAGCACTTATCAGGTTCCTCCATGAACCTACTCAAAAGTCCAATGCCATAGAGTATGTCCAACCTAGTACATGTCAAATATCTCAAGCATCCTTCTTAGCTTTTATAAAGCATAGGATCAATCATATTCCCTTCATCATTCTTGGATAACTTGGCTCCACAATCCACTGGGGTACTAATTGGGTTGTATTCCTTCATCTTGAACCTTTTTAGGATCTCCTCAGTGACACACCCCTTGCATGTGTCTGCAAGTGCATGGGTCATTCAAGTAATAAAGTGTACCTAACAGATCGGGTAATCAAATCCACAGGGAACAACCTACTAGTAATAACTACTTCTCCGCTATCTAACCTAATGAATAAGATGATGTGATGATCTAGTATGCGAAGAAATGAATACCAAAGATGAATATGCAAGGATAAAATAGAGGGAGATCTAAATTAGTAAAAGTGGGGTATTTGGGCAATGCTCCCCTTAGGATTCAGGTAGTAGGTACCTAATGTGCAAAGTGTTTCTAGAATAAGTAGGTTAAATTATAGAAATCCAAAGATAATCAGATCCTGCCTCTAGATTATCAATAATGGTACCCCACAAGGTCCTGATGGAGAAATCTCTCAGCCTTAACACCTCACACCACATATAACCGCATAGCACTCTAGGGATTCCAAAGGGTGTATCCGATTTCTAAGAATAAACTTAACCCTACTTCTAGGTGAAAGGTCCCTAACCCCTTAGGGGGTCCTGGTGGAGAAATCTCTCAATCTCAACACCTCACACCACATATGGTTGGTTAGCACTTAGGGAATACGGAGATAGAATACATAAATCGGAGGAGAAAGATGACGCTTCACTATTTCATGACTCACCTTCTCAAGACTCTCCCTGTCAACCCTATTCAATGTTGAGGATCTAACCCTAATAGAGACATCTCTCTTACGAAGGTGAACAAATAATGCAAACCAAACAACCATAAGATTAATAAGGCAAGTAAGCATTAGGCAAACAAGATTGAAACTCAACCAAACTCGTATTAAAAAGAAACTTGACATGTATCCGAATTGCATGTATGAACTGCAAGTGCACACATGTCAAAATAATAAAATACCTGGTGAGTTGGGTAGTTGAATCCACAGGGAATAGGGTTACTAGTACTAACTGCTTCTCTGCTATCTAGCCTAATGATAAATGGGAAGGTGTGGTGATTTAATGCGCGAAGAAATGAATACCAGAGACGAATATGCAAGGGTAAAATGGAGAAAAATCTCAATTAATAAAGATGAGGTACCCAAGCAATGCTCCCCCTAGGATCTAACATGATGTTCAAGACTTGCTAAATACTTCTAAACCAAGTCTAATGAGTCAAGGTAATCCAAGAATAACTGGTCCTTGTCTCCAAGCAACCGGCACTAGTCCCCTACAAGATCCTGGTGGAGAAATCGCTCAATCTCAGCACCTCACACCCGATATGACCATAATAAGCTCTAGGGATACCTAAGAGTGAAACCAATTCCTAAAGATAGATCAAACCCTATTTCCCGGTGAAGGATCCCTAACCCCCTACAAGGTCCCGGCAGAGAAATCTCTCAATCTCACGACTCACACTAAATATAGTTGCATAGAGTCTAGGGAATACGGAGATAGGAAACACTCATCTGAGGGGAAAGGGGACATTCCACTATCTCATGACTCACCCTCTCAACCCTCTTTAACCTTGGAGTTCTAACTCTAATGGAAACCTCTCACATCAAAGTAACAAATCATGCATAGAGAATCAACCACAAGGATCAATAAAACATACAAGCAATGGGAACATAAGATTAAAACTCAAATCAACTCGGATTAATTAGAACCATAAAGCAAATCAATACAAATGACAAGATCCTAGGGTTCACATGCCCAAATACATACTAGGGTTTAGCCCTCCATGGAGCAAGTTACAAAACAAAGATAAATATAATGAATAACAATGTAAACCATAGAGAAAAACCCCCTTGAATTCATTATGATCGGCCTTGATGGGTAGTTCAACATTTTGAAGGATTCCTCTCCGAAGCTAGGTCATCGGTGGCTTCCTAAGTGCTATGATGGCGAAGGAAACTATCAATGTTGGTGAAGAACACCCTCCAAATTAGCAAAGACCTCCTCTCCAAACCCTAACTGTCTCACCCCTTAAGAGTTGCACAAAAGATGTCAAAAAATAGGGCAAGAGGCCTATTTATAAGCACAAACCGTGTCTGTCATATGCCTTCACGTGCCCGTGTGGATTTTCATGCGCCCGTGTGGCCTGGAGGAATTTCCATGTGGTCGCGTGGAATTTCTACGCGGGCATGTAAATAGTAATTTTGCTACAGCAAATGCTGCATCGGTTTGCTACATTACTTAGCTACAGTATTTTTCACAAAACGCAGTCCAAACACTCTTCTCTTGAGGCCACATGGCCGGGCACACATCCATGTGGTAGGCTATAAGACTTTTCTTCATCGACGCATCCTTCAAATGTCTTGCAATCTTCACAAAGAAAAGGAACATGAAGATGTGACTGCCTTTGTGCCCTTCCAACTAGTAAATTGGCTTGAATCTCCTTGGAAGTTGGCATATATCTCCATGTTCATGAACTCCTCTCGTGTCTTGGTCTTTGAATTGAATAAGAACTCCCAACATTGTGTCTTTAGAGCCTATCTTTGCTTCCTTTTGATTCTTTAAGGCATTTACAACCTAATTGCATAAAAGAACACCAAATACACAATATGAGACATAAACCATGGTAAAAATGATGCTCAATTCATGTAAAATATATTTAAAAATATGTCTATTCAAGCACTTATAAAAACACAAAGCAAATCCACACACGATTAGAATACTAGGGTTTAGAAGCCCAAATACCCTCTTGGGTTTTAGGTCTCCATAGAGAAATATACAAAACAAACCATGAATGAAAGTATATAAAAGCCATAGAAATATACCCCTATATTTGAACTAATGACCTTGATGGAGAGTTTTAACGTCTTGATGGAATCCACTCTGAAGCTAGAGTCGCCAATGGCGTCCTTGATGCTTGGAAGATGAATCAATCATAGTTGGTGAAGAAAGATCTCCTAAGCCAGAAAGACCTCCTCTCCAAACCCTACCTACCTCACATGTCAAGAGCCCCACAAAAGATATCCAAAGAATAGGGTAAATCGGCTATTTATAACCTAAAATTGGGCTATTACTTGCCTCTACGTGACCATATGGGCTGCAGAATTACCTACGCCACCGAGTGAAAATCTCACCCGGGTGCATGAACATCGTTTTGCTACAGTAATGCTACAACAGTTTGCTTCAATGTTTTGCTGTAATACTTTGCATGAACAAGGCTCCAAAACTCTTCTTCTCTTGAGGCCACATGGATGGACACACGTCCACGTGGTAGGTTATGAGGCTTCTTGTCTAATTATCATTGGGAAGGCTCTTGAAGTCTTCACACAAGCCAGGACATAGGAATGTGGCTCTCTTTATGCCCTTCCAACTCACAATCTAACTTGAATTCTCTTGGAAGTTGGCACACACCCTCATGTGTATGAATTGTGCTTGTGTCTTGATTCTTATGTTGCACAAAAGACTGCCAAAATGTGTCTCATGACCTATCTTTTCTTCCTTTTCTTCTCTCAAGGCTTTCACAACCCTATTTGCACAAAGGAACACCAAATATAATTTATGAGACATAAAACATGATATAAATGATGTTCAATGCGTGTTAAACATATAAAGAAATATGTTTGCTCAAGAACCTATAACTTAGCATAGTGTTCTTTAGTGATAAAAATTCCATCATATTGTTGTTTTATCTCCAACATGAGGAAATAGGACATAAGTCCCATGTCCATCATCTCGAATTCTTTTTCCATTGCCTTCTTGAATCTTTCCATAATTTGAGGTGAATTTCTTGTATAAATAAGATCATCCACATACAAAGCAACAAATAAATGGTTGACACCTTCTTCTTTTGTATAGAGAGCATGTTCATTTGGGTATTGGACAAAACCATTAGTTTTAAAATAAGCATTGATTCTTGAGTTCCAAGCTCATGGAGCTTTCTTCAGTCTATAGAGTGCCTTCCTTAGCTTCAAAATTTTATCTTCTTGCCCTTTTTTGATATATCCCATTGGGTGTTCAACATAGACTTCTTCCTCTAGGTAGCCATTGAGAAAAGCTAACTTCACATCAAGTTGGAACACTTGCCACTTATTTTAGGAAGCAAAAGAAAGAATCATCAGTATAGTCTCCATCTAATCTACGGGGGCAAAAACTTCATCATAGTCAATCCTGGCTTGTTGCTTATAGCCCTTTTCTACAAGCCTTGCTTTTTACTTCTCGATATCTCCTTGTGTATTCATTTTTACTTTGTAAACCCACTTTACACTAATGGGTTTATGGCCTTCTGGTAGAGTAGTAATCTCCCAAGTCTTGTTCTTCTCAATTGATTTCATCTCATTTTCCATGGCTTTCCTCCATTTATCATCTTTAATGCTTCCTCAAAAGATATAACTTCCTCATTAGCATAAAGATAAATGAGATTAAGGGGGCATAATACCTCATAGAGTTCTTGAATGTGTCTTGTTCTTTTATGGTCTAGGACAATCCTCATCATTTGAACTTGTTGAAGTAGGAGAAGATGGTGGTGTTGGCTCTCTATCTGGCTCCTTAACTTGTTCTTCTTCTTGAATTATCACTGCATTAGTACTCCAATTCCAAACGCAATCTTCTTGAAATTTCACATCTCAGCTTATGATAATCTTCTTTTACTTTGGCTCATATAGCTTATAGGACTTTGATATTACATCATTTTTAATGAAAATACATGGAATGCTCTTGTCATCTAGCTTCACCCTCCTTTGATCTTGAACATGTGCAGAAGTAATACACCCGAAAACCCTCAAGTGGGATACATCTGACTTGACTCCACTCCATTCCTCTTGTGGTGTGAGTCCTTCCAAGTTCTTTGTAGGGCATCTATTGAGTATATATGCAGCATAATTCATAGCTTCAACCCAAAATTCTTTAGGCATGTTTTTTATTTTCATCATGCTCCAAATCATGTCAAGTATGGTTTGGTTCTTCCTCTTGGTGACTCCATTAAGCTGGGAGGAATAAGGTGCTATGAAAGGCCTCCAAATACCATGTGTTTTGCATAAATTTTCAAATTCTTTAGATGTAAATTCTCCTCCATGATCTGATCAGAGTGCCTTAATAATGTAGCCAGTTTGGTTCTCCACCAATGCTTTAAACTCCTTGAATGCTTGGAATGCCTCAAATTTTTCTTTCAAGAAATACACCCATGTTTTCCTATAAAAATCATCAATAAATGTAAGAGAAAAATGACACCTCCAAATGAGGTCGGAGTGATTGGACCACATATATCCGAGTGAATAAGTTGACGTGGCCTCCTTGCTTGATTAAATGACTTCTTTGGAAAGCTCTTCCTCAGGTGTTTGACTAGAACACACCCCTTACATAATTCATTTGGTGCATAAAAATATGGTAACCCCTCACCAGTTTCTTGCTTGATAGAGTTTTTAGTGCACCCAAATTAACATGCCCTAAATGCAAATGCCATAGCCATGTGCTATCCTTTAAGCAAGCATTCAAACATCTTTCAACAACATGATTAATGCTAAGACCAAACATGTGGTTACTAGACATGTGAACATGAGCAATCAACTTATTTTCCTTTCTCAAATGCATATGTCCATCCTTCATTTGTACTTCGTAACCTTTCTCCAAAAGTTGGGCAAGAAAAAGAATGTTTATCTTCATTTTGGATACATAATAGATATTAGAAATATATTGATGGTTTCCATCCTTAAGTTTGATAAGTATTTTACCAACACCTTCTACTTGCGCCTTGGAAGCATCTCCAAATGAGACATCGCCATTCACTTTCTATCTAGCTCTATGAATAGTTCCTGTGCCCATACATATGATTGCTTGCGCCGGAGTCTAAGTACCACAAATTTTTGTTTGTGTCATCACCTCCATTCTTTGCTAGTAAAAGCACATTATCACTGTCATCTTCTTTAGCATAGTTAACCCTTCCTTGTAGTTAACCCTTCCTTACACTTGGTTAGCTTGATTATGCCAACATTTAGATGAATAATGCCCAAGCTTGTTACAATGACAACATTTAACATTGCTTTTATCATACCTCCTGCCTCTACCTCGTTATCCTCTTCCCCCATTCCATTGAGTGTTAAAATCATTGTTGTAGTCACCACGCCCTAGGTCACATCTAAAACCTCCACTGCGGCCTTTACCATAGCCACATGCACGGGCACCTCCATGACCACCTTGACTTATTTCAACTTCAGGTTCTTCTTTCTTATTATTGATAGACAACTTGGTTTGTAGGGCTTGCGCTAATGGCTCCTTGTGCCTTCTTAGCATTCTAGGTTCATGAACCTTTAGTGATCTTTGTAGCTTCTGCACCTTCATATTCTTTACATCTTTTGCTTCTTCAATTGAAGCCACAACAGAGTCAAATCTTGTATCCAAAGATCATAGCACCTTTTGCACTACTAGACTGTCTTCAATATTATCACCATTTCTCTTCAAGTTATTTACAATGGCTTGTACCCTTGCAAAATAATCTGATATAGATTCGATTAGCTTCATCTCTAGTTCTTCAAACTCACTTCTCAAGGATTGGAGGTGAATTCTCTTTTCTTTGTCATCTCCTTTGTATATTTCTTCAAGGATACCCCATGCTTCTTTAGATGTTGTGGTTTCCGACAACTTCTTAAAAGTAGGTGTATCTAAGGATTGATAGATGAAGAAGAGAGCCTTCTTATCTTTCTTCTTTAGATCCACCAACGCTATTCCTTGAACCCTTATAAGGTTCTCCTCATCTTGAGACTCCTCAAAGCCTTTAACAGCTTCCCATGCATCTTGGAAATCAAGCATCATCTTCATTTGTAAACTCCAATGGGCATATATCATATTGGTGAGGTGAGGAACAACGATCACATTGGTAGCCATCTCCAGTGATCACCTTTGACTCTGATACCACTTTATTAGGAATAATTTGTGATGAAATAAATTGGTGGGCAAAAATAAGCAAGATAAATTTTAAGTGGAAGATGTATATTGATTTTCCCCACTATAAAGGAAGACAACAAAACACATTCTTATAGCAATTTTGTGACCTTTCACATTTACATATTAATTTCATATTTGTTTCCCTAAGCACCATCTCATTAACCAAAACACATTTTCATGAACCAACACAAAAACTTTTAGCTTCCCAATATCATGCATGCATGTATCCAATTAAGTTTACTTCTTCCAACAGAAGGTAAAATTTGGATAGGTTACCATACTATAGCTGTTTTTTACTTTGGGTATTGAATTTCAATGTGAATTATTTTAGGTATCCAACAATGATTTGGTATCACTGGAAGGCTATTGAGGGGATTCCAATGAGTAAACGATGATGTGGATGTCCGAATCACCACTGGTGGCTTGTTGAACACGACATATGTGCAACTGGTTGTGACACATCACTCAAGTGAGCGAGCTTGCCACGTTAGTTGGTACATTGAATGCCACATCATCCCTACTTTATTTTCTTCACCCGAGAGGGAGAGAGAGAGAGAGAGAGAGAGAGAGAGAGAGAGAGAGAGAGAGAGATGACCTCCTTCATCCAATCCACAGTTAATAGTGCTATCTTTAGCTATGAGCTAGAGACCTTGGTGCGACATGGCAAGCAACTGGTAGATTAGGACATGAGAGAATGGATAACTAAGCTTTGGTAAATTGCATTTTTTTAGGGGTTTCCTTGTATAAAATTTAGATTTTCTCTAATAGTGTTTCATTTAAGTGTTTTGAATTTGACATTGAAACCTGGACTTGTTGGAAATTAGGGTTGCCCTTGGGGTTTCTGTAAGTGAGGTATATTTGATTTATTTTTAGGAGAAATTAATGTTGTAGCCTGGTTTCTTTATGTGATTTTTTAATAATTTTTTAGGGTCATTTGGGTTATAAGAGGGGTTTCTATAAGTTAGTCTTTCTTAGGAGAAATTAATGTTACAACCAAATTTCCATAGTAAGTTGATCCTTTTGTACTTTCATAACAAATTTTTAGTCTAGTTTCTATGCATTATGCCACTCCACTCATTCAAGTAAATTTTAAGGTTCCTAAGCATTGACATCATAGGGTGGTTTAATAAATATGTTTTTTTTTCTTAATTCCCTCTTGAACGCTATGGAGAATTTGTTAGTTTATGTTTATCACATTGGTTCTTGGATTTTAATGAAAGCATGTTACTTTTAATAGGAATTAATTTGAATTGCATGCTTTTATCTTCTGAATTAAATGTTGTAGAGAATTTTTTAGTTTATGTTCATCATATTGGTTCTCTCCTTTTAATGAAAGCATGCTTGTTTTATGAAGAATTAATTTGAATTACGTGTTTTTTTTTAAATTCATGTTGTAGGGAATTTATTAGTTTTATTCTTTCTTTATGTTTACTGTGTTACCGTGTTTTGATTCCACATTTTTAATCTCATCATCTTTCAATGCAAAATTGGGTTTACTGCCTACTAGATTTGTTGAAGAGAGAAATTTTTTTTTAAATAACATGTTTTTCAATGTGTAATTATTTTTTACTATGTTTCAGTACATGATATTCATCTTGTCTTGCACTGCAATACCATGCATCTTGTCCTGTTCAAATGGTTGATGTAATCTCAGGTTTCATTGTTCAATAGTAGGATTGTGTAATAATTTATGAACTCGGTATTAGGTGTGTATAATTGTTTAATATTAGATCTGTGACATTTGTATTTCAACACTAGAGTGGAGACAAGAAGAGAAGCACACAAAGAAACCCCATGCACATGCAAGAACTCTTGTACTAAGGCTTCAACCCAAGGAAAAAGATTTTGGAGTTAGTAGAAAAAAGGGATCTATAGTTATAAAAAATAAAGGCCTGGATTCTAGCAGGTGTAGGAGATTGTAGGAGTTCTTAATTAAAGTTGGCATTCTTTTTTGGGCATGGCTTACATGAAGTGAGATGGGTGTAGTTGATTGATAAGTGTTGATAATCTCTCAAATCGAGCCTGATACTCGGGATTCGAGAACTCCATGTGTACTCGCTCAGGTGGGGTCTCTCTGGGATGCTTAACTGCATGCTTCTTCGAATGAGGTGCCATATCCGCAAGAATTGACAAGAAAATGATCAATCGAAGCGCCAGAAACAATACTGTAGAATCCCACACGGACATGTGAAAATTACCCATGCCCGTGTGGATCTGCGGGGCGTGAAATCCACACGGTTCCACGTCATTGCTCCAAGATTACAACTTAAAACCATGGTTAAACGCTTTCTAAGCATGCATAAACTATTATAAAGTGGAAATTGCATGCAACTCAAGACTTTTGATCTATTAAAAACAAGAATTGGCGAAGAATAGAGAGTAAAAAGGTTTATCGATGAAATAGGTATGAAAAGTTCGGATTCGGCATGGAAATTGACTGGAAAACACTCTAAAACAGCGATATGTGGGCTAGGAGATTGATTAATAGTCGATCTTTGAGTGATTGGAAGTGAAGAAGAAGAGAATTCAAGAAGATTTTAAAGAAAAACTCGCGTCTCTTGGATTCTGCGCATCCACACGGGCGTGCAGAAATTACTCACGCCCGTATGCCCGACCCGAAGGGGCAGCCGCACGCCCCTGTGCCTTCTCTATCCAAGAGAGAAAAATCGCTAAGTGTTCTACACGCCTGTGTAGAAATTCCGCACGGGCATGGACATTCACCGACCCAACTCACAGGGGCAAGCGCACGCCCCTGTGCCTTCTCAGGATGGAGAGAGCTCTTCTGCAAAGTTTCGCACGGGCGTGCGGAAATTACCCACGCCCATACATTTTTCACAAGTTCACCCATAGGAGCGAGTCCACGCCCCTATGTGCTCTCGGGATAGGTTGCCAAGTCTCAGTAGGAAAATGCACGCCCATGTGGAAATTACCCACGGGCGTGAGGAAATCACAAGGTCACTCACAAGGGCAAGTCCATGCCCTTGTGCTATCTCTGGATGAGCTATGAACAAAAATGTACTCCCGTGAGTAAATTCCACATGGGCGTGTGTTTTCTCTGGGCACTTAGAAAATTTTGTAGGCTCTGTAGAAAATTTCTGAACACAGATATACACTCAGATCCTGCCTAATAATGTAATTTTTAACCATAGAAAACACGAAAAATACGCTCAAACGACCAAGATCCTTCATCACACATGATTAGGCACATGATAACACCATAATGTCCATCAGAAAATCACAGCAAAAACATCTAAGAATTAAGACACCAACAGTTAAAGCCTTATTCATACAAATACTAACTAAAAACTAGAAAAACATTAAAAACTTGGGTTGCCTCCCAAGAAGCGCTTGTTTTATTTCACTAAGGTTGACGTACCTTGTCTTACCTCACGGGGGTTCATAGATGAAGGTTGCCCTCTTACCCAAAGCTTGAAAGCATGATAAACAAAGTCTCTTGAAGGTAGAGGGCGAGTTATCGGGCTTGGGACCACCTAGCAATGGTGCATCCAATTTGGTTGGTTCACGCACATCTCCAACAGCCTTGGAGCATTTCCGGTGGCGTCTCCTCACCCTTTTTATCTTCCTGAGCACCTTCTTCAGGAACCCCGGAGTAGATGGTACTTTTTTAGTCAAACTAAGCATTATAACTTCTTTATTTTCCACCTCTTGGTCGAACAAACCCTTGTACATGTTCAGATTGCACATTTCCTGCATGTATTCATCAACAATCTCATCAATAGTGTCTAGAAAATACAAAGCATCATTGAAATCAAGAGAATACAGCATGGCTTCAGCAAGGCGGTATGTGAGCTTGTTATCTCCAACTCTCAATTTTAGCTCTCCGCTGTCTATGTCAATCAATGCCCTAAAAGTCCACAGGAACGGTCTCCCAAGTATCAAAGGTACATCCGCATCCTCATTGACGTCTAGCACCACAAAATCTACAGGAAAAATGTACTTGTCCACCATGACAAGCACATCTTCGATGATACCCCTCGGATGTCTCACCGTTTGATCTGCCAATTGCAAAGTCATCAGAGTGGGTCTAGGCTCGTCCAAGCCTAGCTTCTAAAAGAAGGTGTATGGCATGATGTTGATACTGACCCATGAGTCTGGCAATGTTATTTCTTCACCCAAATTGGCAATATTACATGGAATGATGAAGCTTCCCCGGTTTTTCATCTTGTTCGGCATGTTCTTTTGCAACACCACCGAGCAAGACGCATCTAAGATCACTGAAGCACTCTCCTCCAACTTCCTCTTGTTAGTCAACAAGTCCTTCAATAATTTTGCATACTTAGGCATTTGGGCCAATGTCTCAACAAAAGGAATATTGATGTGAAGTTGCTTGAACAAACTCAGGAACTTCTTGCACTGTTCATTCCCTTGGTCATTCTTCAATCTAGAGGGATAAGGGATTCTTGGCTTGAAAGGTGGGGGTGCCACCTCTTTCTCTTTTCTTTCTTCCTCCTCAACCTATATAACCTCGGGTGTGTGTTCATTGGGCCTCTCACTTGGAAGCCTACCTTCAACATCACGACCACTTCTCAAATTGATCGCCTTCACATGCTCTCTAGAATTGGTCTCTGTATTACTCGGAAAGCTTCCTTGTGGCCTTTACGATAGAGACTTCACAATCTGCCCACTTGATTTTCAAGATTGTGCATAGAGGCCGTGTGGTTGTGACAAGGTCCCCTTGCTTATATCCCGCAAGTGCACGGGCTTCCCGAAGTAATAATCCCGGGTGAGCGGGGTCGAATCCACAGGGAGTAGGGAGTGAAAATACTTAATTTGATTCTTAGCTATGTGGAATATCAATAGTGATAAGTGTGAAATTGATTCAATTCTCAACAATAAAAACAACAAGTGAAAGAGCAAAAGTAAAAGAGGGTAAGGCAATCGATAAAGAATGGTGTACTCGGATAATGCTTCACCTAGGATGATCGCTTCAAGTGCAAGAACTCTCTATTATGCTTCCTAATCAATGCAATGGTGAGTCGTGGAAATCCTTACATACATAGTCCCAAATCTAAGGTCAACTATGCCTAACTCTATACATGTCCCGGAGGAGAAATCGAACAATCTCAACACCTCGCACTCGCATAGAGTTGCAATGAGCTCTAGGGATTCCAAGTGATAAATCTCTTCCTAAATATAGACCTACCCCTTTGGTCCAGATGGATGGTCCCTAGCCACAATTAAGCCCTAGATACTAAGATCCTCTCAACGCTTCACTCCATTGCACGCGCAACTAGGCCCCAGCGGAGGTTCATCCCTTAGACCATTCACTCCATTATGGCCGCAAAGAACTCGAGGAACGGAGGTAGAATCTATCACGTCGGAGGGGAAAGGGGACGCTCCTGTACCTCTCGACTCACCCTCTCAACCCTCTCCAACCTAGCTTTGTCTAACGCTAGTGGTGTGTCACTCACTCACAAGGTTACCAACAAGAACTCTCAACCCTAGTGTCACTCTAGGGAAAATGTTCATACAATCAAGCATTCAAGGTTGGAACTCACAATAAACATCAATTTATTGAAAGCATAATAAAGAAGTTCAATGAAACGAATACATTCTAGGGTTCGCAATCATCCAAGTACCCACTAGGGGTTTAGCTCTCCATGGAGCTTAATACAATCAAAGAAATCGAATGTAAAAGCAATGAATCCATAAAGAAACCCCCTCGATGGTCGTGTCGATGGTCTTGTGGAGAGTCCTCTACTCGTCGTCCAAAGATTCCTTCGTTTGGTATAGGATACGCCTCGATCGAAGCACCACTACCAACCTTCTTCCTAATGGAATCACGATGTCGGAGCCGTAGAACTTCTCCAAAACCTTGGCCAATACCCCTCAAAACCCTAGCCGAAGTCCTCTCACAAGTTGGGGAAAAGATGGAGAAAAAATACCAAAATCGGGGCTGAATCGGTTTTAAATAGGGCTGGAATCGGGCAACTCCACGGGCGTGGACGATACACGCGCCCGTGCGGAATTTCGACACGGGCGTGGATAATTTCTACACACCCGTGTGGATTCTCTGTTTCTCTGATTTCTCGGCCGGTTGTGAACAGTGTTGCTACAGTAATTGCTGCAGTGTTCTGCTACAGTCTTCGGCCTGATTAACTTCCCAATTCCATACTTTCATCGGGGTAACGCAAACGGGCACACGTTCACGTCGTGAATCACTTGCTTCTTCAATGATATATATGTTGGTGGGGTTCTTGTTCTTGTATGCATAAGACGGAATGCTCGAGTGTGCCTGCCTTTGTGCCCCTCCAAATGGATGTACTCACTCGAATGCGAGGAGGTTGGCACACACTCTAGCATCTCACACCTGTCCTATGTCTTCGCTTTTGAACCTTAGCAAGATCTCCTCCAAAATAGGTGCATTATGATCCACATTGGCCCATTTCCTTCATACTCGGCCTCACAACCCTACATGCATAAAAGTAACATAAAAACACACATATTAATGTAAAAAACTGAGAAAAGTAATGTTCAACATAAGGAATGAACGCTTTGCATTCATATCGCACAAGCACTTATCAGGTTGCGAAGTGTAGGCTCGACTGATTGAAACCTTGTATCTAATAATTGCACAAATCTAGTCAAGGCCTTCTCCAAATCGGTCATTTGGGTCTCCAAACCTGAAACTCGGTTTTCTATGCTTGGGGCTTGTTGTTGTTGGAAACCCGGTGGCCCATGGCCTTTTGTGGACCTTGGTTGCTCCACGAAAAATTGGGATGATTATTCCAACCCGGATTTTAGGTGTTACTATATGGATTCCCTTGGTTCCTCATTGCATTACCCACAAAATCGACATTCTCAACCGAAGAAGAATCGCAAATAGAGATCGAGCAATTGGAGGGGGCATGTCCTCCACTACACCCGGTGCAAGTAGTCACGGTAGCCATTCTATTTGAAGTTAGAAGATCTAACTTCTTACTCAATGATTCCACTTGAGCCGCCAATGACGTTACTGCATCTATCTCATGGAGGCCGGCCATCTTTTTCTTCTTCCTAGCATTCCATTGGTAGTTATTTAACCCCATTTCTTCAGTTAGTTGACAGGCCTCACTGGGGGTCTTGCTCCCTAAGGTACGTCCTGTTGTCGCATCCAAGAGTTGCCTTGTACTTGGATTCAACCCGTTGTAAAAGGTTTGAACAATCATCCACACCGGCAATTAGTGTTGCGGGTACTATCTCAGGAGCAACTTGAACCTTTCCCATGTCTCAAATAGAGACTCCCATTCGACTGTATAAAGGATGAGATCTCATTCCTAAGCTTTGCAAATTTTCTGGGAGGAAAATAACCTGCCAAAAAAGCTTCTACCATCTCCTCCCATATGATAATCGATGCTCTAGGTAATGATCGTAGCCATTGCTTTGCTCTCCCCTTTAAGAAAAATGGGAAGGCTCTCAACTTGATGGCATCATCCGTCACCCCGTTTATCTTAAGCATATCACACATCTCAAGAAAGTTCTATATATCACTATTTGGATCCTCATCGGCCAAACCATTAAACTGTGTTGATTGCTACAACATGTGGATGAATGTCGGGTTTAGGTCGAAGTTCTGAGCTGTAACCGGGGGACCCACATTACTCGATTGTGTCCCCAATACTGAAGGTCGGGCATAATCGGATAATGTCCGCTGTTGCTCATTCTGTTCTGCCATTCTTTCAGATTCTTCTACTTCCAAATCAGCTAGATTAGATGATTCTTGCACAGGTTCTTTCCCCTTTCTTCTAAGTGTACGTTCAAGCTCGGGATCTCCTTCAATCAATATTGAGGGATTCCCTCGGTTCATAACCTGGAGCTGCATCAAAAAGAAAGAAAAAGAAATCAGAATGATGATAGAATAAGAAGAAATAAACTAGATTCAATGAATGAATAGCTAAGAAAACAAAGTGTAAAGTATCTCTAAATGCCTACTCCCCGGCAACGGCGCCAAAAACTTGACAACGGCCCTTGCGTATGTCCCGCAAGTGGAAAGGTTTGTCAAAGTAATAAAATCCCAAATGAGTGGGGTATCGTATCCACAGGGAGTAGATAATAAAAACAATTAAATTGTTTCTTAACTAAGTGAAAGATGAATAATGATATGTGTGACAAGATAACAAAAGTAAAAAAAGAGAGCACAAGTAAAGGAGAAGCTAAGGCAATCGATATAAATGGGATAGCCGGATATTGTTCTGCTAGGACAATCATTTCAAGTACAAGAACCCTCTATTATGTTTTCTAACTGATGCAATTATGAGTCATGGAGATCCTTAAATACATGGTTCCAAATCTAAGGTCAACCATGCCTAACTCTATACATGTCCTGGAGGAGAAATTGAATAACCTCTCAACCTCGCACTCGTATAGAATTGCAATGAGTTCTAGGGATTCCAAATAATAAATCCTTTTCTTAATTGTAAACCTCATCCTTTGGTCCAGGTGGAAGGTCCCTCGCCACAATTAAGCCCTAGGTGCTAAAATCATTTTAACGCTTCACTACGTTGCACCCGCAACAAAGCCCCAGCGGAAGGTCATCCTTTAGCCCATTCACTCTACTATGAGTACAAAGAACTTGAGAAAATAGAGGTAGAATAAATCACACCGGAGGGGAAAGGGGACACTCTGCTACCTCTCGACTCACCCTCTCAACCCTCTCCAATCTAGCTTTGTCTAACTCTCGTGGTGTGTCACTAACTCACAAGGGTTACCAACAAGAACTCTCAATCCTACTGTCACTCTAAGGGAGTATTCATGCAATTAAGCATTCGAGATTGGAACTTAAATAAAACATCAATTAATTGAAGGCATAATAAAGAGTTTCAGTGAAACGAATATATCTTAGGGTTCACAAATACCCAAGTACCGACTAGGGGGTTTAACTCTCCATGGAGCTAATTACAATCAATGAAATCAAATATGAAAGCGAAGAATCCATAGAAAACCCCCTTGATAGTCATGGCGATGGTCTTGTGGAGAGTCCTCTACTTGTCAAAGGGTTCCTTTGTCTGGCCTAGGATACACATCGCCGGATCGGTGCCGACGAAAGCTCTCCCACTAACTTTCTTCTAAACAGAGCACGATGTCAGAGCTGTAGAACCTCTCCAAATCTCTAGCCAACCTCTCAAAACCCTAGCTGAAGGCCTCTTTCAAGTTGGGGAAAAGATGGAGAAAAGAATTCTGAAATCGGGTCTAAAAACGGTTTTTAAAGGGCTGGAATCAGGAATCCACACGCCCCTGTGGGTGCTCGTGTGGATTTTTCACACGGGCGTGTGGAATTAACGCACGCCCCTTGTGGATTCTCTGTTTTAATCCTTTTTGGGAGGCTGTGAACAGTACCTGCTATAGTGTTTTGCTACAATGTTTGCTACAGTGCCCTGCTACAGTACCAGCCGAAACACTCCTGAATCCATGCTTTCATCGAGGTAACGTAAACGGGTACACGTTTACGTCGTAGATCGCTTTGCTTATTCAATAACGGACATGGTTGTGGAGATCTTGCTATACATGCACAAGCCAGAATGCTTGAATGTGACTGCCCTTGTGCCCCTCCAAATCGTTATGCTAACTTGAATACGAGGAGGTTGGCACACATTCTCGTATTTCGAACCTGACTTATGTCTTCGCGTTTGAACGTTCTCAACATTTAATCCAAATGATGCATTTACGATCCACATTGCCTTCTTTCTCTAATATTCGGCCTCACAACCCTATCTGCATGAGAGTAACATAAATACACACATATTAGCTTTAAAACCGGATAAAAGTAATGCTCATCATAAGGAAAGAACAATTCGCATTCTTATCACACAAGCACTTTTCAAACTCCCCCACACTTAAGCTTTTGCTTGTCCTCAAGCAAAACTTAAAACATTATGTGCATAGATGATGGAAATATTGGAAGTGCTTGGCCTTAGGTTTACCAAAGCATACAAAGAGAGCATTCTACAAGTAAGGAAAATTTCAACACTAAATATGAAAAATCAATGCTCTAGCTAAAAACTTGAATTTAAAAGGACAACAAACCTAAAAGCATGTAAGTGTGTGGACTCACTCAAAACAACCCAAAGTATATTCCTCAAAGTTATAAGTACAACGACTTATTTATCTACAAAAAGTAACAAAATTTCAAGGATAGTAGTAGCTTCACTCATCCTCTAAGGTAGCCCTTTCCCAAGCGGCCACTGACACGCGTCCGAATATGCGTGTAAACCGCAAGTGCACGGGTGTCGAAGTAATAATTACCCCGGTGAGTGGGTAGTCGAATCCACAGGGAACAGGGCTACTAGTACTAACTTCTTCTCTGCTTTCTAACCTAATGATAAATGGAAAGGTGTGGTGATCTAATGTGTGAAGAAATGAATACCGGAGAAAAATATGCAAGGGTAAAATGGATGGAGATCTCAATCAGTAAAAGTGGGGTATTCGGGCAATGCTCCCCCTAGGATTCAGGTATTAGGTACCGAATAAGCAAAGTGTTTCTATGATGAGTAAGTTAAGTCGTGGAAATCCAAAAATAATCGGATCCGGCCTCCCGATCACTGATACTAGTCCCCTACAAGGTCCCGATGGAGAAATCGCTCAATCTCAACACCTCACACCACATATGACTGCAAAGCACTCTAGGGATTCCAAGAGTTGTATCTGATTCCTAAAGATTGATCCAACCCTAATTCCCGGCGAAGGATCCTAACCCCTTACAAGGTCCCGGCAGAGAAATCTCTCAATCTCACGCCTCACACCAAATATGGTTGCATAGAGCTTAAGGAACGGAGATAGAATACACTCAATCGGAAGGGAGAGGGGACACTCCACTATCTCATGACTCACCCTCTCAACCCTCTTTAACCTTGAAGTTCTAACTCTAATGGAGACCTCTCTCACATCAAATTAACAAATCATGCAAATCCAATCAACCACAAGGATTAATTAAATAAGCAAGCAATGAGAATACAAGATTAAAACTTAATCAAACTCGGATTAAATAGAAACACTAAGCAAATCCACAAAAGATGAGAATCCTAGGGTTCACAAGCCAAAATACCCTCTAGAGTTTTAGCTATCCATGGAGCAACATACAAAATACACCATCAATGAATGAAAGTACATTAAAAGCATAGAAATAAACCCCCTTATATATGAACTGATGGCCTTGATGGAGAGCTTCGACGTCTTGAAAGACCCACTACGAAGCTAGGTTCACCGGTGGCTTCCTTGATGCTATGACGGAGGAGGAATCGATCAAAGTTGGTGACGAAGCGCCTCCAAAGCCGCAAAGACCTCTTCTCCAAACCCTAGCCGTCTCACCCCTCAAGAGCCGCACAAAAGATGAGAAAGAATAGGGCAAAACAGCTATTTATAGGCCTTAGATCACGTCTGTCACGTGCCCTCACGCGCCCGTGTGGATTTTCCACGCGGCCGCATGGGCTGCAGAAAATTCCACGCGGGCGCATAAACAGTAATTTTACTACAGTAAAATTGCTACAGTACTTTTCACAAAAACACGATCCGAACACTCTTCTCTTAAGGCCACATGTCCGGGCACACGTCCATGTGGTAGGCTAAAACTTTTCTTCATCGACGTATCTTTGAGAGGTCTTGCAATCTTCACAAAGAGAAGAGATATGAAGATGTGGCTGCCTTTGTGCCCTTCCAAATAGTGAATTGACTTGAATCTTCTTGGAAGTTGGCACACATCTCTACGTTTATGAACTGCTCTCGTGTCTTGGTCTTTGAATTGAACAAGAACTCCCAACATTGTGTCTTTATAGCCTATCTTTGCTTCCTTTTTACTCTTCAAGGCATTCACAACCTATATGTATAAAAGAACACCAAATATACAATATGAGACATAAACCACAGAAAAAATGATGCTCACTGCATGTAAAACATATATAAAAATATGTCTACTCAAGCACTTATCAGCCGCTAAGGTGGCTTTCACACTTTCGAGGTGGTAGCTCTTTCTATCGGAGTGGTAGCTTTCACTCATCCTATGAGATAGCTCTTTCTCTCATTAGGGCATAACTAGTATCCGACTTATGAGAGTAGCTTCATACTTCATAGGTGGTAGCCCTTTCCACCCAACAAGCACAAATAAATAATAAAACTATTTTGCTCTTTCTTTTCATTTCACCATTTTTTTTCAAAAATAACAAAAGAAACAACAATAACTAGTCCCTTTAACATCGAAGTTGAGTTTCTAAAAGAGTTTAAAGAGTGAGTAGTGCAACAATTGTCAATTGGGCAAAAATTCCTACAAATTCAAGCAAAAACTAGAGCATGAAGACATTCAATGTTAAAAATTCTCCTAAACTCAAGAATACAATAATTACAGCTAAGGTGAACCACCATTGGCTATGTGAGCATGTATATCAATCAAAATTAATATAAAAGAGATGTGTGCACTATAGCAAGTACTGTAGCAACACTGCAGTGAAACACTGTAGTTTAAAGAGTGAGTAGTGCAACATTGTAGGAAAATACTGTAGCAAGCACTGTTTACAGCCGGCCAAAGAAGGATGAAAACAGAGAATCCACACGGGCGTGCGTTAATTCCACACGGGCACACACAGGGGTGTGTGGATTCCCGATTCCAGCCCTTTAAAAACCGATTTCAGCCCAGATTTCAGGATTCTTTTCTCCATCTTTTCCCCAACTTGAGAGAGGGCTTCGGATAGGGTTTTGAGAGGTACTGGCTAGGGATTTGTTAAGGTTCTACAACTCTGACATCGTGCTCTATTTACAAGAAAGTTAGTGGGAGAGCTTTCATCGGCACCGATCCGGCGAGGAGTATCCTACGCCGGACAAAGGGACCCTTTGACGTGTAGAGGGCTCTCCACAAGACCATTGCCACGACTATCGAGGGGGTTTTCTATGGATTCTTTGCTTTTACATTTGATTTCATTGATTGTAATTAGCTCCATGGAGAGCTAAACCCCCTAGTCGGTAGTTGAGTATTTGTGAACCCTAGGATGTATTCGTTTCATTGAACCTCTTTATTATGCCTTCAATTAATTGATGTTTTATTTGAGTTCTAATCTCGAATTCTTGATTGTATGAATACTCCCTTAGAGTGACACTAGGGTTGATAGTTCTTGTTGGTAACCCTTGTAAGTTAGTGACACACCACGAGAGTTAGACAGAGCTAGATTGGAGAGGGTTGAGAGGGTGAGTCGAGAGGTAGCGGAGTGTCCCCTTTCCCCTCCAGTGTGATTTATTCTACCTCTATTTTCTCAAGTTCTTTGTAGTCATAGTAGAGTGAATGGGCTAAAGGATGACCTTCCGCTGGGGCTTAGTTGCGGGTGCAACAGAGTGAAGCGTTGAAGTGATTTTAGCACCTAGGGCTTAATTATGCCGAGGGACCTTCCACCTGGTCCAAAGGATTAGGTCTACAATTAAGAAGAGGATTTATTATTTGGAATCCCTAGAACTCATTGCATTTCTATACGAGTGCGAGGTTGAGAGGTTATTCAATTTCTCCTCCGAGACATGTATAGAGTTAGGCATGGTTGACCTTAGATTTGGGACCATGTATTTAAGGATCTCCATGACTCATTATTGCATTAGTTAGACAGTATAATAGAGGGTTCTTGCACATAAAAAGATTGTCCTAGGTAGAACAATAACCGTGTACCCCATTTATATTGATTGCCTTACCTTCTCTTTTACTTGTGCTCTCTTTCTTTTTCTTTTACTTTTGTTATTTCACATCTTGTCACACATATCATTATTCATCTTTCACTTAGTTAAGAAACAATTTAAGTGTTTTTATTCCCTACTCCCTGTGGATACGATACCCCACTCATCTGGATTTTATTACTTCGACAAACCCGTACACTTGCGGGACATACACAAGGGCATTGTCATTGATGTAGTTTCCAATAATATGATGATACAAGTCCCACAAATGAGTCAAAGATAATCCTTGTTAACTATCACCCGTTACTGCCTTCTTTCTTTCTTCTCAAGTGCATGATATCACATCAGAAGATCACTGGAAAGCTCCTCAATTCATTGAGGATGTGACATGAACTCTGACAACATCCAGAGGCATGTTATTTGAGAGATCTTCATGCAAATTTCTTATCTTGAGTACTTGCATTGTCATGGCTTGAAAGGAGCCGAACCCAAGGCTTCAAGGGCCACATGGCTATCGTCACGTTTGAAGATCACTAGCTTGACATCCTCACATCACCAACAGTGACCATTCTTCCATCCTTTGTGGTAGTTCCATCTCCGAGTTCCTCACCAGGTATATATATATATATATAGATATCCATGGTTGATGATGGGGCCCATAGCATGTGGACACAGAATTGAGGTGAAGGCAGCAATGGGTGATGGTTAACAAGGGTTATCTTTGACTCGTTTGTGTGACATGTGTCATCATATTATTGGAAACTTCATCAACTACACCTATCTCACTTCATGTAAATCATGACCTCTTTTTTATGGATTTTTAAAATAATGGTAGTTTTTTTTGTGTTTGTATTTTGTTTTCTTGTGTATAAAGACATAGATTTTAGTTATTGACAGTCTAAATTTTGTAGTACTCTGCAATTTAACTGTTTTCTAGTAATTCTAGATGCTTATATTGTTTTCGTTTGTTATTATTTATGCTTTTGTAGCATTTGATTGTGTCAATGTTTATATTGTAACTATTTATAGTGTAAATATGCACAACATGTCAAACATTATTGAAGTACAGTGTAATTGCTTAAAGTGTTATTTTCTCAATTATGTACATACATACACACACTTATGTCTTATTAAATTGTAACGAGATTCAACATTATGTCAAGTAAGCTTCTTAGTAGAAATCCAATAAACATATAATTCCTTTAGACTAATTCTTATTAATGAACATACCTCATTTGAATATATATTTAAGTTTGTGTAAAGTTAAAATTAGACTCAAATGTACTAAACAATTCAAATACAAATTCAGTTGTGGTTAAAATTCTATTTATTTTATAATTATATCATTTATTACATATTGTAATAAATATTAATATTTAGATAGATATTAAACAATTTTAACAACTAGAAAATTTAATTCATAATTAATTTTTAAAATTTTTTAATTGATTTAAACCAAACAAAATTGATCTTTTAATTATTATTATAGTGAAATTTACAACAATTATTGAATTAAATTATTATCTTTTCTTCATAGCCCTCAATCACATTAAAAGTTCAAAATTGTTCCAATAACATAAACCCAATCCAAATATCTTAGTTAAATTATGAAATACTAAATTAATAAAAATAAATATTATTGAAGATAAATATTGACTAATTACGATTATTAGTGATAAATGATAAAATGATCATATTTTCTATATCATTTACACTGCATTTAGCATGAAATTGTACTTGTTTAGCATCTCATTAGTGCAAAATTTCATTCTTTTGTTCACAATGACATTTATTTCTGTTTTAGGAAGAAAGAAGCAAGATCGAGGATGTTTTGAAGCAAAATGAAGCAAGTTGCTGAATCAAGGTTGCACCACGACACACAACAGCCGTTATGGCAACACACAACACCCGTTGTCTAAATTTACCACTACCATGATCAAGCCGTGATAGCATGAGCTCACTAGTAGCGACATAGAAGTTATAACGGCCTCACAATGGCCGTTGTGAAGTCCATAATGGCAGTTGTCTCATAATGCCCAGAGACCGTGCCGGGATATGACTTGGAGCCCAAACAATAACTTACTCACAACGGATATCACAACACCCGTGGTGAGGCCGTGGTGGAGCCCATTACTATAAATACCCTCATTTTCTCTAAATTCGTGGAAACTTTTTTGCCAAAGAAGCTATGGAGTTATTTATTCTTTATTTGGTCTTGTAGTTCTCTTGTGCTTTGATGCTTTGCTTGTTATGATCCATAAGAATCTAATTCAAAGGGAATTATATGTCTAGGTCCCTCGGTTATTATTTATGAATCTTGATTGATTAATACAAATTGTTCTAGTTTTCATAATCATTGTATGTTCTTAATTGATTGTTACATGTTGATGTGGATGAGGAGGATATGCTCTATATTTATGATGTTCATGCCATAATCGATCTCTACATGTTCTAAGGGGTTAGGCATAGCTAGGTTTCTAGATTAGAGATTAACTATTCCTTAGGATTAGGGTCTGATTGGTCTCTTCTTACGGGATTCCTGCATTTAAGGCAAACCTAGGAGGCTGTGGTGGAAGAGATTCCATCTTAAGCTCTTAGTGGTTTAGACCTGGTCACCATGGCTTATTGGGGCTAGTAGGCCTTTGAATTTCCCCGGTTTGAACCTGGAACATGATTGGCACTTAACGCCTATCATAATTAATAATCAAGATACTTATAGTACATATTCCCAACTCCTTCTAAGTGTGCTTAATGTCATCTTCAATTGTATTGTTTAATAGTGTTGTACAAGTAAAACTAAAGGAATAGCGTAAATGATTAGGCTATTGATTAAGTAAAAAATAAGTAATAGGAGCCTCCCGCAGTTCCTGGGGAAATATGACCCGCGTGCTCACCCACAAGTTATTACTTGACTACCTGCACAATTGTGGTATAACGGACCAATTTAGTATCAAGTGCATACTTGCATGCTCATATATTTACATAATTTACACACCCATAACATGTCCATCATATTTTTGGTGCCATTGCCGAGGACTCAATCAAGAGGTTCTAGGAAAACTTGTAGCCTAGTGTTTTAGCTAATTCTATTTATTATTATTATATTATTATTGTACTTATACAACGTTTTTGGATCTACTCTCGTCTATAGGTGACTATGCATAAACTAAACTTCACGTATTTAGATAGAATAAATTTTAACAATAATAAATTACATTGATCTATTGTAATTAAAAAAAGGATTTATAATGAAAAGATAAATTAATTTGGACATTGTTGGTCATGCACATAGCTTAGTTTCAATAGCAACCAAAAAATTTAACATCGCTACTAATTGTTGGTAGTAGATTCAATACTTTAGTGACCAATCAATTTTGGTCTCAGATTAGCAACCGAAATAGTAACTTTAGCAGCCACCCAATTCCAGTCCTTGATTCATTACTGAAATAGTGATCGCAATGTGGTTGCTAAGTTGGCGCTTAATCTCTCACAATTCCCGCCAAAATTTAGTAATAACAACTATTACCGAATTGTGACAGTCGCTAATTTTGGTCATGAATTGGTTGCAATTTATTAAATATTTTCTACGTTTTAGCAACCATCCAATTTCAGTCACCAATTTGTGACTGAAATAGTGAATAAATTTTGCCATAAAGTTGGCGCTTAGGTTGCGTTTGGTGTTTTTCCATGAGAATGTTGTGATAGAATTTAATTGATGGGAAAGTAATTCCTGGAAAAATAACATTCCTTTGTTTGGTATGCATTGAAAATTTTGATTAAATTGATGAAAAGTAATATTTCTATGTTTGGTATTGGAAGATATTCTTGGGAATCTTTTGGCATAATGATAGAAATGCCCTTGTTTTATTCTACTTATCAACAACTTGTCAATCAATTTCTAATATTATAATAATAATTAATTAACCTTCTAAACACATTAGCAAACTCACTAGCATACAAAATAAAGATTAACCATCTAATATAACAAAACATCTAATATAGAAAAGACTCACATAAAAAGAGCATCATATAATATTTAAAGCTTTACCCAAAAAAAAATCAACATTTTTATCAAAATGAAAAAAGAACAAATGATAATGGCATCTTTCAACGGCAAGCATCCTTGCATCATAGAATTTTGCTCCTGAGGTTTTCATCACTCATCCCCCATAATAGCATAATTCCAAACCTGAATAAATATGTAATAATGAAAATAAATAAATAAAAAATAATTAATAATTGGTTTGAAATCTTTCAAAGCCATGTATATCTAAATCACATGATTTTGTTACCTTTCTTTCTCAACACACAAACACTCAATCAATATAAAACTTAAAAACCAAACACTTCAAACTAGTGCATAAGAAAAAGACAAATTGACATTTTTTAGAGGCATGCATATTTGCATCACAACAATTTGTTGCTTGTATTTGTCTACATATATAACCTGCACAATACATGTAAAGTAGAAACATGTAAACCAACCATATGCATATTCATCAACATGTGGTGAAGTATAAAAATCAAATGTATTCAAAATATCCATATAAAATAGAAACATGTAAAAGTAGGATAACTAGTTTAAGCTGTTCAAAATGTTCAGTCACATGCAAAACAAGTTTAAGTTGTTCATAACAAGCCACATTCACAACAAGTTTAAAATATTCAGTGACATCTCTAAATTGCTCCTGCAAGAAGACAAAAGATATATATAACCTTGAACTCATTTGTAATACTAAAGAAATAACCAATTTTGCCACTATCAAGAAAGATGATGGATCTAGCCCTAACAACCTCTTCAACAATCAAATCATTAATAGAAGATATAGTTGTACATAGCTAAGCTTTCATCTTCATTTTCTCTACATCTTTAGCTTTCCTTGTAGAATTGTTAGCTAGAGGCTCCAATCAACTAGCCATTCTATCATATTCAACTATTATACTCTCACATATCTTACTCATCTGCTGCATATTGTTGATGAAAGCCTCATTAATATTAATATTATATTTTTTTGTCATAGACTTCTTTCTTTGAGTAGATGACTCAGTATTCGTGTCTTGATTCCTTCTAATAGTGCCAATAAATGACTCACTTGAAATATTTTGATTAGTTGCAACATTTTGAGTAGCCTCCATTGTTTCTTGGATGTTGTCCAGATGAACTTCAACATTTGTAAACTCAAAGTCATCCTCACTAAGTTCAACCCAACATTTTGAGTGGCCTCCTCTCCACAACTTTAGCTAGTCCTTCTGCACCTGATCCAATGGCTGTTTTTGATACGCCCCTTGAGTAACCACAAGTGCATAGGTCATACAAGTAGTAAAGTGTAGATAATAGGATCGGGTAGTCGAATCCACAGGGACTGGTATAGCTATCAATACTAGTTCATTTCCTAATATCTAGCCAGCTCAAAGATTGGATTGAATTAATTAGACTACTAAAAGAGGAAAAAGTGAAAAGAAAGAAGAGACATGGTTTTGGGTTAAAGAGATAGCAATGGAAAGGATAGTGCCTTGGACTAATCTCTTTGACAAATGCAATGACTAGATAATGATTCAAGGGCTTCTTCTTGGACCGTGGTGACCACCTACGGAGGGTTTGATAACTATGTCCTCACTCAAGGTTTGGAGCAGACTCAACCCCTTTCCTAATGCGTGCCTTAGCTAGATGAATAGAATTTATCCCCTAGATATCAGAAAGGTAATCTAGGGTTGACTAGCAATTTAATTACCATTGCAACGATGGGGAACTAGCAATGAAAATTCAACGCTTAGGCGGCTATTGGCAATCCCCATGTCAAGTTAACAATAAACCCGCAACAAGGCAATCAATTCAAAGATAAATAAATAATATGAACAAAAGGGAGACCACAAGGAAACTCAAGAATCAATATCACTAAAAGCAAAACATTTAAAGTATAGGTTCATAATCTGGGGCATTGACAGACGGTTAGCCCCTCATAGTCTTACAAACAATTATAGGAAAGTAAAAAGAGAAATAGAGATTGTCAATTAAACTCCCTTCTTGCTTCACAATCACATCAGAGAAGGCTTGGTAATGGTTGTCACTGACGATCCTCCTTTTCCATGCTTGTCTCCACTCCAGATCCAACCCTAAACCATGCCGACGGCTACCCTAACCCGTGCCTCCAGCGAGATAGAAGAAGATCCCTATGAAATCTAACTTTAGGGCTTTAATAACCCTTTCCCGATGTAAGCACGTCTGTGTTGACGGCCATGTTGATAACCGTGCTTGGCTCTAGATCTTCAGAATTAATATTTGCACAACAACAGTAAAAGGCACAAGGGTAAGCATGCCCGTGCTCTGAGAGCATGCTCTTACAAGGAGTACAGTGATCATGCTAATATTCCTAAGAGATTCTCTGTAAAATGCATGGGGGTAAGTACGCCTATGCTTACCAACTGTGCTCCCTCAGCACGATGGGTCTAGGGGTAGCAAAACCATGCTTCTCAGTTATGTGAAGACTCTAGTAAAATCCACGGGGCTCAACAAGCCTGTGCTACCGATTGTGCTTTTGAGCATGAGATTGCTTGTCCTGAAACTTGTGTTCCAACTATGTTTTGCATTAGAATTTGTCTATTTTTGTTCCTTTTGGTCCAAACTCCAATTATTTGCAACATTTTTCAAACATACCTAAGTATCATTGGTTTATAAAAAACATGCTAAAAAGACAAGTAAAACACACAATAGGGTATATAAAATATCTAAATAAAATGCACTAATCAGTCTTTCCAAAACAAAAATGACCCAATTGGTCTAAATAAGGAAAAATTCTTGTTTCTAAGTCCTACAATAGAAAGATAAGATTGAAATAATAGACCTTATTAATTAAAAATAAGAATAAAATATTCTAATATAAAATAAAAAATAATAAGAAAACACTAACCTTAAGCCATCCATTGCATACTTCAATATCGCAAGTTACGCACGTGTGCATGTCATCCTATCCAAACCTAGAAGCAACATTACCTAACATCTCTGATATTTTCCTATATTGGCTCTTCAAAGTCTTTAGCCTTGACTGGATATGTGGAGTGGTTTTTCCTTGATTTTACAATTTGGTATCTTTTCTACCATTGCTTTCTCAAGAAGTAACAAATAGGCAGACCTAAATGTACCATTGTCTCCATTCCAACCACCTTTGTCTTTCAACTCAAGGTAACAATGTATAAGGGTCCATCTTCACTAACATTCCACTTTGATTGCTTCTTTTGCTACCCTTTGTTGATGCTTAAGATGAAGAGCCATCTATCTAAAATGAAACACAAATATATGAAATTTATAAACTTATATAAACTTATACAAACTCATATTGTAATGAAGCATAAATATATGTAATGTTTTTAAACGTATATAAACTCATCTTGTAATGAAGCACGCAAATATGATATTGATAAACTCATTCAAACTTAAACAAAATAAAAAGCACATACATATATGTAATTTTTTCAAATAATGAATGTCGTAATGAATTTCATAGATAAGCATGCATAACATAAAATAAGAGTTATACTTTCAAGCTTCATTATGCATATAGAACATCCTAACTGGTGAGTAGTTTATTATCATTAGCAATAGTAAGAAACAAGAACATGGATTTCAAAATAAACCATTGTTATTATCGTTAGTTGATAGATCTAATGGTGCTTAGTCTAAATTGATTGTGAAGGTGATAAGTGCTATTTTGTATACAATTGATCTATGTTGTTTAGCACTTAATCGACCATTTTAGGCTTTGTTTGTATAAATAACTGATAGTTAACTATTCACTTTGTACCACAGGTTAAATGAAGCACAACAAAAGCCAAGGGGAATAATTTTGGAGTATTTTGGTGCTTAAACAAGCAAATAGTGGAATACATAGCCAGGGTACACGGCGGTATACTAGCCTGTGTACATCTCACTAGTAGAAGCCATACGAGTACCATGTGGATCACTCACAGGCCTCTTAGTCACATCTTACTAAGAGGAACATGGCCGTGTAAACCATGTACATGCTAGTGTACATTTAAATGATAATAGAGCGCATCCCAACAAGACCACGGGCAAAGCAATGTTTGGATAGGCATGTAACTGATCAAGTAAAGAAGAAGAATTCCTGGGAGATACATGGCCAGACTTAGAAGACCACGGCCGTGTATAGCGGCCCGTGTACATCAAGTTTCATGGGTTTTCGGGATCTCTCTTCAGAGTTACACTGGCAAGGTACACACCCATTGATAAATGCCAAAATGTGTGTATTCTATATGTATTTTTGTCATATTAATTATGTATAAATCAATAATTTGTTGGCGTTAGTGCGGTTTAATTGGTCTTATTCAATTTATAGGTCTTGAGGATCCCCAAGTGAGCTCGACAACGCAAATGAGAAGGAAATGACACCGAAAACGGCATTTTAGAGCCCTGGGTACTGTAGTAGCAATGTAGCAATTACTGTAGAATGAATAACTCGAGAAATGGATAAGTCTCACGTTTTGTTGATGGGTTTGCTAACGGTCGAGAAGATGCCTGTGAACCGGATGAAGAATTCACAATTTATTATAGTATTGTTGCTGTAGTAGTTACTGTAGCATTTGACTGTAACAATTCACTAATTTTTGGCAAACTCCTGAAACTATGATAGCCTCCTTTGTTCCCATGAAGAAGGCCGTGAAGCCAACCCGAGAGAGTTTTAAAAGGAGGTTTTAGGGCTTTTTGAGCTATCTCCTTCCACACCTTCTTCTCCTATCTCCACTAGGGGTGTAAATGATACACCTCTACTCGCAAGCTACTCGGGCTCGGCTCGGTGAAAACTCGAACTCGGCTCAGTCACAGTCGAGCCGAGCTCGAGCTTGAGTAGGTCGAGTAGTCGAGCGAGCCGAGTTCGAGTATTATGATACTTCGCTCGAGTGCTCGCGAGCCTAATCGAGTATGTATGTATATATATAATATTAGATTTATTTGATAAAAATCAAGGGGAAAAACTTTCGAGCTCGAGTCGAGCTCGAGTTTGAGCATAATGTTTATGGTTATTTTTATCTTTTTCGAGCTTAATCGAGCGAGCTCGAGTAGCTCGATTTATGTACCGAGTCGAGCTCGAGCTATAAATAAATACTCGATCGAACTCGAGCCGAGTATCGAGTACCGAATTTTCAGTCGAGCTCAAGCTCGAGCTCGCTACTGCTCGGCTCGAACTCAATCGATTACACCCCTAATCTCCACCATTCCTCTCCATCATCCAAATCCGGGGTAAAGAAAGCTTAAGAAGACTTTTTAGATGAGGAAATCAAAGGAAGAGGCAAGATCCGACATCATCTCCCATTGTTCAAGCTTGTAGCGGGCAAGGAAGCCATCCCATTAGTGGCATCGTTGGAAGCTTCCAGCGGCTTGTCTCTCTATTTTCATCACTTAAGAGAGTTCTTTGTTGCTTATTTAGTTATTTTTATGGACTTGATCATGTATTTTCTTAGTATGAACAACTAAACCCCAAGGTCACCGGATGTTGGTGAACCTTGGCATGAAAACATGTGTAGATTGGATGCTTTGAGCTACTTTATTGCAATTTTATGTGTTGTGTCTAATGATTGGTGTATTATGATGTATTGATATGCATGAGAACTCTGTATGTCAATTTCTAGGTTGTACTTGGTTGCATGACCATCATCCTTGTACAAGACACACCTAGTTTGGAATGGATCCATGTACAAATATGCCATGACCATCGGGTATTTTGTGCCCATCCAACATTAGGGTTGGACCTAGTTTGTATTTTAGCCCTAATTAGAGAATTCCATATTTTCAGTGCAATAGTAGGAGGATTTGGTCGGAAGAAATTCTGTATCAATATTCGTACTAGATTAGCGGTCAATTGTCATGCCCATCGGGTTGACCTACCTTAGGAATCTCTTGGTCCAAACCACCAATTGCGTGATAGTTCTAGTATCCTTCTCACTTTAGTAGTCCCAAGGGGTTCCACATCCGTGGCCATCTTAATCCATTGATGTCTACCCCTGATTTTCCTTGACTGTAGAGACTCAATTAGAGTTCTTTCTTTTACTTTTTAGTTTAGAACACAATCACTCGAATCTGTAGACTAGACAACACATGAAGAAGAAGTAAGAGTAGCTTCTCGGGCCCTTGGAAAATGGCCCTCTCTTGCTTGTGCGAGAGGTATTACTTGATGACTACACTTGCTGGTGTTCAACTAAGTTTTTGCACCGTTACTTGGGACCCTTGAGGAATACTTTGAAAACTTAGAGCTTGTTGATTTGGCCATTGTTTCTTTTATTTCTTTCTTTTGTTTTTGTTTATTTTTGTTGTACAGACATCTCCGTTCCTTTGCTTTTATTTCTTTTTCTTGTTCTCTTTTTAAATCTTAAGTATTGGTTTTAAATATTGTGTAATGTACCCATCTTATGACACGTGTAAGTCAAGCAAACTTAGTAGAGCCTGACAACGAGATTGAGAGGACCTTGTATCAAAGGTTAAGGGAAGGAGTAGAGAGTTCAAGGCAACAAGACATTCAAGTTGAGCATAGTGAACCCTCTATTATGGCCGAGTAAAGAAGGACACTATCAGATTATGAGAGGCCACAATTTATTGGTGAAGAGTTCAATTTGCAAGCCCCGACAATGGCAGTGAATAACTTTAAAATTAAGGCAAGAAAAATCAGGATGGCTCAGAATTTAGTGAAGTTTGATGGGTTAGCTGATGAAGACCCCCATGCTCACTTATCCCGCTTCCTCCAGATTTGCTCCACCTTTAAAATCAACTCAGTCTCAGATGATGCCAATAGATTGAGGTTGTTTCCATTCAATTTGAGAGGAACAGCTTATCAATGGCTTCCTTCATTAGTTCCTGGGTCTATCACCACTTGAAAGGAAATGGTGGAAAAATTTATTACAAGATACTTCCCGCCAAGCAAAGCAGCTAGACTGAGGTAAGAGATTTAGGCCTTTAGGCAGGAGGATTCCGAGTAACCCTTTGAGACACACGAAACATTCAAGGATCTCTTAAGAACATATCCTCATCATGGTTTATATTCTTGGATGAGAGTGCAGATGATATGCAATGGATTGAATTATGCAACTTGCTAGCTTATCAACATTGCAGTAGGGGGTTCGTTGAGAAACAAATATCTTGAGGATGTTGAGAAATTGATTGAGGATATGGTGAGTAATGAATGCCATTGGAGCACTCAGCAGAAACCTCCAAGAGCAGCTAGGATTAACGAAGTGAATGACACCACTGCCTTAGCTGTAGAAGTAAAGGTACTAAAAAGAAGATTTGATTAGTTTATGACAGGTTCAAGCTCAAAATCTGGGGTAGTCCTATCTTGTGTGACATGTGGGATGGGACATGAAACTGCTCAGTGCCCAATTTCTATTACATTAGTAGTGCCTATGGAAAGAGCTGACTATGTTAGTGGAGGCCAAAGAAGCAAGGGAATCCTTATGGTACCACCTATAACACCAAGTAGAAAAGCTACCCCAATCACTCTTGGGGACAAGATTCACAATAATGGGCACCACCACCACCTCCTCAAGTACATCAATAGCCACCACCATAATAAGAGAGGAAGTACACTACTGAAGATGTTTTGGCCAAGTTCATGATCAACATAGAGGCCAAATTTAATAACATAAGCACTACGCTTGATGAATTCAGCACAATATTGAGGAATGTCCAATCTTCAATTCACATGATCAAAAATCAAGTTAGGAAACTCGCTAAAGAAAATTCTGGGCACACCCCCTGTAGCTTATCGAGTAATATAGAAAGTAATCCGAGGGAGCATTTGAAGGCCATCACTCTTAGGAGTGGAAAGTAGGTTGAATTATAGGCTGAAAAATGGCACATCACCAAGGACGAGGGACCAACTGTGAAAGATAGTCCAATCACATCAAAGAGTGCCGATGGAAAAGAAGGGATTCCACCCCCACCATAACAAGAGGAGGTTTGGGAATACAAGCCGCGCATTCCTTACCCACAGAGGCTTAAACAAGACAAAGAAAATGCTCAATTCAAGAAGTTTCTCAATATGTTCAAGCAAATTCATATTAACATTCCCCTTGTTAAGGCATTATCGTAAATGCCAAAATATGCTAAGTTCATGAAAAATCTTCTTACAAATAAAAGAAACTTGGAAGATATAGAAATAATGGGACTCACTGGAAATTTGTTCAGCGATTCTTCCGAAGAAGTTGCTAAAGAAATTAATAGATCCTGGAAGTTTCATTATTTCTTGCATGATGGGAGATGGAATTAGAGAGAAATCTTTGGCAGATTCTGGGGACAGTATCAATGTCATGCCATATACACTATTTCTGAAATTGAGATTAGAAGACTTGAGACCCACAAGGATGACTGTGCAACTAGCTGCCCTCAATGACGTGAGAAGAGGAAAAATGACATTGATAGTAGGGGAAGAAAAGGTGATTTTAACACTCCCGAATGCTATGAAGCACACCCTAGATCATGATAATACTCTATACTTCACTGATGAGACATAGATTATTGTTTCCAATTATGTGCAGGAGGTTTTATCATTTAACCCATTGGATGAATACTTGGAGGAGTTGGACAACAAAGAAAGACAAGGAAAAGTTTCCACTTCCCCACTAGTGCAACATGTGAATTATGTGGAGAAAAACATTTCACCAAGTAGAAAAAAAGAAGAAAATCTTGAAGAAAATATGGCGTAAGGTTAATAAAAAAAATGAAGGGCATGGATCTTACACTATCATCACCAAGAGAGGTAGATAGGTTATACTTTGGTGGGAAAGAGGAATTTCAATTCTATTCATACCTTTCAATGAATCTCCCATGTGGCAATGTGTACAAGAGGACTAAAGATAACTCCCTCCATTTGTTCCACCATGAAGGTAAGTGAAGGTACATCGAGCTAATGATGTTAAACAAGCGCTTCTTTGGAGGCAACCTAAGTTTTCATTCCATTCATGTTGTTAATTTAATTTTATTTTGTGTTTAATTGTTGTGCTTCTTTATTTTCTTTCTTTCGTTATAATTCACACTCATGCTCATCTTATTTATATCGTTCATCTTTCTTTAATTGTGCTCATTCACTTGTGGTGTTATCTCCTCCATTGGTTAGTATTACATGCATGCATGCTTGCTTGTTTATTATTATCATTTCATACATGTTTAGTGCTTAATTTCTATAATTTAATGCATGGTTTGAAGTCTCCTAATGATTATTCATGGACTTTGTGAGTGTTTGATGTGATTTCATGCTATATTCAAAGTGTTTTGGAGTGTATTTCACTTGGCTGATGTTTGTATGAAAGTTTGGTGAGTTTGAGAGTGCTTCTTAGCCTGGCAAGCAGGCCGTAAAGCTCTTGGGTAAGCTTCACAGACCCCTTGACGGCCGTCAAGGGAACCTTGAAAGTTCCTTGAGAGCTTCGTGGGTGGCTTAATGGGTTGGCCAACCCATTAATAGGTCAGGCAACCGGTTATAAGCCCCTCTTTGGCCACCTTTTCTCTCTTTCTTTATCTCATTCTTCTTTTTCTCTTATCTCACTCAATTGTTCACCTTTTTAACTCAGGTTTTCATCTTTTCTCCAAATTTCTTACTCTAGATCACTCTCCTACTCTTGTACACTTGTTTTGCAAGGTTTATTGGGTGTTTTACTATCATTTGCATCAACCATAGAAGGTATGTCTCTCTAAACCATAACTTTGGAAATGGTTCTTTCTTCTTCTTTCTCCTCATTTTCTCTTGGTGAATGGATGGTAATCTTTTTGGGGAATGAATGTTTGTCATTTTGGTGGATTTTTTAGAGGATTTTAGGCATTGTAAAAATTTTTTATCCTCCATGTACAAAGGAAACTCTTGCAAATAATTTTTTTTTTGAAAGTTACTGTAGTAATCCTTGAAAATTTTCATTCTCTATTATCATGATGACTTGTTTTTTGTGAGATTGGTTTGATCACTTACCTCCTATCTTGTAGGGATACTGAGGAAGTGTATGGCGTCCAAGCAAGCAAGGAGCGATGACACACCTCCTACCATCGAGCCACGGTGCAAGAATGATGAGCACAAGACATGTTACACACTTTTGCCCAAAATCATTTGGTATGGTCTAGAATATAAATTGGAATATCTTAGAAACCTTGGGCTTGGATGGCATCATCAGAAAGCACATCTCTTTTCAACCAGACACATTGCATGACATTGACCGTTATTCGACACGCATGAGCTTCTTTTAATCGTGTTGTTGTTTTTAGTACTTTATCATTTTGTGTGTTATGTTTGATGTTTTGTACTGTGTCGTTAGTAAGGGTTTAGTCCTGTGGGATCGAAAATATATGTCTGGCATTATGTTTGTGAAAAAGACACTAGATAATATATCGAAGCACAAATATCATATTTGTTTTGTGGGTTCTTCCACTCCTAATAGAGGCCAGTCTCTATTATTAATTACCCCAAATTAGAAATCTTAGGAATCTCCGATTATGGACAAAAGTACAAGTAAGAGCAAGAAGATTTGCGAATTATAAATCTTGTTATTTTATTATATAAACATATTTATTACATCACTTATATGTATATATATATATATATATTTTTTTATCATCGCCGCTGCCTGTGCCTTGTCACTGTGCTGCTTGTCTGATTTCCATAACAATCTTTTTTTTGTTGCAGTCTCGAAATGAATAAGTCACCACTGCCTGTGCCTTATCATCGCCTTGCAATATATATCTCATTACTACCTTGAGATAAAACTAGCCACTACCTCGAGATAAGCATTCTTATTGTTACTTTGAGATTAGTAGTGCATATTTCAAGATTTCATTTTTTTTTAAAGCATGTTATCAATTTTCTTATTATTATTATTATTTTATTATGAGCGTATGCATTACTCTCAATTTTTTATATCATGCTCATATGACACACTTAATATTTCTCATTTTTATTTTTTATTTTTATCATTATTTTATATATATATTTATTTATTTATTTTTGCCATGCACGTATGCATGCTTTCTCATTTTTATTATTAATTTTTTTATATATTTTAAATTTTATTTCTTATGCACGTGAATCTCATCATTCATCAAATTTATTTTATTTTTTTTATTTAATTTTTTTTTCATATATGTCTTTTTCATGGTGGGCTTGCATATATGTTTATTTCCATGGTGGGCCCAACCCTTTTTATTATTATATTTATGTTAATAAGTGGTACACATGAAGAGATATGTATATGCATTTTTTTGTTATTATTTGTATGTCTTTTTTATTTCGTGCACGTGAGAATGCAGCATCACCGTAACTAAATTCATGTATTATATATATATATATATATATTTTTGTCACGCATAATTATGATAGAATGCATTATTATTATTGTTTTTTTTATTTTAAATTCTTCTTTAAATATGCAAGCATGCTTCTCATCATTTTTTTAATTTTTTTAATTTTTTTAATTTTTATATGTATTATTTTTTTTATTCCCATGCTTCCAATTTCTCATTATTATGTTTCCAATTTTTTTTTATCATATTTTTACCACAACTTCATTTTTCTTCAATAGACTTGCCATTGTATGTGAGCATACGACATGCATTTGATCATTTTAATATGTCATGCTTATCGCATGTATGGACACAACTGCATGGATAAGCATGTATGCACACAACTGCATGTTTCCATATCATATATGAATAACATCATCACAAGCTTTCTGACTTAAGCCTTCAATGCATGCAAATTATCAATTTGTATATTAATATGTACGTGGCTTTTGAGAGAATTTGACCGGTTTTATTGTAATTTTTCTTTATTTTCATCTCATGCATATGCATGTTTTCTTACTATACATTTATTATTTATTTATTTATTTTTTATGCCTGTGAAAAAGCATCATCATCATTAGCCTCATCATTAACATCATCACAGCATTATCATCAAAGCACCATCATATTTATGGGCAACCAACACTTGAAATTAAAACCCTATATATATATATATATATGAAATATCAAGATTCAACTTCATGTCCCCAGTTATCTCTCTCAGTCAGCGGTCCTTCTTGAATAACATAAGCATATGCCACAACAGCAATAAAGCCATCTATATGGAACCCATATCAATTCTTGCAATGTCATTCTCTTTCAACACTGTCTCATCACTAGCAAAGGGCCGAGAAATGGCAAACAGTATTGTTCACGGAGACACAAGTGGAGAAAGCCACTCCTCTCTCAATCTTCTTCTTCACATTCTTGCACACATTTCCAATTTGCTCTTCAATAAAGGCGTCTCCTTTTTCACAGATATCCACTATTTTCACCTTGGACTTGCACTCTGACATGACCAACTGCAGAGCCTTGTTGAGGATTTCGGCGGCCATTCTGGTACTTGGTGACAACATCAAGAGAGGTGAGATCCAACTCCTTATCTAGAGAAGAGAATTCTTGGGTTTTGTCGTTCTACAAGTAAAGACGGGTGAGAAGCGGGACTTAGCGGCTTCAGTCTTTGGCCATGGGTGGGACTTTTTTTATCTGATCTCAGTCTCTCTCTTTAATCTTACAGAGAGACAACAACAGCGACAACACAATGGCTGCAAGACGACAACGAGGGCAGCAGGTGAAGGGCGACGATCGACATCCGGCGTGATTGGTGGCATTATCTCAGCTGCTCAATCACGCCGGCGGCATCAACGATGAACACGATGACGGCGAGCAGTGGTTACAGGCAGCAACGATTTTTTTTTTACATGCGAATTGTGAGAGAGAGATTTGCACCTTTCTTTCCTCCTTCGTCTTCTTTTTTTCTCTGAAAATTTTTTTTTCTTCTTTTTTTTTTTTTAAAAATCTCTCTCCAAAAAAACTCACTTCGCCGATCCCTCCCCACTTTTAAAGAAAACCTTAGATGTTATCCTCTCCTACTTCAAATCCTAACCAAGTCAGCATGATAAAACCAAATCAAAAAATCAAAATTTTTAAATGGTAATTAATTAATATTTATTATTATTTTTAATTAAAAAAATCTTATCTTTTCAACCAACCCTCTCTCAAATCACGACGAAGTGACCAATTTTTTTAAAAAAAAATATATATTTTTTATTATTATTATTTTTTTTAATTTTTAATTTTTTAATTTTATTTTTTTACTTATTTTTTTATATAAAAATAATAATAATAATTTGCCTCGGGATATGTGCTTAGGTGCCTCAAGATTTGCACTTCTCAAATTGCCTCGAGATCCATTCATCGTGATTATCTTAAGATTTTAGATTGCCTCGAGATATGTATTCTCGAAGGCAATTTTGTAATTTGCATTTTGCCTTGAGATATGTTCTGAACGGCGATTTTGTAAATTTTGCATTTATGCCTCGAGATATGTTCTCAAGGGCAATTTTGTAATTTTTTTGTATTTATGCCTCGAGGTATGTTCTCTAGGGAATTTTTTTTGTTGTAATTTTCATTTACCTCGAGATATGTTCTCAAGGATATTGTTTTCTATTATTTGCATTTATGCCTTGAGATATGTTCTCAAGGGAAATTTTGTAATTTGCTATTTTGCCTTGAGATACGTTCTCAAGGGTAATTTTGCGATTTAAATGTTTTAGATCATCTCGAGATCTGTGCTCTCGGATAATATTGCGATTTAAATATTTTAAATCGCCTCGAGATCTGTGTTCTCGGCTGATCTTATGATTTAAATATTTTAGATCACCTCAAGATCTGTGCTCTCGGCTAATCTTGTGATTTAAATATTTAGATCGCCTCGAGATCTATGCTCTCGGCTGATCTTGTAATTTAAATATTTTAGGTCAGCTCGAGATCTGTGCTCTTAGCTGATCTTGTGATTTAAATATTTAGATCGTCTCGAGATCTGTGCTCTCGGTTGATCTTGTGATTTAAATATTTTAAATTATCACAAACATGTCTTCTTGACTTATCTTGAATATATCCAAATATAATGAAATGTAGTTATTTTAATCATATGTTGTCCCAATTCGATTATGATTTGACTGTGTGTAATTTTTTTTTAAATTTTTATTCGATTTGAATCAGGACATGCAATTTTTTTACATAAACAAATGCCCCCCTTCGTACTTTTCTCACGAAGAATTTTAGTGAGATTGAGTGAGAGAAGTACGAATCCTTAGTTTTTTTTTTTTTAGACATTAGCTATTTTATATCATTGTTAACTTAATCCGATAAACGGAACGAAATTCAATGTTGTTATAGTCCTTTCCTTAGCAATGGATATCTTGAGCTTGGCATAGAACCTTCTCCATCTTTCTCTCTCTTTTTTTGAATGAGGGCCTTGTATTTGTAAACATTTTCAGCCAAATTTTTGATGATTTTATAAGCAATTCATTCACTCGATAGCACCATGGGCGAACTGGGAAATAGACAAACATGGTTATTGAACCCAATTTTTTTTATGATGATCGAATGAGCTCAAATTCTAATCTCCACCGTTCATTTTTAGAGATAAGGACCTTATAAATGATCTGTAAAGATTTTTCACCAAAAATTTAATATGATTTAATATGGTGATACTTGACTTGATGATGAGGTAGTCAAGGGCAGAATTTGGGCAAATTCCGCTTCTAAATGTCCGAATTTTTTATAATGGACATATGAACTTAGAATTCAATCGTGACCATTCATATTGAAGATCAGAAAGTCTTGATCATATAGAAAAAAATTTCAAGAGGATTGAAACTATTTTGACTATCTGATCTTAAGCTAGAATTTGAATATAGTGCAATGACAATCATTAATGAATTTCATGCTTGATTTGTGATTTTATTTTGATAATTGATGGACTTGAGGCTCAATCATAACCGTTCACATTGAGCATTATCAAGGCTGGCGTTTTCATTAAAAATTTCAGACCGATCCGAATTTTTGTCATTGTCCGATTACACATTGATCAACATTGAACATAGAGAAGAGGTGTCCTGCATCATGTCCCACAGTCCTACTCTCTTCAATAAATCATGTAATCTTCAAATCAAATTTCAACCGTTCATATTGAAGACTAAACATGTATTCATAATTTGAAAGAAATTTTAAGGCAATCAAAGATAATTTGGTCACCCGATGAAGACCTTGATCGGAACAACACTATCAAGGAAACTTCCAATTTCAACACTTCAACATAAATAATATGATTTTTTTTATTTTATTATTATTATTATTATTTATTTATTATTTTTTTTTGGAAAAATCACAGGGACCGATGTATTTGTTTCAGGATGCACACTTAACTGTGCATGACCAGTCTACATGGAGCCGGACGTTCCTTCATAGACAAACACATGTCTCCTTATTTCATTGAACTAATTTTTAGTACAAAAAATGGTTTTAGTACATAAATGCATGAAAATAAATGTTTTGCCTCGAGAAGCACATTTAATTGTACATGACTAGTCAACCCTTGTGAGGGTCCAGACATTCCGTCATAGGCAAACATTTTTACATTAAACATAATATTTATTCAAGAAACGACCATTGATGGGTGGCATCGGTCTTTCTCCATTGGCATCAATAAGTTGATATGCACCTCCTTCGTAGACGATCTCCACAACATAAGGGCCTTCCCAATTTGCTTTGAATTTGCCCCCGACCCTTTTGTTGGTGATGATGGGTCTTCTGAGGACAAGGACCATCTCTCCTTTGGTAAAAGTCCGAAAATGAGCCATCTTGTTGTATGCTTGAGACATTTGTGCTTTGTAGACTTCGAGATTTTGTTGCACCCCTAATCTTTTTTCATCAAGAAAGTCCAACTCATCCAAGCGGAGCCGAACATTATCTTCATTAGAAATTTCATTTTGCATTACCATTTTCAGGTAGGGTATCTGGATTTCGAGAGGTAAAACTGCTTCAGTTCCAAATACCAAAGAATATGACGTGCACTCCGTCGGAGTCCTATAGGTAGTGCGATATGCCCATAGCATCTCCGGGAGTCTTTCATGCCAATATCTCTTGTTTTTGGACACTGCTTTCTTCAACATCTTCGAGAGGGTTTTGTTGAATGCTTCCGCCAATCCATTTGCTCTAGTGTTATAGATGGAGGTATATCTCCAATCTATCTTATGATGCTGCGCAAATATCCCGACTTTGAAGCTTCTGAAAGCGGGACCGTTGTCTGAAATAATTCTTCTTGGAGTCCCAAATCTATATAAGATGTTTTCCCTGAAGAATTTGAGGATATTCTCAGTCTTGACTTCTCTAAGTGGGATTGCTTCTGCCCATCTGGAGAAATAATCAGTTGTAGCCAATATAAATCGATGTCCCAAAGATGATGGTGGTTCAATAGGACCGATTACATCTGTTCCCCATATCTCAAAAGGCCATGAGGAGGCCGTGGGGTATATAGGATTTGGATGTTGATGAATAAAATCTCCATGTATCTGACATAGATGACACTTTCTAGCATAATTGATGCAATCTCCAACCATGGTTGGCCAGTAATATCCCAAGCGCTTGATCTTGAGTCGCATCTTGGGTCCAGATTGGTGCGCACCACATATCCCGGAATGCACATCATGCATAACTTTTTGGGCTTCTTCATATGAGAGGTACCGCAAAAGCAGTTGATCATATGACCTGCAGTATAATATATCATTTATGAGGGTGAATCTTAGGGCTCTTCGCTTTATCTGAAGACCTTTTGATTTATCCTCAGGAAGTTTATCATATTTCAAATATTCCATGAACGGTTGCCTCCAATCTTCCTTTGGCATTTCGAGAGTGAAGACTTCCGCATTACCAGCACTTTCCTCTTCGACTTCGTCAGGGATCATACTAATGGGTCTTCCATTATTTTATGGTTATATGGATTTCTTCATAATTTGGATTCGCCAGTTCCTTTTGGTACTTTCGCCAAAGAATCAGCTTCTCCATTTTCTGATCTTGAAACCCTCCTCAATTGCACTTGGGGGATTTTCTTCATCTGATTTTTGACCTTCTTATAATATTTAAGAAGTTCAGGTTTGTATATCTTGTAGTCTCCTTCGACTTGCTTGATAATGAGTTGTGAGTCTCCAAATATGTGTATGTCTTGGATTCCCATTTTGATTACTAGTTCCAAACCAGCTATGAGGGCTTCATATTCTGCCTCATTGTTTGTACATGGTTTCGTGAGAGAGAGAGAGAATATCTGAGGATTCCTCCTTCCGGTGTAACGAATACGAGTCCTATTCCAGTTTTGATTTGTGGCATTTGGGACATGAGTGCCGGTTTTATAGATGACGCTCCATCAAAGTATAGTCACCACCTTGCTTCTTCCACTATTAATGTCTCTTCATCAGGGAGTTGAAGATTAAGTGGTGAATCATCAAGGAGAGGATGTGCTGCTAGAAAGTCTGCCAACGTCTGCCCTTTAATTGCCTTCTGTGGAGTATACGTTATATCAAATTCCATCATAATCAATGCCCATTTTGCTAGTCTTCCTGTAAGCAACGGTCTCGTCATAAGGTATTTTAGTGGGTCTATTTTTGATATAAGTATTACTTTATGCACTAGCAAGTAGTGTCTCAACTTCTTGACTGCAAACACTAAAGGTAGGCAATGCTTTTTCAATTGGCGATATTTACTCTCAGCTCCTACCAACATCCCCGCTAAGGTAATATAACGCATTTTCTTTGCCTTCTTCATTATTCTGACCTAACATAGCCCCCAAAGATCCTTCCAATCCTGCCGTATATAAGATCAGAGGCTTTCCATGAATCGGGGCTGCTAGCACTGGCGGATTTCAGAAGTACTGTTTAATGTCATCGAAAGCTCTCTGACATTCATCATCCCATTTGAAAGGAGCATTTTTCTTGACCAATTTAGATAAGGGCTTGCATCTTCCGGAGAGGTTGGAGATAAACTCCTGATATATGTTAAACGACCTTGGAAGGAGCACAACTTCTTCAATGTCCGAGGAGGTGGCATTTCTAGGATGACCTTTATCTTGGAGAGATCTATCTCTATTCCCCTGTGCCTCACGATGAAGCCTAGGAATTTTCCAGAGAGGACTCCAAAAGCACACTTCATGGGATTCATTTTCAACTTGTATTGTCTGAGGAGTGTAAAGACTATCCTCAAATCATCAAGATGCTTTTTTTGAATTTGTTTTTAACCACAAGATCATCTACATAGCATTAGACAACTTTGTGAATTAAATCATCAAATATTCTGGTCATAGCTCTTTGATATGTCGCTCCTGTATTCTTCAATCCGAACGACATTACCCTATAGCAATAGATTCCCATGGGTGTTCAGAAAGCAGTATTCTTTTGATCCTCTGATGCATTTTAATTTGATTGTATCCAGAATATCCATCCATAAAGGAGAACATCTCGTACCCTGAGGTGTTATCGATCATGAGATCCATAACTGGGAGGGGAAAATCATCCTTAGGGCACGCCTTATTCAGGTCCCTGAAGTCTACACATATCCGTATTTGCCCATTCTTCTCTTTTCGTAGGAACTATGCTAGCTATCCAATCAGGTATGTTTCTTCTCTGATAAAATTTGCTTTAATCAGCTTCTAAGTCTCTTCTATCACCTTTTCTTCTAGGTCAAACTTCATCTTTCTTAGTTCCTGTTTGAATGGAGTAGCATTAGGATCAATGGCCAGTCTGTGTACAGCTACCTCATCATCCAATCTTGGCATTTCATTATAGTTCCAAGCAAAGCAGTCAATATGCTCTTTCAAGAGAGCCTTGAATGATGATTTTTCTTCTTCTAATAGTTGTGCACTTAGGAAAGTCGGCCTTTGGGTCATCATTGCTTCCAAAGTCGATTTCAACCAACTCATCAATTGTTGCTTGCCCCCCATATTCTAGTTCGAGTGGTGCATTATTTATCTTTATTTCCTCTTCTTCCTCCCGCCATATTACCATGTAATATGAGTGCTTGGAAAACTCAGAATAGCCTATCCCTTTCTTGTCCATCTCGGTAGGATGCCACAATCTACTGAAAAGCCCCCGATGCGACTTCTCGACCACTTGATTTTTGCTTTCCAAATCTCTCGACTATCATCCTGAGCTTGTTGGGGTAATGGCTTGGGAAGTTTATGGGTTGAGCTTCATCATCTTCTATTTCTTCAATATTTATGATATCATTATTTAAGGTCTTCTTGCTCTTGTCCTTGTAAAAGAGAATGCTTCTCTCCTTTTCATGCTGAGCTGGCACATAAAATGTCTTTAGATGCTCAACTGTATTTATATTCAAGTCATCCAGGGATTTGTATAGCCCATTAGGAATTCTCGTAATGTACAATGCATTTTCTTCAGTAGATCTTTCAACTTGACCCTTACTTTGGTGTATATCTGCATCGCTCTCATCTTCTGATGACTCAGTGTCACTACCAAAGTGAGGTGGCGCTAGTTCTCTTTTTGGAGCACGGGGAGTAGTTTTTGGCCGCTCTTCATCATGCACTCTTCTTCTTGGCATGGTAATTTGTCCCTTTGGTTGATTTGGAGGTGTTAAGATATTACCTCACATCCTCATAGTGTATTTCATGGATGCCAAAGGGTTGGATCTCTCCATCAATTCTCGAACTCTTCCCCATCCACCAAATACTTTGTGCATTGATGCAAAGTGTTGAAGGAACCAACTCGGCTTTCATGAATCTATGGCCTTCCTAAGAGGGCTTTTATAGGGCGATCAGGGCCAATTACATGGAATTTCACCTTAGATGATATTTTTCCAAATTTGAGGGGAAGAGTGATCGATCCCAATGCCTTTTGGCTGTGTTGATTGAAAACCTCGGATGATGATCTTTTCCGAAGATAAGTGGCATACTTCAAGAGCCAATGCTCGAACAGTGTTGAGGGTCATTAAATTCAAGGAAGACCCTGGATCAATCAAAACATCGGTTGATATTTACTCCATCACAAAAATCCTCGTATCATATAGTGGTATATTGTGTGCCGTAGTCCCAAGTAATAGGTCCTCATTTGTGAAGGACATCAAGATGTATGAGATGCATATAGGGCTTTCTTTTTATGTTGACTTCGCTGAAGTATGCTTGATACTCCTCAGGATTTTGTAGGGCATGTATTAAAGACTCCCTGACTTCAACTGACATCATCAATGCCTCATACATACTGAGGAGTGCTGGGACTTTCTTCAAGTGTGCCAAAATGTTGTAGTTTGGCTTTTCAATGGTTTCTTGGGGGAGACATTCTCTTCTTCAATCATCTTCCCTTTATCTCGGTTATTTGAACTGAAACCCTATCTTGGCTGAAGTGTCTTCCCAGCTCTAAGTCGCATCCGATGTACATGTTGTGGTGCCTCATCTTCTTCCTCGTGGAAGTTTAGCTCATCTTCCGAATCATCATGAGCAACTATAGCATAACATTCGCCTTTTTTTCATCAAAGTAATCCTTAGTGAGTGTCAAATTTCCCGAGAAACTTGTCCTTGCAACCATTTTTTTGGAAAGCGTGACATTCTTCTATGGTGTGTCCCGTAGTCGGTGATATTGGCGTAATTTGATGACTATCAAGATGCATCAAGCCCGCCTTTTGGGTTTAGGCAAATCCAATCCATTTTCTATAGCTTGATCAAAAAGCTCTTTCCTTTTATCTTTTCTGATAAATCTTTCTTTAGTATTTGTTGCTTTAGAATGGGGCTGGAGAATCCACGACTTCTGAGACAAAATTTTGTCCTGATGATTCTGGAGGATATGTCCCGCATTTCATCCCACTCAAAGATCTTTAATATGTAACGCCATAGCCTATGAGTCGACTCCTCCACACCCTTTGAATGAAAGCAGGATGTCTTCAGCAGCATGACTTTCTTCAAGACCTTATATTTTGGCGTCTTCGGGGTGTAATATGGTTCTTTGGACTTTACTTGTGGGTAAGGCTCCAAGAGCTTGCCGTTCGCCTTCTTTACTCTCTCCCTGAATGCTATTTTCTTTCTCTGCTTCATACTGACATAGAGCCGGCCGTAACGATCATATGACTCTTCTGGCTCAGAGAAGCTATCATATTCATCATCATCTTCTGGGTTATATAGAGGTTCCCCTCCTGAAATAACCATGAAAGTCTCCACTTGCACATCTTCTTTATTTTCATCAATTTTCTCAGCTAATTCCCCGAATAAATCTTCGACTTCTTCGTGAAAATAATCTCTGAGGGTTATCAGAACCCTTTACTTCTGCTCATACTCCAAGGGTCTCTATATACTCCTCAGTAATGGATTTCTTGCGCTTTGATTGTTCGTGCTTTTGCTTCCTTTTCTTGTTCTTCTTTTTTGACTGTTTTGTCTGGTGACCTTTATGAGGTTGCTGAGAGCTGCTTTCAAATGATCCCCCGGCAGCTCAGCCCAACTTCTTCAACATCTTCATTGATCTTTTTGATATAAATACTTCCCATAACTCTTCTGGAATAGCACAAGGTTTGTCATCTTCTGTCGATGTAAATATGACTTTGTTACCAACCACTCGTGAATTTCCCTTTGAGATGACTCCTCTGGGTTTAGGACAGTCATGTAGCGTATATGTTCAGCTGGTTGCTCGGACAAAACATTCTTTGAGAGTGTGATTTTGCCCTCTTGGTATTGTCGCCGACCCAGTCCCTTGAAAAACATAACAATCTTCTATTGTATGTCCCAACACCCCTATGATATAGACAAGAATTGGGATGATCTGTCTTGCTTTTGCTCTTCGTGTCTTTTGCATTCGTGGAGTGCGACCCTCTCTCACAAAGATCTTTGAAGATTTTTATGTACTTTATCTCTTCCGAAGAAATACTTCTTATTCATCCTATCTTTTAAGAAAGGAAGAGGTTTTGGCTCATTGTCAGTAGCACCTAAACTAGGTACCTTTGCTTGTTCTGATTTATGGGACTCTGCTATGCCTTTCCCCTTCTCAATATTAAAGGTAGTAACAGTATACTTGACGCCTTCTGTTTTCTCGGATTTGTCTTTGTCACTCCTTGAAGTGGTCTGGAAATTGGACAACACCTTCGGGTTGGTCCTTTCCAGTTTTTTAGCTTGTGAGATTAAGCCTTGGAATGTAATGATGCTAGATGTGCTCAAGAAAGGCGACATCCAACTATCAATGTTCCCAAGTAATAAACCCACCGCGTGCTGCTGATCGAGTGGTTGTTCACATTTGATGCTCAAGTTCCTCCATCTCATAATGTAATTGACCACTTTTTCATCTTTGCATTGGCGAGTGGCTACGAGGTTAGCAATTGTGATTTTGTCACTTATGCCCCCAAACCGTACTTGGAAGACATCTTTCAGCAGCTGTCATGTTTGGATTGACTCAGGTTGCAGATTTGTATACCATTCAAATGCTACTCCTGCAAGACTTGCAGAGAATTGTTTGAGGAGGAGTGATGGCTTTGCACTTGTATCTCCACAAAGCTGTTACAAAATGAGCCAAGTGTTGGTCAAGATTGCCAATCCCAGTAAATTGCTTGAATTTAGGAACATTATATCCCTTGGGGTAGGGCACCAGGTCGTGGTAGCTAGGATAGGGCTTGTCTCCATCTGCCCTTGTCTCAATTCCTTTGGCTTGATTTAATTCAGCAACTACCATTCGCTATATCTCTTCCCGAGTCATTACAACTGATTGTCCTTGAACAGGAGCATAAGAGGTTCCCCCATGTTCTGCTGGCCTAAAGGTTTCCTTTGGATGTGGTGTTGGACTTCTCGACCTCTGCACATTCTCCATTGGAAACCGTGGGGTTACCCTTTGCTCAACTGGCCTCAGGGCTTCTCTCGGTCGTCGGGTTGGACTCCTCGATCTTCCTGGTTGTTCAGGTTGATTTTCCATGAGGATTTTAATTTATTTCTGCATTTGTAACATTGACCCCATCAACATTGCCATGTTGTTATTGAGTCTTTGATATTCAGTATCACGGTGTCCCTTTTGAGGAATAAAGACAGGTTCATCCTCTTCATCTTCATTTAGTTGCTGTACTTCTTTGTGTTTCCTTGGTACATGGAGCGGTGGAAGGCTAGTCCCTATCCCTTGCTCCTCATGTGGTGGCACATGACCTGAACCTTCTTCTCCATTCGTGGAGTCTCGCCGCTCTTCTACGGGATCTTGTAACAGTCCCGGTTGTTCTTTTTCGCGGCAGTGATCTCCTCTGCTTCAAGAACCATCCGACAAGTGTGTAATTCCACATCTGCATCAGACATTTCGGAAGGAGATAGAACTTCGTTGGCGAGTGAATGGACAATGCTTCGAAACCTCGATGGTGCTCAAAACTTCTAGTGTTAACTCCTTGTAGGTGGGTTCTTCAATGGAAAATAATTTGTCCCACCCACTATGGGAGATGAGCTCCAAGATGATACCATCCAACCCCAACATCTTCTAGACATCCTAATCTATTCTCCGAATGGTTCCAAACCCCTTCCGCGATAAAAGTCCATAACGTGTCTTGTGCTCTTCATTCTTAAACTTTGGTTAGTTGGGAGGGGGAGAAGGGTCCCTCCTAGACTTCTTGTAGGCCACTTTCTTCACCCTCATACCTACAAGACCAAGGGAAGAACAATTAACCATGTTTTAAACAAATACAAGCTCAATGGAATGAAAACTAGTGAAAAATGCCAGTGCTACAGTAAACCCCGAAAATTTTTTTGCAAGAACCTTGTTTGTAAATGGAGCACAACAAAATTTACAATCACATAGTTTCATTGCACACATTTTTCCATCATCCAAAAGAAAGCAAAAACCCCACAGAATCAGCTCAAAAAGAACGTCAAAAGCTCAAGGTTTGAGAGATGAGAGACATACCTTAACCCTAGAGTAAATGGGGTGATTCAAAAAGCTTAAAAATGGCCAAGAGAGTGTTTAAACCTTGAAATCCCTTCACAAAATAAGATTAGAGGAGGAGGAGAGTGATCTAGAGCAAAAGAAATGAGTGGATTTGGTGGAGAAATGAGAAAGTTATGAGGGAAAGAAGATGAGTGTGTGAGTGAGAAGAAAGAAGATGAGTGAGGGGCTGATTTAAACCCTCACTCGGGTGTCCTTGCAGGTGCCCTTGCGGCTGCAAGGGCCCTTTGGATTGCTCACGGGTGCCTTTGTGGGTGCAAGGGCACCCGTGAGAGCTCTCTGGATGCCTCACGGGTGTCCTTGCGGGCGCAAGGGCACCCGTGAGAGCCCTCTGGATGCCTCACGGCCTCTCTCACGGTCATAAAACGGGCGATTTCCAGATTTACATCAACTTAGCCTCCTCCAAACCTCAAAAACAATGAAAACAAAGCCAAATTAAGCACATAAACACTCAAGAATTTAATTTCATGGAGTCTAATCATCAAATCACTCAAGGCATTCTCAACGACATGTATGAAAAACATAAGAAAGATGATGAACAAGGCTACCAAACATGCACAAAAACTAAAGAACACAATCCACAACCACTCAAATAATATGAAAAGAGAAGGTAAAGAGTTTAAAAGCTTGGGTTACCTCCCAAGAAATGCTTGTTTAACATCGTTAGCTTGACGTGTTTTACCTCATGATCATGGTGGGACATATAGTGGAGAGTTACCTTCATTCTTTGGCAAAGTGTTGTTACCCGGAAAGTAATGTTTCAATCGTTGACCATTGACATTGAATGTTCCATTTTGTGGATGAGATATCTCGACAGCGCCGTGAGGGAACACATGTGTGGCTGAATATGGTCCATGCCACCGTGATTTCAATTTGCCGGGAAAGAGCCTTAGTCGAGAGTTGAAGAGTAGTACTTGATCTCCCTCTTGGAAGCACTTAGCTTGTTTGATGTGTCGGTCATGGCTTTCCTTCAGTCTCTCCTTATAGCGTAATGAGTTGTCATATACCATCGTTCGCCATTCATCTAGCTCATTAAGTTGGAGCTTCCTCTTGTGGCTTATCAAGTGGGGGTCAAAATTTAACTGTTTTATGGCCCGATATGCTATGTGCTCCAATTCGACGGGTAAGTGGCATGCCTTCCCATAGATTAGTCTCAGTATGGTGTTGTTCCAATGCCCATTTTGTAAGCCGTTCTATAGGCCCGGAGTGCATCGCTCAAGTCGATCAGCCCCAATCCTTTTCGATGATGACTCACCATTTTCTCTAAGATTCGCTTCAACTCCCGATTTGAAACTTCAACCTGACCGCTCATTTTGGGTGATATGGAGTCGAAGTATGATGAGACAACCCTGCACTCATTTCAGTGACCTTGTCGAATTGAGAGTTACAGAAATGAGTGCCCCAGTCGCTAATGATCACTCTAGGTGCGCCAAAACGGGAGAATAGTTTCTTCAAAAATTTCACTACCACTCTGGCATCACATGATGGAAATGCCTGAGCTTCCACCGACTTTGAAACATAGTCAACTGCTACCAGAATAAACTTATTACCATGAGAGCTAGGGAACGGGCCCATGAAATCAATCTCCCATACGTCAAACACTTCGCAAACTTGGTTCCAATTTTGCGCCATCTTGTCCCTTTTTGAAATATTCTCCGTCCTCTGACATTTATCGCAGTGCTGCACAAATGTCTGCGCATCTTGGAATATACTAGGCCAGTAGAATCCCGCATCAAAATTTTTTTGGCTGCTCTGTTTCAACTGTAGTGACCCCCGGTTGGACCTGAATGACAATGCCTCAAAATGTCATTCCCCTCCTCTCGTGAAGCACATCTCCTAACAACTTGGTCCGCACAAACCTGAAAAAGATACTGGTCTTCCCAGATATAATGCTTGAGGTCGGTGAAGAATTTCTTTCTTTGTTGATATGTGAGCCACTTCGGAAAAGTTTTCGCTGCTAGATAAATTGCGATGTAAGCGAACCACGGGGTCTCATCCTATGCTACCACTTGAATATTGCATAATTGTTCCCCGGGGAATGCATCATTTATCTCTCTCCTTTCCATCACATCATCAGTGGGTCCCTCAATGCTTGATAGGTGATCCGTGGCCAAGTTTTTTTGCCCCTTTTTGTCTTTAATCTCCAAGTCAAACTCTTGTAGCAAAAGTACCCAACGGATCAATCGAGGTTTGGCATCTTATTTATTTAGCAAGTATTTGAGTGCAGAGTGATCAGTGCACACAATTACTTTAGGCAACACCAAGTATGACCGGAATTTGTCAAAAGCAAACACTACTGCAAGGAGTTCTTTCTCAGTGGTGGTGTATTTCTCTTGGGCTGCATTTAAAGTTTTACTTGCATAATAGATAGGATGGAAATGATTGTCCCTACGCTGCCCAAGCACTGTACCAACTACATAATCACTTGCATCACACATCAATTCTAATGGCAAATTCCAATCTGGAGAAACTACAATTGGTGCCTCCACGAGTTTCTTTTTTAGACTGATAAAAGCATTCATACACTCATCGTTAAACTCAAATGGAGCATCTTTTTCGAGTAGCTTTGTCAAGGGTCGAGCGATCAAGGAGAAATTCTTGACAAACCTCCTATAAAAACCCCGCATGTCCCAAGAAGCTTTTTGATAGACTTCACCGACGTAGGGGTGGTAGTTTCTCGATGGTCTCCACTTTTTGCCCCTATCGACTTCAATCCCTTTTTGTGATATCCTGTGTCCAAGAACTATACCTTCCTTGACCATGAAATGGCACTTTTCCTAACTGAGTACCAAGTTAGTCTCCTCAGCACCTATTCAAGACTCGCTCCAGATTTTTTTGAGACATAACTCGGGATCTAATCACCGAAAAACAGAGAAATCATCTATAAATACCTCCATGATGTCTTCCACCATATCTTCAAAAATTGCTAACATACACCTTTGGAAAGTAGCTGGAGCATTGCATAATCCAAAAGGTATGCGGCGGTAAGCAAATGTGCCATATGGGCAGGTGAAGGTGGTCTTTTCCTGATCTTCCGGGCTAATAGGTATCTGAAAATACCCAGAGAGCCCATCTAGAAAACAGTAATAAGAGTGTCTTGCAAGTCGTTCGAGCATCTGATCGATGAAAGGCAAAGGAAAATGATCCTTCCTTGTGGCATCGTTGAGTTTCCTGTAGTCTATGCAGACTCTCTAACCTGTTACAGCTCTGGTAGGAACAAGCTCATTCTTCTCGTTGGTGACAACTGTCATTCCTCCCTTCTTCGGTACCACCTGTATTGGGCTTACCCATGCACTGTCGGAGATGGGATAAATTATAACTGCATCAAGTAGCTTGATAACCTTATTTCTTACTACCTCCTTCATGTTAGAGTTAAGCCTTCATTGGGGTATCGCTGTGGGTTTGTGATTGTCCTCCATGAGAATCTTGTGTGTACAAAAAGATGGACTGATTCCCTTGATATCAGCTATTTTCCATGCAATCACCCTTTTGTGCTTTTTCAGTATAGCTAGAAGCTTATCCATCTACTCAGCTATCAAGTCAGATGCTATACTGACTGGGAGCTTGGAACCATCACCCAGAAAGGCATATTCTAAATGCTCGGGAAGGGGTTTCAGCTCTAGTTCAGGCGGTTCTTCAATTGATGATTTCAATCTCCCATATTTCCCGAGATCACATTTCTCAACTCTCTCATCCTCTGCTTGAACTATCTTCTGTCACCTGAACCTCAGCCCCAATCGAATATAAGTCACTCACTTGAGAATAATTCATTTCCTCTGAGCCTCCCCGACCCGCTTGGATCTGCTCCTCTTCAACCCGGACTTGTTGACTATGAGGGTCCATCGGAACTGTCTCTTGATTCATCACTGACAGGGTCGAATTGGCAATTAAGTGAACAAAAATTCCCTACCAGGCTCGCCCCATCTGTCTCCATGTATTCCTCAAGAAATAACTGGACCTTCTGCCTCTCTAGAATTTCATTGATCGAGTCCTCACAATACTGTTTCTTCCACTGATCATCATCAAAATAAAAACTACAAGAGAGAAGATATATTTACAAAAATAGAGGTCAACACACAAAGATTTACAAGAGAGAAAGATAAGGGGACAGGCGGGATGTAATAAAGTAGTAAATGCAAGAATGGTAGTACAAAACCAAACAATGGTCAAATCAACACGCTTAAAGTTTTCCGAGTATTCCTTGTGGTTCCCCAGTAACGGCGCCAAAAACTTGATCGTTTCCCGGCAAGTGTACGGGATCGCCAAGTAATACCCCTCGTGCGAGTACGAGGGGGTCATATTCTTAAGGGCTCGAGAAGCTACTCTTACTTTCTCTTCGCTATGTTGTTTAACCTCCATGTTTGAATGTGATAGTGATAATACAAATAAACAAGTAAAATGCAAATAAAATGCTAGCAATGAAGGCAAGATACGGGGGATAATCAAGAAAAGAAAACGGTCACGGATGAGGATCCTCTCAGGGGCTACTAAAGTGTGCAGGATGCCAGAACTAACATGCAATTGGCTAGTTGGACCGAGAAAACCCTAGATTAGGTCAACCCAATGGTCACGGCAATTAACCCCTAATCCGGTATGAGTATTGGATACGGGATCTCTTCTGCCCAAATATTCCTATCATTGTAATGGGAAAGGTGGTTTTCTCAAGTTAGGGTTAGAATACAAGCTAATACTTAACCCTAGAATTGGAGGGGTATAAATACCCGATGGTCACGGTGTATTTATACGTGTTTCCCTTCCAAACTTGGTGAGTCTAACACTAGGGCAATGTTCATGCAACCTAGCATTACCTAAGAATTGATACACCGAGTTCTCATGCATACCAAAGCATTCAAATGCACCAAGCAAGGATCACAAAAAAACCATAATGCAATAGAAAGAACCAAGCATCCATACAAGCACAAGTTCATCCCCAAGGTTCACCTACATCCGGTGACCTTGGGGTTTAGTTGTTCATAGTCATCAAATACAACAAGAAATCCATTCAAATAGCCAAACAAAACATAAGAAACACTCCCTCAAAGAATGAAGGCCGGAGAAGCTTCCAAAGACGCCACAAAAGAGGTGGCTTCCCTTGTCTTCAACCTCCTCTACACAAGCCCTAGGAGTAGATCTCGCCCAAAATCGCGCTCTCCTCATCGAATCCTCCATGGAAATGCCCTCAAAACCTTACTTCTAGCTCTAATTTGGTGTGGTGGTGGTGAGCTCCAAGAAGAAGCTTCCTCCTCGCAAAAGAAACCCTAACAATGCTTATAAAGGGATGAACTCGGGCTTCCTTGCAGGTGGCCTCACGCTCACAATACTACCCACGAGGATGGTCATAATACTGCCTATAAGGAAATCTAGACTTAGACTTTTTCTGAAATTTTCATGTTCCGGGCTGCTACAGTGCATGTACAATGCCCGGGGTCCAAAAATGATGTTTTCGATGTCAATTTCTTCTTACATTCTGTCGTTGAGCTCACCTAGGCTTCCTTTGTGCCTAAAACATGAAATAAATGATTAAACCATAAAAAAGGCATCGAGTTTTCAATAAAATACAATAAACATGCTCGTTGGTACGTACAAAATATGTACATTTAGACGTTTATCAATAAACATTACCATAGAAGTTCTATTAGAAATATGTGTCCTAATCTAACTAAAACAACTTTTATCTTTGAGTCCTCATAATTTTGATTATCTATTCGACTCCATCGAATTTAAATCAAAATTTAAACTTAAGACAAAAACCCTAGATCAATTTACAATTTCACTCATCCCATGAAGTAAAATTGTAAATTGATAATTTTACCCCTGTACTCAAAACGAGACTGATTTTTTATCCTTTTAAGCGTAACTCCTTAGGTTCATTTCGATTGGCAATAGGAGGATACCAAAGGACGTGGGTAACACCTAGCCAGCCCCGTGGCCCCACGTCGTAGCCCAGTTGAACACGAATGAGTAGATCATTACGAACCTTTCTGATTATGATTACCATATGTGTATAAACCTTTCGTTCTTGTATCCCAACTGAGTGAGAACCATGGTAATTGTCAAACTCACTGAACTCAATCATATGCAAATAACTATAGTGGGGTGAGATTACCAAACTACCCTTCTTGTCCCACATGATTAGTTTGACTGCCTTAGCCAAGGTCTTCTAATCTCACATACTTATAGTCGCATAGGATACTGACTCGTTTACTTCCGAGAGAACGAATTCCTTCTTGGTGATCACTCACAACTGCTACCAGCCCGACATAGTCGCACTTCGAGATCGGCCCTACCAAAAGGTGAACTGAGCCTAACAACTCTAGTAACAGACTAGACGTCACAAGTACATTATGATCATGATACCTCAGGTCTAAGGTCCACTCATATGATCATAACCAACAATCCCAATCATTGACTGTCAAAGAGTAAAACCCACGTGATTGGATTGTTGCGAGTCATGTTCAAATACACCAATTCCCAATGATGTATTTATGACATATGCTCCCATTATTCCATAGTTTTCAACTAGCACTCTTTGTCAAAGTATATGTGATACAAATCCTTACGAACCTTTAACACCCAATTAAAGATTCTATGATTTGCGAACTATTTAAGTGTATAAGTACCAAACTCTTCTAGTGCTCTTCTCTTTATCCCACAAAGAGTAGAAGATTTAACTTAATACACATGGACTATGATATTCAAAACTAATTATAATGCCATCACAGGATTTATATAAACATCAAAATAAATAGCTACTAAATAAGAATGTATAATACAAATGAAATGCCCTAATACAAGTATCCTCGTTGGCATTCGAGGGCATAATCCTAACAATAGGGACATACATGACTATATGGATCATTATACACGACTGTGTGAAATTACATCAGAAAATCATACTAGAGGCAGAGAGATACATGGTCGTGGGAGGTCTCTACACTGCCGCGTATAATCATGGGACCGGGGTATTGATAAACATCTAAATGTATGTATTTTATACATATTTGTGTGCATGATTTATGTATTTTTCTTGATCAATCAATTTCCTTTTATAGTTTAATTGGTTAATTTCGTGTTGCAGGCATAAAAGAAGCCTAGGTGATCTCGACAACGGGATTCAAGATGAAATCAGCACCAAAAAAACACCGCTTTTAGAGCCGGGCATTGTAGTGATCGTAGCATCATTGTAGCACGAAAACTTGAAGAAAAACGCTAAGTCCGGAGTTTCATGAGGGCAACAACAGTTTTACTGTAGTAATCAATGTAGCAACGTACGCGAATTTCGTAAATTGACTGGAATCTTCACAGCCCATATGTCGACCACATGCCATCCTGAAAGGGATTTCAAAGAAGGGTTAGGGCATCTTTTTAGAGGACTTTTGGCCTCCGTTCTCCACATATCAGATCTTGGGCTTCAAGGGAGTTTGAGAGTGCAAATTTCAGGATTAAATCAAAGGGAGAAGAAGATTACAGTCAAGGAAGAAAATCAAGGAGCTTGTTGGCATGGATCAAACAAGTTATCATCACCATAATCTAGTCTTCGTCTTAGGGGAGTTTTTATGAGTTTCATCTTGTATTTATTGTTTTCTATACCTTCTCCTTTCTTGATGATGAACTAGACTCCCAAGCTCACCGGCCATCCGGTGAACCTTGGGATGAATGACAAGATCCCCTTTCGTATATCCCGCAAGTGCACGGGTTTGTCGAAGTAATAATCCCGGGTGAGCGGGTATTGAATCCACAGGGAATAGGGAATAAAAATACTTAATTTGATTCTTAGCTATGTGAAAGATCAATGATGATAAGTGACAATGATTCAATTCTCAACAATAAAAACAACAACTAAGAGAGCAAAAGTAAAGAAAGGGGGTAAGGCAATCGATAAAGATGGGGTACTCGGATAATGCTCCGCCTAGGATAATTGTTTCAAGTGCAAGAACCCTCTATTATGCTTCCTAATCAATGCAATGGTGAGTCGTGGAAATCCTTAATTACATAGTCCCAAATCTAAGGTCAATTATGCCTAACTCTATACATGTCCCGGACGAGAGATTAGATAACCTCTCAACCTCGCACTCGTATAGAGTTGCAATGAGCTCTAGGGATTCCAAGTGATAAATCTCTTCCTAATTATAGACCTAACCCTTTGGTTCAGGTGGAAGGTCCCTAACCACGATTAAGCAATAGATACTAAGATCACCTCAACGTTTCACTCCGTTGCACGCGCAACTAAGCCCCAGCGGAAGTTTATCCCTTAGACCATTCACTCTATTATGGCCACAAAGAACTCGAGGAGCGGAGGTAGAATCTATCACGTCGGAGGGGAAAGGGGACGCTCTGTACCTCTTGACTCATCCTCTCAACCCTCTCCAACCTAGCTGTGTCTAACGCTCGTGGTGTGTCACTCACTCACAAGGTTACCAACGAGAACTCTCAATCCTAGTGTCACTCAAGGGGAAATGTTCATACAAACAAGCATTCAAGGTTGGAACTCACAATCAACATCAATTTATTGAAAGCATAATAAAGAGATTCAAAGAAACGAATACATCCTAGGGTTCACAAATACCCAAGTACGCACTAGGGGTTTAGCTCTCCATGGAGCTAAGTACAATCAAAGAAATAGAATGTAAAAGCAATGAATCCATAAAGAAACCCCCTCGATAGTCATGTCGATTGTATTCTGAAAAGTCCTCTACTCGTCGTCTAAGGATTCCCTCGTCCGGCATAGGATATGCCTCGACGGAAGCTCTCCTACCAACATTCTTCCTAAGGAATGACTATGTCGGAGCCGTAGAACCTCTCCAAAAACCTTGGCCAATACCCCTCAAAACCCTAGCCGAAGCCCTCTCTCAAGTTGGGGAAAAGATGGAGAAAAGAATACTAAAATCGGGGCTGATTCGGCTTTAAATAGGGCTGGAATCGGGCGACTGCACAGGCGTGGATGCTTCACGCGCCCGTGCGGAATTTTCACACGGGCGTGGATAATTTCCACACGCCCGTGTGGATTCTCTGAACTTCTGTTTTCTTGGCCGGTTGTGAACAGTGCTGCTACAGTGCTCTGTTACTGTATCCGGCCTGAATAGCTTCCCGAATCCATACTTTCATCGGAGTAACGCAAACGGGCACACGTTCACGTCGTGGATCACTTGCTTCTTCAATGATGGGCAAGTTGGTGGAGCTCTTGTTCTATGTGCATAAGTCGGAATGCTCGAGTGTGACTGCCTTTGTGCCTCTCCAAATGGATGTGCCAAACTCGAATACGAGGAGGTTGGCACACACTCTAGCATCTCACATCGACCTATGTCTTCGCGTTTGAACCTTAGCAAGATTTTCTCCAAAATCGGTGCATTGTAATCCACATTGGCTTCTTTCTTTCATACTTGGCCTCACAACCCTACCTGCATGAAAGTAACATAAAAACACACATATTAGTGTAAAAACCTGAGAAAAGTAATGCTCAACATAAGGAATGAATGCTTCGCATTCATATCACACAAGCACTTGTCAATGAACTTGCTTTTGTTAATGTTTTGATTTACATTTATAGTATTTGTGTGGTTTGTGGTTTAATCCTTATGAACTTTGATGTGTTGATTTGCATGAGAACTCTGTATTTCAACTTCAAGGTTATACTTAGTAGTATCACCATCGCCCTTGTACTAGACACACTTGGCTTAGAAGAGATTCATATATGAATACATCGTGACAATCGGCTATTTCATAATCCTCCAACCATTAGGGTTATACCTAGTTGAGCATTGGCCTTAATTAGAAATATTCCAACACTTAATGCAATTATAAGAGGACTTGAGCGGAAACGATTCCGATCCAATACTTGTATGGGATTAGGGGTTATCACCGTGTCCATTGGGGTTACCTATTGTTGGATGTCTCTTCGCCTAATCACCATTGCCTTTGTAATTTTAGCATCCCTCTAGCTTTAGTAGTGATAAGTGCTTGTGTATTAGTAATACGAAGTATTATTTTCTTACGATGATTGATTGCTTCCCCATAAGTGTATGGGATTGCCAAGTAATACCTCGTGTAACGACATGAGGATCGTATTCCATGGGGCTAAGGATCTCCCTATTACTCCTTCTCGACCCTATTATCTAGCCTAAGATCTTAAGTGATAGAATTTACTCTACTAGATGCAATTAAAGCTAAAAACAAGATTATCAACAAATTAGGGAAAACAAGCAATGAACAAGAAAGAAAACCAATGTAATACAAAGGCCTATGGATGTGGATTCCCTTGAGGGATCATCATGATACCTGGATGAAGAACAAAAGATGCAAGGGTAGTTTGGACAAAGAGATTTCTAGATTAGAACAACCCCAGTTTCTCGGCAATTGAACCCTAATCCCATACGAATGTTGATAGGAATTTCTTCCAAATCCACATTCCTACGATTGCATTAAGTACAAGGAAATATCAAAATAGGGATAAACTCATCCTAAGTTCACCCATAAAACATGGACGCCTACCAACGCCCAATTTCTCGGTGTGACAATACAAGTATCTCCTTCTAATCCATTCATGATCTAATACATGCGAGTAGGTCACATCTACATGCATCACTCATAAAGAACTACGGATTTCACCTTAGTGTAGCTCTTAGCATGAAAACAATGGATCAAATCTCAAAATAACCCAAGCATGAAATTAACAAGTAATCATCCAAAATACATGATAAACCCCCCCCAAGGTTCACCAACACCCAGTGGCCTTGGGGGTCTAGTCTGTCATCATCCCACAACAAGCAACAAAATCAAGTAAATCACAAAGCAAAACTATAAATGATACTCCCTAGATGAAATGGTGAAGAAGGAGGTAGAAAATGTGCCGAATAACGCTTCCACCCGCCAAAGGAATGCCGAATGATGCTTCCTCTAGCCACGGGTCTCTTTCCTTCAAATAGTTGTCAATTTCCACTTAAATGGTGATGTCTTCTTGCCTTGAGAGCCTTTGACCTTGCCCTTGAATGATATCCTCATTTCCTTGCCCTTCTTCTTCTTCCCAAGGTCGCTCAAGGTCTCCCAAGAAGTCTCTCAAAAATCTCTCCCGAAAAGTCCTCTTTTCTTCCCTAAAAGTCTGCTTTTATACTACCCAAGGCATACAGGCAGTATAGGAGCTGTATGAGGGCCGTATAACTCTCAAAAAACCTAGATTTACAGTTCATATGGGGTGCATACAGGGTCCATATAGGGTGTATACGGCCTCCATATTGAGTAGTATAGGGGCCGCATGAAATTCTGGGTAGACAGCTTCAAACCGTCCCACTGCTACAGTGTTGCTATAGTACTTTAGGACTATTTTTCTTCTCTTTTGCCTAAATGATATCATCATGTTCTCCATGGCTTCCTTTATGCCCTACAAAGCAAATAGTACATGATTAAGCACAAAATGGGCATCAAACCTCACAAAATATATGCAAAGTGCATAGATGTTGAGTTATAGTCAATAAGCATAGTAAAAATATACCATGTCTCATCCCTTATATGTCTGTGCCGTGTAAGTGAATCCTATATCTCATTTGTCCTGATTTGGTCTAGCCTAAGGACTTAAATCAGTAAAGCTCTAGATGGTAATTACTCCACATACAAATAATACTAAGTCTTAAACTACTAAGTGCTACTTCAATGGCCATGTAAGATCCTTCTAATTCTATAGCTCGAAACTAAATCCTCTTTCTTCTCAAAACCATTAGTAGGTACTCGAAAAGATTACTAGGGTTTTTATTTTCATTTCATCATTCATTTTCATTTTTTTCCCCCGAGTCCGACTAACGTAAACTGCACCAACATTATTTTGAAATCTTTCTGGAAGGTACACATGCTGGTTAAGCATAAGAGCCACCCAACTACTCGATTACAGTCTACATAGACACATTCATGCTTCAATAGCAAAGGAATACTAACATAGACTGAATTTATTTTTTCTTTTTCTCTCTTTTTTTTCATTTAACACACTCACCCTAGATCACATCTTCAGAGTACTCTACATGCCACAAAGCTAGGATTAGCTCAACAAGACTTAGAAGTTCTTAAGAAAACATTGAAGGATAGAACTTAGTGTTTTAAGGCCAAGTGCTCTAAGTAGTTTGTTAAGCATACAAGAGAGTTAGAGTAGTTACATTGGCTATTCCCATGGCATCGACAAAAGAAATTCAGTGCACATGACAATACTAGGTGTAAAACAGAATTCAATAAAGCATAAGAGAAAGTAACTCACATCAATCATTAATCCAAGCTAAAAGAATCTTACAAGAATGAACAAAGCCATCATAGGTAACACTAGCATGCAAGAAATGGTCCTAATACATAAAAAAACACCCATTCCCACACTTAGTGTTGTACATTCCCCTCAATGTACACTAATCAGGATAAGCATGCTAGATGAAGCAATGAAAAAAATAGAGGAGGGTGAAAATGAACTTCCCCATTTCATCTTGTGCTTGTCATGACGTATGACTTGACAAAAGGTGTGGTGAGCAACATGTGTCTTGTCCGACCTCCATTTTAAATTAGGAAAGCTCACCAAATTCCCTTAATGCCCTGCGAGGCAAAAAGGGGACATCATAATTCCACAAAAATTTACAAATATAAACATAATGGAGAAACTAGGGAGTAGTAAACAAAACACATAGATGAAAAGGAAATAAAGTTCTACACCACAAGTTCGTAGGGTAAGAACCGTGCCAACTTATTAAAATACAAACACACAAAACAAAGCAAACTAAAGTAGATAACAAGTGTCCACCCTTAAACGGGCTGCTACTCATCACAGGCTGATACAGGTGGTGGTGGCATGGCTGTAGAAGAAGTGGTCGTGGTATGCGAGGATGAAACATGGTACGAGGTAATGAATCAATGAAAATCCTACGTGAGTGGACTTTGTCAATCAATATTCTAGTGAAGCTGGCCACGAATCAATCTAGTTACATAGGGCACAGTAAATATTGCTCCTAATCGCGCGCACTATCCCTGGTGAAGAAATGCATCGGCAACAAGGTGGCCAAGATGAGTAGGGCGTTGCTCAATGATGCCATACATTGTGTAAAGATCAGACTGTGTGACCATCCTTGTACTATCAGCCCAACCCCAAATAGAATGAGAAATCAAGGCATGGATATATCTGTGTGCCGGATCTACCATGCATGAGGCCTTTGGGGCCTGGTTAGTACCTGTCAAGGTTGCCCAATAGCAGCTTCGATTCATATCACTTAGGAAATCAAGCTTAAGACGGTCACCAAGCATTGAATTGATAAATACATCGTCATAGATTCCCAAATACTTGGCAATGTCCAAGTGGTGCATAGTACGAATTTTTCCAAAAGCTTAAAAACGAATGGTAACACATTTCCTATCACGCACAGATTGTGCATCTTGTCGTGCCTCAAAAGTGCTCAAAACCTCCAAGGTTAGTTGGCGAAAGGTTGGTTCATCGATTGCAAATAGCTTTTCCCAACAATTATGTGATGACCATCCTTTGACTTGATTTTCTATCCCAAGACTTTCCACAAGCCCCCAATCAATCTAACGTACCACTCCAAATGGTTTTGTCTTCAAAATATCGTATTTTTCTCAATGATGTGCCAACTTGAAGACGGGTTCCTCGGGTGTAGATAAGGATGTGGTGAGTCTTAGGCTTTTGGAAGCGAGCCTTTTGGTGTGAGGCATCCCTACAACAAAGATAAACCTTGATCAAGCTTTGAGGGATTAAAGATAAATCAAAATAAAGTACACAAGATAGGGGAAAAGAATGAAAAATAAAAGTTTTGTGGAATCAAATTTTTTTTTAACATCATCCAAACCAAGCAAAATGCTTGAAAAATTCCACACAAAAACCCCAAGAATGCAAAAATAATGGAAAAGAGAAAACTAGGGCATCAAAGAGCATACCGAAGAAATCTTGAGAAAACTAGCTTTAAACTTAAGGAAAACCACTAGATCGGTGACACGTCCGTATATGCGTGTAAACCGCAAGTGCATGGGTGTCAAAGTAATAATCCCAGATGAGTGGGTATCGTATCCACAGAGAGTAGAGAATAAAGACACTTAAGTTGTTTCTTAACTAATGTGGAAGATGAATAGTGATATGTGTGACAAGATTCAATTCTCAAAAGTAAAAACAACAAGAAAGAGAGCACAAGTAAAGGAGAAGGTAAGGCAATCAATAAAGATGGGGTACCCGGATATTGTTCTGCCTAGGACAATCGTTTCAAGTGCAAGAAACCTCTATTATGCTTCCTAATTAATGCAATAGTGAGTTGTGGAAATCCTTAATTACATAGTCCCAAATCTAAGGTCAACCATGCCTAACTCTATACATGTCTCGGAGGAGAAATCGAACAATTTCAACACCTCGCACTCGTATTGAATTGCATTGAGCTCTAGGGATTCCAAATGATAAACCCTATTCCTATGTATAGGCCTAACCCTTTGGTCCAAGTGAAAGATCCCTAGCCACAATTAAGCCCTAGATGCTAAAATCACTTCAACGCTTCACTCCGCTGCACTCGCAACTAAGCCCCAGCTGGAAGGTCATCCCTTAGCCCATTCACTCTACTATGGCCGGAAAGAACTCTTGGAACGTGGATGTAGGATAGATCACACCGGAGGGAAAGGGGATGCTCCATTACCTCTCGACTCACCCTCTCAACCCTCTCCAATCTAGCTTTGTCTAACTCTCATGGTGTGTCACTCACTCACAAGAGTTACCAAGAAGAACTCTCAACCCTATAGGGCCCAATAAATATAGCTCCAAATCGTGTATATGAGCCCTGGTGAAGAAATGAATCGCGACAAGGTGGCCAAGGTGAGTAGGGCGTCGCTCAAGAATGCCATACATCATGTAAATATCTCGCTGAGTGACAACCCCTTGCTATCCGTCGGCCCCAAATAGAACGAGCAATCAAAGCATGAATAAACTGCAGTGCCGGGTCAATCATACGTGAGGCCTTCGGGTCTGATTATCACCTGCCAAGGTTGCCCAATAGTTGTTCCTATCCACCTCACTTGGGAAATCAAGCTTAAGACGTGTACAAGGCATGGAATTGATAAACTCATCATCATAGATTCCCAAGTACCTAGCAAAGTCCAAGTGGTGCATAGTATGCTTTTTCCCAAAAGCTTGAAAGTGGATGGTGATACACTTCCTATCCCACACGGAGTGTCCATCTTGTCGTGGCTCGAATGTACTCAAAACCTCCAAGGTTAATTGGCGAAAGGTTGGCTCGTTAATGGCAAAAAGCATGTCCCAACAATTATGTGATAACCATTCCTTTACTTGATTTGCTGTCCCGAGGTTCTCCACAAGCCCCCAATTAAGGTAGCACAATGTCCCAAATGGTTTTGTCTTCAACTTATCATATCTTTCTCGATGATGGCACAACTTGAAGATGGGTTCATCGGGTACAGACGAGGATCCGGTGGTTTTTGGGCATTTGGAGGCGGGTCTCTTAGTGTTAGGCATCCCTACAATGAAGACAAACCTTGTTCAAGCTCATAGGGATACAAGATAAACCAAAATAAAATGCAAAAGATAGAGGAAACAAATGAAAAATTGAATTTTTAATGTCATACGTCCGTATGGGGGCCGTATGGTCACTATTCACACGGCAAGTGTTTCCCCTATATTCATAGAATCAAAAAACAATTACATAAATTTGAATGAAAATTCATCCATGACATTCACAACATCCAAACCAAGCAAAATGCTAAAGAAATCCCACCCAAAATCTCCAAGAACGCCCAAAAAATGAAAAAGATAAAACTAGGTCATTGAAAAAGCATACCGACGAAATCTTGAGAAAACCAGCTTTAAACTCGGAGAAAATCACTAGATCGATGTCTCCAATGGATCAGGAGAAGTTTTAGGAGAAAAAATGAGAAGTTTTGGCCAAGAAATGAGGGAGAAAGAAGAGAGAAATTTGGTGGAAAATGAGAGAGAAGAGAGAATGGGAGAGAGAGAGAAAAGAGAGAGGTATAAAGGGGGGAAGAGAGAGGCCGGCCCGCCCTAGACGGCCCCCATATGGTCCTCAGATGGGGGCTGTCTGGGCCATTTGGCCTCTCTCGACCAAGAGAGCAAGCTGTCTCAAATGACTCTGTATGGGGGGCCGTCTGGGCCGTTTGACCTCTCTCGGCCGAGAGAGCAAGATGTCTCAGACGGCTCCGAGATAGGGGGCCATCTCGAGCCGCTTTGACCTCTCTCAGCCCAAGAGAGCAAGTCTGCCTAAGAATGCCTCAGATGGCGGGCTCGTCTGGGACCCTGTCTCGAGATGGCACAGAGCCTCTGGTTTGCTCTGTGTTCATCTCAGAGGACCCCCATACGCCCCAGTATGGCCGTAGGACCTTAAAACTCGCCCAAAACTTCGAAAACCTGCTTTAAACAATGTACAAATGGCATGGCAAGGTTGAAGACTTCTCTAAAAACTAATGAAATGAATAAAACGACGATCTAGCACATGAATAAACACCTTAACATGAGTTTCTCAAGAAGTTGCACAAATACACCACAATTAGAACGACAAAAGCAATGTGCCAAGTGTGAGAGCAAGAACTTATTCAAAAGCAACACAAATCTAAGAAATAGGAAAAGTGAAATGAACTAGAAACTAAAATACGAAAAATGATAGAAAACACCCCCGAATGCTTGTGTTGCCTCCCAAGAAGCTCTTGTTTAATGTCACGAGCCTGATGTACCTCATTCCTTAACTCATGGGGGCTCAAAGAGTTTGAAGCCACCCCCGGTTTCCCTTGTAGTGTTGTTATTGAAGTATAATTTCAGTCATTGCCCATTGACCTTAAAAGTGCCATTTTTCATGTGGGTTACCTCAACCGCTCCATGTGGAAAGACTTGAGTGACCATGTATGCACCTGACCAACGTGATCTTAGCTTCCCTGGAAATAATTTCAACCTGGAGTTGAACAATAGGACTTGATCTCCATCGTGAAATTGTTTAGGGTGCTTGATGCGTCTGTCGTGGTACTCTTTTACCTTTTCTTTATAGAGCTTCGAACTCTAATATGCCATGGAGCGCCACTCATCAAGTTCGTTTAGTTGGAGTTTCTCTTTCAACCTGCAAGAGAAGAATTGAGATTTAGAAACTTGATAGCTCAATAAACTTTATGCTCAAGCTCAACAGGTAAATGGCAAGCTTTTCCATAGACTAGCCTATACGGAGTGATTCCAATAGGAGTCTTGTAAGCTATTCTGTAGGCCCAGAGGGCGTTATCTAGATGTTCTGCCCAATCTCTTCGGGACTGAGATATAGTTTTCTTAAAGATTCTCTTTAAGTCCTTGTTGGACACTTTTACTTGGCCACTAGTTTGTGGATGGTATGGTGTTGCCATTTTATGGGAGACTCTATAGCGCTTCCAAATTTTTGTAAATTGGGCATTACAGAAATGAGTGCCCCTTCCACTAATGATCGCACGTGGTGCGCCGAACCTGGAAATTAATTTCTTTAAGAATTTCACGACTACCCTCACATCATTGGTTTGCAAGGCTTGAGCTTCCACCCATTTAGACACATAATCAACTACCACGAGTATGAACTTGTATCCATGAGAGCTCGGAAGGGTCCCATAAAAATCAATCCCCCACACATCAAAAAAACTTCGTAGGCTTGGTTCCAATTTTTGGGCCATCTCATCCAAAGTAGATATGTTGCCAACCCGCTGACATCTATCACAAGCTTGAATGAATTTCTGGGTATCTTGGAACACCGATGGCCAATAGAAACCTGCATCAAGAATTTTCTCTGTTGTTTTATTTGCATCATAATGGCCACCAGTGGGTCCTGAGTGGCAATGCCTCAAAATGCATAGACCCTCTGCCCAAGAAACACATCTTCGAGCAACCTAATCAGAACAATCTCTGAATAGGTATGGGTCTTCCCATATGTAGTGCTTAAGGTCCAAAAAGAATTTCTTCCTTTGTTGATACGTAAACCATTTCGGGATGACCCCCCCAACCAAGTAATTAGCGAAATCGGCAAACTAGGGCGGTTCCTTCTCTTTCACTACCTGGATATTATACAAGTGTTCTTCAGGGAATGAGTAATTAATGTCCTTTTGTCTTATAGTTTCTTTGCTAGAGCCCTCTAAATGGGATAAGTGATTAGCTGTGAGATTCTCTGCTCCCCGCTTGTCCTTAATCTCAAGGTCAAATTCTTGAAGCAATAAAACCCACCGTATCAAACGTGGTTTGGCATCTGATTTGTTAAGTAAGTACCTCAAATCCTAATGATCGGTGTACACCACCACTTTAGAAAAAAACCAAATATGACCATAATTTATGAAAGGCAAACACCACGGCAAGTAGTTCCTTTTCTGTTGTAGTGTAGTTCTATTGGGCTCCCGTTAGAGTCTTACTTGCGTAGTAAATGAGATGAAAATGTTTGTCTCTCCGCTGACCGAGCACCGCCAACTGCAAAGTCACTCACATCGCACATCGGGCTCGAAATGGGGAGTCCCAACTGGAGCTACCATGATGGGTGCTTGAATTAGTTTCTCCTTGAGTGTCATGAAGGACGTCATGCATTCATTATTGAACTCGAATGGAACATCCTTTTCCAACAACCTTGTCAGGGGTCTAGCAATTTTAGAAATATCTTTGATGAATCTTCTATAGAACCCAGCATGTCCCAAAAAACTTCTTATGGCCTTCACAAAATTTGGTGGTGGTAACTTTTCGATGGTGGAAATCTTTGCCTTGTCAACCTCAATTCCTTCTTTCGAAATTTTGTGACCCAAGACAATCCCCTCTTGGACCATGAAATTATATTTCTCCCAACTTAGCACAAGATTAGTCTCTTCACATCGAATGAGGACCTGCTCAATGTTCTTGAGGCACACATCAAATGAATCAGCAAAGATGGAGAAATCATCCATGAACACTTCCATAAAATCTTCCACCATGTCCTTAAAAATAGCCATCATGCATCTCTGAAAGGTAGCCGGGGCATTACATAGCCTAAAAGGCATGCGACAATAAGAAAATGTGCCATACGGACAAGTGAACGTAGTCTTCTCCTGATCTTCTGGGGTGATGGGAATTTGGAAATAACTAGAGAACCCATCCAGAAAGCAATAGTAGGCATGTCTAGCAAGTCTCTCTAGGATATGGTCAATGAATGGTAGGGGAAAATGATCATTTTGAGTGACATCATTTAATTTTCTATGGTCGATGCATACCCTGCACCCGGTAGTTGTACGAGTTGGGATTAATTCATTTTTTTCATTGGTGATCACAGTCATTCCTCCCTTCTTTGGAACCACTTGCACGGGGCTTACCCACTCACTATCTGATATCGGGTAGATAATGCCCTCATCGAGAAGCTTGATTAATTCTGCCTGAACCACTTCCTTCATATTTGGATTGAGTCTTCTTTGTGGCAAGTCTTTGGGTCTATGTTTATGTGTCATTAGAATTTTGTGAATGCAAACAAAGGGGTTTATCCCTTTTATGTTAGCAATCTTACAAGCAATCGCTCTCTTGTGCCATTTTAGCACTTCCACCGATCCTTTCTTTTGCTCAACTGTTAGTTTTGAAGAGATGATGACTGGAAGTTGTGTACCTTCTCCCAAAAAGGCGTACTCAAGGTGTTCAGGTAGTGTTTTCAACTACAAATCTGGTGCTTCCTCAGTTGACGGCATCAAACCTCTGTTCCAAATCCCATCACCCTGTTCGGACCCTACACTCTCATCGAAACTATTGTTTGTAACATAAACAAGAAGATCAAAGCATTCGGCATCATATCCTAGACCTGCATGTTGCCCATACTGATACTCCAAGCCGGATTCCTCTACCTTTGCTAACACCTGGCCCATTTCAGCACGGTCCTCTAGGGTGAGATTCATGGTAGCAGACTGTCGGTCCTCAGTAGTCAAAACAAGCTGTTCAATGGGTGATTCGCTTCCTCCTCCCACTGATGGTGTTCCACTTTCCATAAAGGTCTCAAATACTGTGTGCCAGCTTCCACCGTCATAAGATATGCTAGAATCCCCAGATAGTAGAAGTGTGTATAAATAATTGTCTGGAGGGTGTGAAAAATGTTGCTGAGTTTGCCAATTAATCCTGCCTTCAAATCTGTGTACGTAACCTTCCAACTTGTTGTTTAGATTTTCCATATGGCACTCATGAGATGAACTATATATAAAGGAATAGAGAATGAATTCAGTTATTAAGATCAAAGGAAAATAAAAATAACAATAACAAATGAGTAAAGAATTGAATGGCTAGAGTAATAATCTAAAAGTTTCCTAGAATTCCTTAAAGTTCCACGGCAACGGCTCCAAAAACTTGATTGCTTCCCCGCAAGTGTACAGGATTGGCAAGTAATACCTCGTGTGAAGACACGAGGATTGTATTCCATGGGGCTAAGGATCTCCTATTACTCCTTCTCGAGCTATTATCTAATCTAAGATCTTAAGTGAGGGAATTTACTCTACTATGTGAAATTAAAACAAAAACAAGATTATCAACAAATTAGAGAGACGAAGAAATAAGCAAGCAAGAAACTCAATGTAATGCAAAGGCCTATGGATGCGGATCCCCTTGAGGGGTTATCATGAAACATGTATGATGAATAAAAGATGCAAGGATAAAATGGACCATGAGATTCCAAGATTAGAACAACCCCAATTTTTCGGCGATTGAACCCTGATCCTATACAAACATAGATAGGAATTTTCTCCAAATCCACATTCCTACGATTGCATTAAGTACAAGGAGATCTCACTTAGGAGTAAGCCTACTCTTCTTCGGCTTAAACCTACATGGAGGGCTACCAAACACCCGATTTCTCAGCGTGATGATACAAGTATCCCCTTCTAATCAATTCATGATCTAATACATGCGAGCAAGTCACATCTACATGCATCACTCATAAAAGAGCTACGGATTTCTCCTTAGTGTAGCACTTAGCATGAATAGAATGGATTAAATCTCAAAATTACCCAAGCATGGAATTAACAAGTAATCATCCAAAATACATGATAAAACCCCCCAAGGTTCACCAACACCGGTGGCCTTGGGGGTCTAGTGTGTCATCATCCCACAACAAGCAATACAATCAAGTGAAACACAAGAGAAAAGCATAAGTGACACTCCCTAGATGAAATGGAGGAGGAGGAGGTAGAATATATGCCGAATGACGCTTCCCCCACAAAAGGAATGCCGAATGACGCTTCCTCTAGCTGCGGGTCTCCTTCCTTCAAATCGTTGTAGATCTCCCCTTGAATGATGTTGCCTTCTTGCCTTGAGAGTGTTGGACCTTGGCCTTGAATGATCTCCTAGCTTCCTTGCCCTTCTACTCTTCCCAAGGTTGCCCAAAGCCTCTCAAATGGTCTCCCAAAATAAGCCCAGCAAAAAGACCCTTGTTCTGCCCTAAAAGTCAGTATTTATAACCCCCATGACATATGGGCCATATAGGGGTCGTATGGGGGTCGCATAGCACTCAAAAACCCTAGATTCATGTTTCATACGGGGTGCATATGGCCCTGTATACTGGGTAGTATGGAAATCTGGGCAGACAACTCCAAATTATTTCATTGCTACAGTGCATACGGCCCCCATACTAGGTAGTATGGAGGATGGTATGAAATTCCTGTTTTCTTGTGTTTTTGCCTAAATGATATCTTCTTGTTCTCCATGGCTTCCTAATGCCCTACAAAGCAAATAGTAAACGATTAAGCGCAAAACGGGCATCAAACCTCACAAAATACATTCAAAGTGAATACGATGTATATATGAAAACACCTACATTTAGACACTTATCAATAGATAGCTCAAACGACCAAAACTTCATCAAATTCACATGAAAACACACGGTGAAATTACAAGTCCACAAGAAAATCACAGTAAAAGCATCTACAAATCAAGACACCAACACTCAACAATTTATTCAAGCAAACACTAAACTACCAAATTTAGAAAACAGTAAATACTTGGGTTACCTCCCAAGGAATGTTTGTTTAACGTCACTTAGCTTGACATACTTGTCTTACCTCATGGGGGTTTATGAAGGAAAAATACTTCCTTGTCATCATTACCAACCTCTCCTCCGTAGTATGGTTTCAGCCTGTGTCCATTCACCTTAAGTGTACCCTTCTCCGGATGGGTGATCTCAACAACTCCATGAGGTGAAACTTCGGTTACCGTATAAGAACCAAACCATCTAGACTTCAACTGTTCCGAGAATAACCGTAAACGAGAATTAAATAGTAATACCTGATTGCCCACACTGAAATCCTTCGGATTTTTGATATGCTTCTCATGTCATTTCCGAATTCTTTGCTTATAAATCCTAGCATTCTCATATGCTTTCATTCGCCATTTATCTAATTCGTTGAGATGTAACATTCTTTGTTCCCCCGACTTGATCAAATAAAAATTCATAGCCTTAATTGCCCAATACACTTTATGCTCTAACTCCACAGGTAAATGACAGGATTTTCCATACACCAAATTATAGGGAGTAGTCCCTATCCGTGTTTTGCACGCTGTTCTATGAGCCCAAAGTGTGTCATCCAACCGTTCAGACCAATCCCGCTTCCCTTGTTCCACAAACTTAGTAAAAATCCTCTTAAGCTCCCTATTTCTAACTTCCACTTGACCGCTCATTTGCGGGTCATAGGGGGTAGCAAGACGATGATGTACCCCATAACGCTTCAACACTTTTGCAAGTTGTGTGTTACAAAAATGGGTTCCTCGATCACTAATAATGATTTGTGGAGTCCCAAATCGAGTGAAGAGCCTCTTTAGAAATTTCACCATAGTTCTTACATCATTAGTTGGAAGAGCTTGAGCCTCCACCCATTTAGAAACATAGTCAACTGTCACCAAAATATATTGATTAACATTAGACTTTGGGAATGGTCCCATGAAATCAATTCCCCAAACATCGAACACCTCGAAGAACTACATCGGATTACGAGGCATTTCATCCCTTTGCAATAGGTTTCCGACCCTCGATAACTATCACAGCGAAGAACAAAGCGATGAACATCCCGGAATAAAGTTGGTCAATAGAAACTAGTGGCCAGAACTTTCTCAGCGAGTTTTGCTCGAAGCATAATGCCCTCAATAGGACTCGAATGACAATGACCAATAATGCTCCATCCTTCTTTCCTAGAAACACATATCACGAACCACATGGTCGCACTAAATCTGAGAATAGGTAGGGGTCATCCCAAAAAAATAGTTCTTCAAGTCATCGAAAAAAACTTTTTTTCTTTTGTTGAAAACTGAGGCCTTGATTCAGTTCCTTTCCTGATAAATAATTTGCAAAATCCGCGAACCATGGAGTATATTCTGACTCTGACTCCTGTATTGCATACAGATGTTCCTCAGGGAAAAAATCATTGATTTCCTTGCTAGCCGGTTCTTGCCCCTCACAACCTTATAATCTTGAAAGATGATCTACAACCACATTTTCGGTTCCCCTCTTATCTTTTATTTCCATATCAAATTCTTGTAACAATAAGATCCAGTGAATCAATCTTTGCTTTGCATCAGCCTTGTTCATGAGATAACGGAGTGCCGAGTGATCAGTAAATACTGTGACCCTAGATAAAAGTAGGTATGACCTGAACTTGTCAAAAGCAAACACTACTGCAAACAAGTCTTTTTCAGTGGTTGTATAATTCTCTCGGGCACTTGTAAGAGTCTTGCTAGCATAATAAATCAGTTGAAACTGCTTGTCTTTCCTTTGTCCAAAAACTCCTCCCACAACGTAATCACTTGCATCACACATAAGCTCAAAGGGTACATTCCAATATGGTATAGTCAAAATTGGTGCTTGCACTAATTGCTCCTTCCACAAATTGAATGCACTCAGACAGTTATCCCCAAATTCAAAAGGAGCATCTTTTTCTAGGAGTTTGGTCAAAGGTTGCGTGATCTTCAAAAAGTACATAATAAACCTTCTGTAAAAACTTGCATGCCCTAAGAAACTGCGGATCCCTTTAACATTTATAGGTGGAGGAAGCTTTCCAATAACCTCAATCTTTACGCTATCCACCTCCATACCTGCTTGGGAAATCTTATGTCCAAGGAGAATGCCTTCTTGGACCATAAAATGACATTTCTCCCAATTTAAGACGAGATTTGTTTCTTCACATCTTACTAGCACTCTTTCCGTATTCTTCAAGCATATGTCGAAAGAATCCCCAAATACAAAAAATTATCAATGAACACCTCCATAATATCTTATAAAAGATCATCAAAAATGGCCGTCATACAGCGCTAAAATGTTGATGGTGCATTACACAACCCAAAAGGCATTCTTCTATAAGCAAAAGTGTCGTAAGAGCAAGTAAATGTGGTCTTCTCCTGATCTTCTGGAGCTATGGGGATTTGAAAGTATCCCAAACATGGCATCAAGGAAGCAATAGAATTGATGCCCACGCTAATCGTTCCAGATGTCGATCGATAAATGGTAATGCGAAATGATCTTTTCGAGTGGCATCATTTAATCTTCTATAATCAATGCAGACTCACCATCCTGTAACCGTCCTGTTGGAATCAATTCATTCTTTTTCATTTCTCACTCACTGTTATTCCCCCTTTTTTTCGGAACCACTTGAGTTGGACTCACCCATGCACTATCTGATATAGGGTAGATAATCCCTGTATCTAGGAGCTTCACTAACTCCGCCTTTACGACTTCCTTCATGTTCGGATTTAACCACCGCTGAGGTTGGATCACAGATTTGTAATCATCTTCCATTAGAATTTTATGAGTACACAATGATGGATTTATGCCCTTAATGTCGGAGATCTTCCACGCAATAGCCGATGTATGCCTTTTCAACATGCTAACAAGCCTTTCCTTTTGATCAACCAACAAGATTGAAGCTACAATCACTGGGAGCTTAGATTCTTCCATCAGGAAGGCATATTCTAAATGCGTTGGTAAGGTTTTAAGCTCAAGTTCTGGTGGTTCATAAATTGAAGGATGCAACCTGCTTTCCTTTAATTTGTTAGTCTCCTCAAAGTCCTTCACCTCATGTTCGCAATCATTCTCCCCTTCTTCTACTTGTAAATGTGTTTTTGTATCGTCTTCATAATAAGATGAATCAAATTGAGCTAGGACCCTCTCCAGACTTTCCTCTAAGTGATCATTCATTGATCCCAATGCAGATCTCTCAAATTGATCTAACACATTATCTAATTCACAGTTTCATTCTTGAATTCTGGTAATATAATCTTTAACTAATTCTTCTATGGGGTGTTGAATATTATAAGACTCTTGCAAGAAACAACGCAGTGTATCCTCTACTGCAAACAATTGAACCTTTTGTTTTATATTTTCAACCATTCCTATGATAGTGTCGAATAACTCGGGTATTTCAATCATTTCTGTGACCAAAAAAAAAAGAGAATAATTCGGAATGATAATAGGAAAGAAAATATGAAATAGAATGAATGAATAGCTAAGAAAACAAAGTGCAAAGTATCTCTAAATGCCTACTCCCCGGCAACGGCGCCAAAAACTTGACATGACCGAATATGCGTGTAAACCGCAAGTGGACGGGTGTCGAAGTAATAATCCAGATGAGTGGGTATCGTATCCACAGAGAGTAGGGGATAAAAACACTTAAGTTGTTTCTTAACTAATGTGGAAAATGAATCGTGATAAGTGTGACAAATTATGAAATAACCAAAATAAAAACAACAAGATAGAGGGCACAAGTAAAAGAGAAGATAAGGCAATCGATAAAGATGGGGTACCCGGATATTGATCCGCCTAGGACAATCATTTCATGTGCAAGAACCCTCTATTATACTTCCTAATTGATGCAACAATGAGTCGTAGAATTCCTTAATTACATGATCCCAAATCTAAGGTCAACCATGCCTAACTCTATACATGTCCCGGAGGAGAGATTGAATAACCTCTCAACCTCGCACTCGCATAGAATTGCAATGAGCTCTAGGGATTCCAAGTGATAAACCCTATTCCTATGTATAGACCTAACCCATTGGTCGAGGTGGAAGATCCCTAGTCACAGTTAAGCCCTAGGTGCTAAAATCACTTCAGTGCTTCATTCCGTTGCACTCGTAACTAAGCTCAGCGGAAGGTCATCCCTTAGCCCATTCACTCTACTATGGCCGCAATGAACTCTTGGAATATGGAGATAGGATAGATGACACCGAGGGGAAAGGGGACATGTGCTACCTCTCGACTCACTCTCTCAACCCTCTCCAATCTAGCTTTGTCTAACTCTCATGTTGTGTCACTCACTCACAAGAGTTACCAAGAAAAACTCTCAACCCTAGTGTCACTCTAGGGGAGTATTCATATAATCAAGTCTCCAAGATTGGAACTCAAAATAAACATCAATTAATTGAAAGCATGATAAAGATATTCAATGAAACGAATACATCCTAGGGTTCACAAATACCCAACTACCCACTAGGGGTTTAGCTCTCCATGGAGCTAGATACAATCAATGAAATTGAATGTAAAAACAAAGCGTCCATAGAAAACCCCTCATTAGTCATGGCGATGGTCTTGTGGAGAGTCCTCTACTCGTCGAAAGGGTCCCTTTATCTGGCCTAGGATACACCTCACCGGATCGGTGCCGACGAAAGCTCTCCCACTAACATTCTTCCAAACGGTGCGTGATGTCGAAGCCATCGAACCTCTCCAAAGCCCTAGCCAATACCTCCCGAAAACCCTAACTACCGTCCTCTCTCAAGTTGGGGAAAAGATGGAGAAAAGAATCTTTGAAATTGGGGTTGAAATCGGTTTTTAAAGGACTGGAATCGGGAATCCACACGTCCATGTGGGCGCCCCTGTGGATTTTTCACACGGGCGTGTGGAATTTCCACACGCCCGTGTGGATTCTCTATTTTCCAGTTTTCTCGGCCGGCTATAAATAGTGTTGTTGAAGTATTTTTGCTACAGTGTTTTTTCTATAATACCGTGCTATAGTACATGCCTGAAAAATTCCTGAATCCATACTTTCATCGAGGTAACGCAAACGGACACACATTTACATCATGGATCACCTTGCTTCTTTAATTACGGACATATTTTTGGAGATCTTGTTCTATATGCATAAGTCAGAATGATTGAATGTGACTGCCCTTGCGCCCCTCTAAATAGTTGTGCTAACTCGAGTACGAGTAGGTTGGCACATATTCCTGTATCTGGAACCCGACCTATGTCTTCGCGTTTAAACCTTAGCAAGATTTCCTCCAAATTAGTGCATTATGACCCACATTGGCTTCTTTCTCTCATAATCGGCCTCACAACCCTACCTACATAAAAGTAACATACATACACCCATATTAGCATTAAAACCAGAGAAAAGTAATGCTCAACACATGGAAAGAACACTTCGTATTCTTATCGCACAAGCACTTATCAGCATCCCCAACAACCAACAGCCTTAGGGCGTTTCTTGTGGTGTCTCCTTGCCCTCTTCATCTTTTGGAGCACCTTCTTCACAATCCCTGGGGTAGATAGTATTTCTTCCTCTTAACCAAGCGTAATTACTTCTTCGTTCTCCACCTCTTGGTCAAGCAACCCCTCGTACGGGTATGGATTCAACATTTCCTACACATATTCATCAATTATCTCATCAGTAGTGTCAAGAAAATACAGAGTATCATCAAAGTCAAGAGAATGTCGCATGGCTTAGGTGAGTCAATATATGAGTTTGTCATCTCCAACCTTCAGTGTCAACTCCCGCCGTCCATGTCGATCAATGCCTTGGAAGTGCGCAAGAATGGCCTCGCAAGTATCAAAGGAACATCTACATCCTTATCGACGTTTAACACTACGAAGTCTATGGTAAATATGTTCTTTTCCACCTTGACAAGTACGTGTTCATGATGCCCCTCGGATGTCTCAGCGATAAGTGCTTGTGCGATATGAATGCGAAGCGTTCATTACTTATGTTGAGCATTACTTTTCTCAGGTTTTTGCATTAATATGTGTGTTTTTATGTAACTTTTACGCAGGTAGGGCTATGAGGCTAAGTATGAAGGAAATAGGCCAATGTGGATAATAATGCACCTATTTCGGAGGAGATCTTGCTAAGGTTCAAACGCGAACACATAGGATAGGTGTGAGATGCTAGAGTGTGTGCCAACCTCCTCGCATTCGAGTGAGTACATCCATTTGGAGGGGCACAAAGGCAGTCACACTCGAGCATTCCGTCTTATGCATACAAGAACAAGAACCCCACCAACATATATATCATTGAAGAAGCAAGTGATTCATGATGTGAACGTGTGCCCGTTTGCGTTACCCCGATGAAAGTATGGAATTGGGTAGTTATTCAGGTCGAAGACTGTAGCAGAGCACTGTAGCAATTATTGTAGCAGCACTGTTCACAGCAGGCCGAGAAATCAGAGAAACAGAGAATCCACACGGGCGTGTGGAAATTATCCACGCCCATGTGGAAATTCTGCACGGGCGCGTGTACCGTCTACACCCGTGGAGTTGCCCGATTCCAGCCCTATTTAAAGCCCGTTCAGCCCCAATTTTGGTATTTTTTTCTCCATCTTTTCCCCAACTTGCGAGAGGGCTTCTGCTAGGGTTTCGAGGGGTATTGGCCAAGGTTTTGGAGAGGTTCTATGGCTCCAACATTGTGATTCCATTAGGAAGAAGGTTGGTAGGGGAGCTTCGATCGAGGCGTATCCTATACCGGACGAAGGAATCCTTGGACGACGAGTAGAGTACTTTCCACAAGACCATCGACACGACTATCAAGGGGGTTTCTTTATGGATTCATTGCTTTTACATTCTATTTCTTTGATTGTACTTAGCTCCATGGAGAGCTAAACCCCTTAGTGGGTACTTGGGTGATTGTGAACCCTAGGATGTATTCGTTTCTTTGAACTTCTTTATTATGCTTTCAATAAATTGATGTTTATTGTGAGTTCCAACCTTGAATGCTTGATTTTTATGAACATTTCCCTTAGAGTGACACTAGGGTTGAGAGTTTTTTTGTTGGTAACCTTGTGAGTGAGTGACACACCACGAGCGTTAGACAAAAGCTAGGTTGGAGAGGGTTGAGAGGGTGAGTCGAGAGGTACAGGAGCATCCCCTTTTCCCCTCCAATGTGATAGATTCTACCTCGGTTCCTCGAATTCTTTGTGGCCATAATAGAGTGAATGGTCTAAGGGATGAACCTCCGCTGGGAGCCCTAGTTGCACGTGCAATGGAGTGAAGCGTTTAGGGTGATCTTAGTATCTAGGGGCTTAATTGTGGCTAGGGACCTTCACTTTCGGACCAAAGGGTTAGGTCTAAATCTAGGAAGATATTTATCACTTGGAATCCCTAGAGCTCATTGCAACTCTATGCGAGTCGCAGGTATTGAGATTGTTCGATTTCTCCTCCGGGACATGTATAGAGTTAGGCATAGTTGACCTTTGATTTGGGACTATGTGTGTATGGATTTCCACGACTCACCATTGCATTGATTAGGAAGAATAATAGAGAGTTCTTGCACTGGAAGCGATTATCCTAGGTGAAGCATCATCCGAGTACCCCATCTTTATCGATTGCCTTGCCTCCTCCTTACTTTTACTCTCTTACTTGTTGCTTTTAATTTCTGAGAATTGAATCAATTCCACACTTATCATTGTTGATACTCTACATAGCTAAGAATCAAATTAAGTGTCTTTACTCCCTACTCCCTATGGATTCGACCCCGCTCATCCGGGATTATTACTTCGACAAACCCGTGCACTTGCGGGATATAAGCAAGGGGACCTTGTCACTCACCGTTCGGTCAGCCAATTGCAAAGTCATCTGAGTGGGCCTAGGTTCTCCCAAGCCTAGCTTTTGAAAGAATGAGTATGGCATGGCGTTGATACTAGCTACTAAATCCGCCAATGCCATCTCTTTACCCAAATTGCTAATGTTGCATCGAATCACAAAGCTTCTGGGGTCTTTCTTCTTGTTCAGCATATCCTTTTGCAACACCGCTAAACAAGAGGCATCTAAGATCACCTATGCACTCTCTTCCAACTTCCTCTTATTGGTCAAAAGATCTTTAAGGAACTTAGCATACCAAGGCATTTGAGATAATGCCTCCACATAAGGAATGTTGATGTTCAATTGCTTCAATAAACGCAAGAACTACTTGTATTGCCCATCAGTTTGGTCGTTCTTTAATCTTGAACGATAAGGGATTCTTGGCTTGTAAGCTAGATGTGCCACCTCTTTTTCTTTGTTGGCTCTTTCCTCAACGTCTACGACCTAGGGTGCTTCAACATTGGTCTTCTCACATGGAAAACTACATTCAACATCATGACCACTTCTTAAAGTGATCACCTTCACATGTTCTCTTCGATTAGTTTCGGTATTACTTGGCAAGCTTCCTTGTGGTCTCTCCAATAGAGACTTCGTGGTTTGCGCCACTTGATTTTCTAAACTATGCAATGAAGCGGCGTGGTTGCGAAGTGTAGCCTTGACCGATTGAAACCATGTATTTGATGATTGCACAAATCAGGTCAATGCTTTCTCTAGATCGGACATCCGGGTCTCTAAGCCTGAAACTCTATTTTCCATGTTTGGGGCTTGTTATTGTTGAAAACCCGGTGGTGCGGTGGCATTTTTTTTGCCCTTGGTTGTTCCATTAGAAATTAGGATGGTTCCTCCAACCATAATTGCTATAAGGATTGCCTTAGTTTCTCATTGCATTACCCACATAGTCAACTTGCTCAATGGAGGGTGTACCACTAATGGCTATCAAGCAATTGGATGGGGCATGTCGCCCTCCACATCCATCACAACTCATTACGGCCGCCAATCTCGGTGAAGTTAGAGTGTCTAACTTCTTGCTCAATGCCTCCACTTGTGCCGCCAATGATGTATCCGCATCAATCTCATGGATGTCAGCCACTTTCTTCTTCTCCCTAGCATTCCATTGGTAGTTGTTAAACCCCATTGCTTCAATTAATTGCCGGGCTTCTCCGGGGTCTTCCTACATAAGGTATCTCATGCTGCTGCATCAAGTAGCTGTCTTCTATTTGGGTTCAAACCATTGTAAAAAGTCTAAATGATCATCCACTGTGGAAACCCATGTTGAGGACATTTTCACAGGAGTTTCTTGAACCTTTCCAACGTCTCAAATAAAGACTGCAATTCCATTTGCACAAAAGATGAGATCTCATTCCTATATTTTACAGATTTTTTCAGGAGGAAAATAATGGGCAAGAAAAGCTTCTACCATCTCCCATGTAGTGATCGATGCTCTAGGTAATGAGTGTAGCCACTACTTCGCTCTCCCCTTCAAGGTAAATCAGAAGGCTCTAAACTTGATGGCATCATCTTTAACACCATTGATCTTTAGCATATCATACACTTCCAAGAAATTCTCTATGTTACTATTTCGAACCTCATCGGTGAAACCAATGAATTGTGCGGACTGCTATAACATCTGGATGAATGCCGACTTTAGCTCAAAATTCTGAGCTGTGATTGGGGGTCGCACAATGCTAGATTGTGTCCCCAATACTGATGGTCTGGCGTAATCAGAGAGTGATCTCTATTATTCATTCTGTTCCACCATGTTGTTAGACCCTTCCGCTTCCACTTCAGCTAGATTTGGAGATTCTTGTATAGGTTCTTTAACCCTTCTTCTGAGTGTACGCTCAAGTTCATGATCACCTTCAATCAATATCGAAGTGTTCTATCGGGTCATAACCTGGAGCTGCACTAAAAGAAAGAAAACAAATCAGAATGATGATAGAATAAGAAGATGTGAAATGGAATGAATAAATGAATAACTAAGATAGCAAACTGCAAAGTATCTATATATGGCCTACTCCCCGGCAACGGTGAAAAAGAACTTAACAATGCCCCTTACGTATGACCTGCAAGTGCACGGGTTTGTCAAAGTAATAAATCCCAAGTGAGTGGGGTATCGTATCCACAGAGAGTAGGGAATAAAAATACTTAAGTTACTACTTAACCGAGTGTAGATGAATAATGATTGTGTTGATAAGATGTGATGTAAACAGAAATAAAAGGAACAAGAATGACAAGCACAAGTAAGTGAGAGGTAAGGCAATCGATAGAAGTAGGGTACTCGGACAATGCTCCCCCTAGGACTTATGCTTCAAGTGCAAGACCTACCATTATACTTCCTAATTACTGCTCAATGAATCATGGAAATCCTAAAGCATACAGTCCCAAACCTAAGGTTAACTGTGACTAACTCTACACTATGCCTCAAAGGAGAAATCGATGAGTCTCAACACCTCAACCCTTTGGTCCAGGCGAAAGGCCCCTAGTTACAATTAAGCCCCGGATACTAAGGATTACTTCAACACTTCACTTTGTTCCTCAAGCAACTAATCCCCAGTGGAGTTATTCTCTTAGTACTTCACTCTATTATGACCGAAAAGAACTCTAGGAATAGGAGGTAGGATAAATAACACCGGAGGGGAAAGGGGATGCTCCGCTACCTCTCGACTCACCCTCTTAACCCTCTCCAATCTAGCTTTGTTTAACCCTCGTGGTATGTTACTCACTCACAAGGATTGCCAATGCGAACTCTCAACCCTAGTGTCACTCTAAGGGAGAAATCATTCAACAAGCATTCAAGATTGGAACTCAATTAAAACATTAATTACAGAAAGCATAGTAAAAGGTTAATGAAACAAATACATCCTAAGGTTCAAAAATCGAAGTACACACTAAGGGTTTAGCTCTCCATGGAGCAAGATATAATTAACGATAGAATTCAAAAAGTAAAAAAATAAGTAATCCATAGGAAAATCCCCTCGGTAGTCTTGTTGATGGTTTTGTGGAGTAGGCTCATCCACAAGACCATCAAAAAGGACAACAAAACCGAAATCATGTAAGTGTGTGTAAACTCAATCAATTCAACCCAACGTATACTCCTCAAAGTTCTAAGTAATAAAGGACTTATTTATCTACAAAACACAACAAAATAAAAGGAATGGTAGTAGCTTCACACATCCTCTAAGGTAGCCCTTTCTAAAGCTGCCACTAAGGTGGCTTTCACACTTTCGAGGTGGTAGCTCTTTCTACCGGGGTAGTAGCTTTAACTCATCCCATGAGATAGCTTGACAGGGCTTCCCGCAAGTGCACGAAGTTGTCGAAGTAATAAATCCCAGGTGAGTGCGGTATCGTATCCACAGGGAAAAGGGAATAAAAATACTTAATTTGCTTCTTAACTATATGAAAGATGAATAGTGATATGTGTGACAAGATTCAATTCTCAAAAGTAAAACAACCCGAAAGAGAGCAAAAGTAAAGGAGAAGGTAAGGCAATCGATAAAGATGGGGTACCCGGGTATTGATCCGCCTAGGAAAATCGTTTCAAGTGCAAGAACTCTCTATTATGCTTCCTAACTAATGCAATGATGAGTCAGGGACATCCTTTAATGCATGGCCCCGAATCTAGGGTTAACCAAGCCTAATCCTCTACATGTCCCGGAGGAGAAGTTGAACAACCTCTCAACCTCGCACTTGTAAGAAAGATTGCATTAAGCTCTGGGGATTCCAAGTGATAAATCTCTTCCTAATTGTAGACCTAACCCTTGGTCCAGAAGAAAGGTCCCTAACCACAATTAAGCCCTAGATGCTAAAATCACCTCAACGCTTCACTCCGTTGCACTTGCAACTAAGCCCCAGCGGAGGGTCATCCCTTAGCTCATTCGCTCCATTATGGATGCAAAGAACTCGAGGAACGGAGGTAGAATCTATCACACTGGAGGGGAAAGGGGATGCTCCTGTACCTCTCGACCCACCCTCTCAACCCTCTCCAATCAAGCTTTGTCTAACTCTCATGGTGCGTCATCACTCTAGCCGCAGCCCTCTCTCCAGCTAGGGAAAAGATGGAGAAAAGAATGTTGAAATCTGGGCTAAAATCGGCCTTAAATAGGGTTGGAATCGGGATTCCACACGCCCCTGTGGATATTCCACACAGGCTTGTGGAATTAACGCATGGGCATATGGAATTTCCACACGCCCTTGTGGCTCCTTTGTTTTGCTCCTTCTTTGGCCGGCTGTGAACAGTACCTGCTACAATGATTTTCTATAGTACCCTGCTACATTAACGGCCCAAAATACTCCCTAATCCATGCTTTCATCGAGGTAACGTAAACCGCCACATATTCACATCGTAGATCGTCTTGGTTCTTCAATAAGCGGTCATGTTGGTGGAGATCTTGCTAAATATGTACAAGCCGGAATACTAGGATGTAACTGCCTTCGTGCCCCTCTGAATCATTGCCTTAGCTCGAATACAAGGAGGTTGGCACACATTCTAGTATTCTAAACCCGACTCATGTCTCCGCGTTTGAGCCTTCTCAAGATCTCCTCCAAATAATGCGTAAAATGATCTACAATGGATTCTTTCACAAATAATCGGCCTCACAACCCAACCTGCATAAAAGTACATAAATACACACATATTAGTGCTAAAACCTGACAAAAGTAATGCTCATCATAAGGAAAGAACTCTTCGCATTCTTATCACACAAGCACTTATTATAGCTCTTTCCCTCATTAGGGTATAACTAGTACCCGACATATGAGAGTAGCTTCATGCTTCATAGGCGGTAGCTCTTTCCACCCCCAATGCACAAGTATAAAATTTTTTCTCCTTTTTCATTTTTTTAAATAGCAAAATAAGAAACAAAATTAATTAGTCCCTTAAACGTCAAACTTAAGTTTCCAAAAGAGCTTAATGAGTGAGATGTGCAACAAGTGTCAATCGGGCAAACATTTCCAAAAATTAAAGTAAAAACTAGAGCATGAAAACATTCATTGTTAAAAATTCACCTAGACTTAAGAATACAATCATTGCAACTAAGGTGAACCTCCATTGGCTACGTGAGCATGTATGTTCGAGTTAAAACTTATGTAAAGGACATGTGCAATGTTACTCCCCCACCCACCCCACACTTAAGTTGTTTATTGCCCTCAATGTACACATGCAAGCACATTAACAAGTGTAACAATCAAGAATATATGCGGAAGTGGTAATTGAAACAATACTCCCCTGACTCCTAGTGTTGCATTTGATGGAGCTAAATCCTTGGGAGTGAAGTTCCAACGGGTTGTGAAGTACACACGGGTAAGTATAAAACACCTTGGCCATGTCCATGACTAGTTCTCAATTCCTATACTGACAAGACCACCTGCACCCATACACAAGGGGATTCAGGTGAGGTCTGAATAAATAAAAAAACAATACGATTATATAAAAAGATAAAAGTAATGGAATACAACTCTAGATAAAATAAATGATAAACTAAAAAAAGAAAACCCCTTTCTGAGTATACAAGTCTAAAATAGCAACACTAAAATAAAATATGAAAAACATAAAATAAATAAAAGAAAAGACGTATCAAGTATCGGTGTCATCACGGTGTCGACTCTCACTGCTATCTACGTTAGTGAAGAAGAATATCTCGGTGGATCGATCGATCTTTGGGACGGGTGATGGTGGTCTTTGGAGATACCTGAGGGGTCCGAGGTCTCATAACTAATGGTGACGTCTCATCTCTCTCTAATAACTGCTATGGAATGTTGAGACGGCACATCACCTCCGCATGGTTCACAAAGCGTAGCGCATGAACCTCGACAAAATCACTTTGGAGGACCACCACAGAACTCTCAAGCCTCTAAAAATGATCATGCGCTTTAGGTGGAGAGAAGATGCGCACCAGAGGTGGCTTCTACGCTAGGGGAGGTGCATCTATATCTATCTGCTGGGTCGAGGCTTAGGGACCAGCCGAGGATCCTCTCGTAGCATCATCTCCTCCCTCTACTACCTCGTAGCAAGTGTAGCCAATATATACACGCCAACACTATATCTGCAGCACCAATCACATCAATCTCGAGTGTATGGAGGGGTAGCAGTGAAGGGGTGGTCATCTTCTCAGCCCCACGAATGGTGTCCAGCAGACCTATGCCCTGGACGAGTCTGCTAATGTACGAGCCTGAGAAAATAAAACCCACTCTGTCATACTGGCCCTGGTGATGCAAGTACTGAGATAAAATATGTCCCAAATAAAGCGCTGTTGCTGCACCATCGAATATAAATATAATAACTCCTGCTAACTTAGGACTCGCGTGCTATCTCCACGGCCATTCACCGACCAGCTCAGGATAGCATGCAGATAACGGTTAGCCCGATCGGGAAAGGCACGTGGCCTTGGACACTCCAGGCTCGTATAGCCCCTGGCCACAGAGAATGCTATATGCTCTCTCAGGAGTGAAGCTACCTGGATAGTCTGTCGGTGAATGTCTCCTTATACTGTCCCAATCGGGTCAAAAACTATGTCACATCGATGCTATAGTGATGTCTCGAGTGCTCTAAACTATATAGCGTCGACACTATCAAATCTAGCATAAGATCAGTCAAACTTGAATGATGACAGAGCACCTCAAGTGTAAGAGTACGGATGACGAGGCTCTCTAATCAATAATAAGCGCCTCCAACCACCCACTCGAGATGAGATCCTAAACCTCATCGGAGAATTGTCTACCGCTATATCTTCCGTAATATGCTCATGTCTAGGAAGCGAGGCCCGTCTCGAACCTAACCTTTGACAACCTCTCAAATCAGACTTGGTGCTCGGGGACAACGAATGCCATGTTCTCTGGCTCAAAGGATGGCTCACGCGGGCGCTTGTCACCTTGCTTCTTTAATCGGGGTGCCATATTAGTACAAATTAAAAATATAATTGATCAAAAGAAACTCACAAAATAATAATGTAGAAATCTACACGGTCGTGTCAAAATTCCACACACCCAGTGTGGATACACGAGCCATGAAAAACCACACTGACGCGCATCACAAAACCAAAAATACACCTTAATATTGTTTCTAACTTCATTCTAAGCAAACACAAACCATATAAACATAGAAACAAAGCAACATTCATCATTTTTAATCGATCAAAAATTAAGTGTGGCAAAGAAAAGAAGAAATGAGGGTTTACCTACAAGCTGAGGATGAAAACTTTCAAAATCGGCCAGAAGGTCGAATAAAACTCTAAATCAATGGTGCGAGGTCGAGAGAGCTATGGAGAGTGTTTTCTAAGTGACTAGGAGTGCAAGAATGAAGAAAAACTGAAAAATATTTTTAAAAGGAAACCCACAACTCTTACATTTGTGTATATTCAAATGGGCGCGTGGAAATTACACACGCCCTGTGTGACTCCGTAGGGAAAAGACCCACGAGGCAGACGCATGCCCCTGTATGCTCTCAGGATAACAATCAACACTTTCTGAACACATCCACACGGGCCTGTGGAAATTCCCAATGCATGTGCGCCTGACCCACAGGGTTAGGCAAATGCCCCTGTGGCTTCTCTGTCCAAAAAGAGAAAATTTTCTATGTATACAGCACGCCCGCGCTGAAATTCCACACGGGCGTGGACCTTCAGAAGCCCAGCTCATAGGGTCATCCACACACCCCTATGTATTCTCGGGATGGAGGAGAGCTCTTCTGCAGAGATCCACACAGGCGTGTGGAAATTACCCATGCCTGTGCGTTTGTCACAGGGTCATCCACAAGGGCGAGTCCACTCCCCTGTGTCTTCTTGGGAAAAAAAATCTCTAAGTCTCTACAGGAATACACATGCCCATATGGAAATTACCCACGGGCGTGTGACCATCACAAAGTGATTCACAGGGGCGATTCCATGCCCCTCTGTCCTCTCGGGATGAGCTCTCAGTAGAAACCCACGGCCATTTGGAAATGCCACACAGTCGTGCATTTTCTCTGGATGACTTAGAAAGAACTACAGGCTCTGCAGAAAATCCCTCAACATGTAAATACATTTAGAGACTGTCCTATCATGCGAAGTATACCAGGAAAAATACGAGAAAAAAAAACTCACTCAAAACGACCAATAACTTCGCCATACACATTTTAAGCACACGAAAACACAAAAAATTCCACAAGAAAAATCATAGGAATAGCATCGAAAAGATCAAGACACCAACACTCAAGCCTTATTCATGAAAACACTAAACTAAGAACTAAAAAATAGTAAAGAACTTGGGTTGCCTCCAAAGAAGCACTTGTTTAACGCCCCTTAGCTTGACATACCTTCCCTTATCGCACGGGGCTCATAGATGAAGGTTTCCCTCTTACCCATGATTTAGAAGCGTGATGAACATAGTCTTTTGAAGGTAGAGGAAGAGTTGTCGAGCTTATTACCACATGAGGGTTCGTTGCCCTTGTTCCATTCATGTGCATCCCTAATAGACTTGGGGCATTTCTTGTGGCATCTTCTTGCTCGCTTCATCTTCCGAAGCACCTTCTTCATAATCTCCAGGGTAGATGATACTTTTTCCTCTAGACCAAGTATCATTACTTCTTCCTCCTCCACTTCTTGGTCTAGCAACCCCTCATACGGGTCCGGATTCAACATTTCCTGCATATATTCATCGATTAGTTCATCGATGAGTTCAAGAAAGTAGAGAGTATCATCAAAGTCAAGAGAATGTCGCATGGCTTCGGGCGAGGTAGTAGGTCAACTTGTCATCATCCACCCTCAGTGTCAACTCACCACCGTCCATGTCGATCAGTACCTTGGAAGTGCACAAGAATGGCTTCCAAGTATTAAAGGAATATCCGCATCCTCATCGATGCCCAACACTACAAAGTCTACAGGAAATATATACTTGTCAACTTTGACAAGCACGTCTTCAATGATGCCCCTCGGATGTCTCACCGGCCATACTCAAAGTTTTTGATCTCCATTTCTTTAGTAAGCTTCTTAACCCTTTCTCTTCACTAGTGTTTCCTTCTATTGCTTGATATGGTCAATGTTGCATGGATTTCATGTTTTAGAACATGTGTGCATGATTTTTAGAGTGTATTTTTGAAGTCAATGAAGCAATGTATATGAGTTTTTGATTGCTTGCGGTCGTGTTGCCATCGCATCCCGAAGATCCACATGGGCATGCGAATTTCTACATGACCTTGTGGATTCCTCGTAGAAATAAGTTTTTTTAATTTTTAATTTGATCATTTTATTTTTTTAATTCTTGCGAGGAATGGCGCCCGGATAAAGGAAAGCGGACGACAAGCGCCACGAGAGCTCGTCCCGGAGCATATGGAGTTTGCGATCCTCGAGCATCAGGTGCTATTTAAGTGATTGTCGAAGCTTAAGT